>NC_056480.1:13042459-13349959 GCF_008729295.1 Plectropomus leopardus
CTCTTTTAAAGTGGTTGATAATGACCTGATCTTTTATCAGTAATGTAATTGGACTAAATGATTTATTAATTTAAATTTATTTCAACTTAAATTTTATTTAATGTTTTCTCAGTAACTCAGTTTCAAAATACCCGGGCTTATGAGCTGGCTTTAAACAAATTATTCAAGTTGAGTTCAGTTACTGTAAATCAAATTTTTAAGGCAACACGTTAAGTTTTAGGATGAACCAGGTGGAAGATTTTTTACAGTGTAGGGAGACAAAATAGTATATATTCTTTACAAAATACAGAGGAAGCCACCATGATGTTACCTACTGCTGTGTGGGTTCCCATTTTGAAGCCTTGAGTTTGGCATTTTGGCCGTCACCTTCTTGGATTTTTTTAATTAGCTTAAGTGAACCTTTGCAGACAGCCTGTCACCCAGAGTAGCCATCCCCGTAATTATACACAACTTTAAGCCTTAATTAAATTTTAAAAGGTGAATTATATAAAAATGGACCCCCTGTACAGTTGTTATGTGAATTAGATATAGAAACCAAAACTATTTTTTTGTGTGGCCGTTCAAGGAACTGCAGTTCTTTTCACTCAGTTTTTCAGCCATGCAGGTTGCTGCTGGACAAATACAAGTTTTCCGTAAGTGAGAGCGGAGCGTACTTTTGCAGATCGTGTGATGGCTCCGATCTCGGAGTAGAGGTCGGTGCTCTGAGGGAAGTTCTCCACCACCAGAGAGCAGGCGTGATGCAGCAGCGACTGCTTATGAACCGTGTCCTTCACCTCTGGAACCTTCTCCAAATACGTCAGCTCGAAGCCTTTAGCCTGGACAAACAGCCACAGAAATGCAAAGAATAAGTCTGGAGTATTTTTATAAGGTACATGTGTTCTCACCAACTTATAACAGCTATGTGATTAATTTTCAATAAAAAAAATTAGAGGCTATTTGTACAATTACGACAAACTACTGCAAACAAGAGAAGCTTGTTATTACGTCCCAGTGTGATGAACCTGTAATGGTCATGACTCACGCTGGTGCCATTGAGGAAGTTTCCCATAGAGAGCAGAGTGGAGAGGATGTAGCGGAGAGTTTTGTTCTTCTCCAGCTGTTCCATACCTTCCTTCAGATCCTGAAGCGGCTCGGCAACTTCCTGAGAGGAGGAAACACACACACACACGCACACAAACACACATCATTAGTTGAGTCAATTAGGATGACAAAAAACACGTGTTTCATTAGTCATAAAACAGAGTTATAAAAGTGGTGAACAGGTGCACCTCGTCTCTCAACACAAATCATCTGAGCTTGTTTGGGGTCAGGGCAGGTTGTTTAAAGGTTGCTGTCTCGGTCAGCCTTCGCTCTCAAACGTGCTTCCGATTACATGATGCGTTTGTTTTCGTGCAGCAGGTCTCTCTCGTGTGCATGTGTTTGTGTGCCTGCAGGGTATGTTGCCCACCATTAAGCCTCCCACTATCAAACCGTCCCACAGAGTTGAGTCGGGAACGGCGCTCAGCTGAACGTGCGGTCAGGAATTGTGCCTTTCATGGAGATTAAAGACAAAAGCATCCTGTGGAAAGCCATAAAATTTACAGGACAGAAATGGAGGGACGGCGTGTTTTTTATTCTCTGGGATTGGACTTTGAACTTCTCCTGGATGCATTCTTCGCCCGAGTAAAACATGGTGTGCCAGAGGAAGACAAGGTGCTGCTAATAAGCGTGCATATTTTGTTATGATCTTATGATGCAACTATGTTGATGTTTCGCGGATGTTGTTTGTACCACTAGGGATGCTGATAGTTACTGGGCATAAGACACACACAAATGCACACATGCCATGCACATTTGCTCAAACCATTACAGCGCAAAGTTCATTTGGCTTTGTATGTGTATGTCTGTTTCTGTTTAGTAGTTTCATTAGTCATCGCAGCAACTTTTGTGTTGATACCATTTGTTTCACAGATTTGGTGCTAAATTTAAGCAATTTTTTTACCACTCAAGAATGAATAAAAATGGTCAAAAATCCTGCCACAATGCCACATCAAGACACAAGGACTGTGTAGCAAAATCCATGCTGTGATTTGGTGTCAACAGCGTTTCATGTTTGGAGATTTATGTAAGAATTGCATTTTACAGAGACTGGATGGCGAGTACTTTTGTTCTGGAATCGCTCAAAAATCCTTTTATTATCAATATGAAAGCCAGACATGCTCTAAATGCTGCTTTGTGGTTGTAAAGTTTCATGAGGCTGTTGTGATCTTAGAGGTCACAATAGGTCATTTTACAGAGTGATGTACATTTAAAAAGAGTCTAAGATTTCCAAGTTGTGCAAATCCAAGACTGTAAGCAGAAATACTCAAAAACAAAAGGTGAAAATAACACGTTCTAATGCATGCAGAAAACTGCATACAGTGGGCATGTCTGTAAATGGGAGACTTGTGGGTGCCAATAGAGCCATTTTCATTCTTCATATCTATGAAAATGTACATGCCAGTTTTTCCTTCACCAAAATTTAGCCTAACCTTGCAGCATTATTTAACCCCTGCCAGTTAAAGCCTCTTAAAGACAGTTATTTTGGCCAAGAACGCTGGAGTCTCTGCAGAGTGGACGATACAATAACGCATTTACATGCTCAGAATAATTTTAAATGTGCATTTTATTTGGCCTTCCCTCCTCGACATATTTATGAAAACTTTTTAACTTTTTCTTTTTTTCAAATTGTTAGAGTTTTATCTAATCCCAGCAGCACTGTCTGGGTTCGTACAGACCTTCTGGGTTGCCTCGTAGTCCATCTTGAAGGCCCAGAGTTGGAGTCTGGCCGAGAGCTCGCTGATGGAGGACAGAGTGAGGAGGAACTGCTCTGCTGAGCCCAGAGGGACATCGGGGTTAGCCAGCTGGGCCTCCTGGATCTTCTGCTTCTCCTCCTCTGTTGGGATCATCGTCAGGATTTTCTGAAGGCAAGAACAGGGTGGAATAAGAGATGACGGCAGTATATATACATATGACAAGTGTCTTGTACAAGATACAGGATCTAGTTTTACATCCTTTTCATCATCATCTGTATCTCTCACCTCAATGCCCTCCTTGTTGAGCGCATACTCGTCAAAGTTAAGGATGGCCGTCTTGATGGTGCGAGGAGGGGGCAGCACCGTCAGACCGATGTTGATGGCGTTACTCCTCTTGGAATCCAAGACGATGATCTCCTGACGTTTGCCGTCTGCTGCTGTTTTCTGGTACACAAAAATACATCGCGGGTCAACGCCGGGTCTCTCTCCCTCTCTCCTTTCTCTTTTTTCTGTGTGGTCTGCTTTATGGGTTTGTACAGATTAGAAGGATCGTCACTCCTGTTACACTGACTGCAGCTGTGGGAACGATACGGTGAGGTAGCCGGAAATACCATTACAGTTAAGTCTTTACAGTGTGTGCGTGTGTGTGTGTGTTTATGTGGGTGTTTGCATAAGTCTGAAGTCATATTGTCACTGCATGTGAACATATGACCTCACCAGCACCCGAGGCCATTATAGGCTGTAAATGTAAGGAAGTCGTAATATGTCAGCACATAAAAGTGTAACAGAGTAGGTGCTAAGATCTGGTTACTGCCACTGGGAAGTTATATGCTCACCATATGGAGACTGGAAGACCTACACTTACAGTTTGAATTTGGCACCATTGGGTTGTTACATATTACTGTTCATGGTGTTGTGATATGTACTAACGTTTTCACATTTTTATATAAAAAAAATTATATCTAATGCTTATATTTAATGTTTATAGTTGAGCAATTTACAGGAATTTACAGGATTTTAAGCGACCACCCGACATACCAAAAGCTATTCAGTTTATTGTCATGTATGACAAAGAAAAGAATCAAATTCTCATTTAAGAACCATCAAAGCCAGCAAATGTTTGGACGTGCTTGAATCACTAAAATAATTATTTGATGATAAATATAGTTGCCAATTAATTTTCTGTTGATTGACTAATACATTAATTTAACTATTTTTTGCAGCTCTAGAATAATGTTTGTGTTTATGTTGGGTGGATGAATAAATGAGGGGAAAAACTAGCAGACTGATGGTTGTTTACATACACGTAACCAAATGATACAAACTACATTGGGGAAAACCTACATGAAATTGGCTTGACCCTTTTTAATCTCGAATCTTAAATATCTAAAACACATACTTTACATTTTGAACCGTACGACAGAAACCACAGAACCTAAAGAAAGGAACAGAGACGCTTGCACTGACCTCTGATGGCTTCAGTATTCTGGTGGTCCTCTAAATCCTGTTTTCTCAAATGAACTTACAGCTTTATTGGAGCTGTTTTGATACGAGCTGCAGACCACCATCATACTGTCACATTAGGAGGAGACCAGAAGCCGAGTCCACGTTAGTTACTAAGTGGTTTGGATCTAACAGAAGTTGTGACTTTGAAGCAGTGGCTCAAGAGCTCACCATGTCAGAGGCCTGGTTTTAGATCCCCACCTTAGCAGACCATACTTTTCTTATTTAGAAGCTTTGAGAGAATTATGAAGGATTCAAACTTCCCTCGTTTGATCAAGATCAGACCACACGTGACATCACTTAACCCTTAAAACATCCAATGACTTCCATGTGCTGGAGATCATGGACATCAAGCCCTTGTGGCTGGCAAAGACAAGATGTTTGTGTTTTAATCTGGTGTGGTACCACCAGCTTTGAGAACCAATGATAATGATATAAACATATCAAAAAATGTAAGATGTAATGGCCAATGGCGTTCACCCCTGTCAGTTTCTGTCAAACCCCAGTTACTGGTCAGTCCACCATGTGTGACTAACAACAGTTCCTGTAGTTGCAGGTTGGGTTAGTAAAAGCATAAGTTCAGAATCATACAGAGATGATAAAACCGGTGTCCAAATCCTCTCTAAACCCTGAAGAACTGGTTGTTTACCTTTGTAACTGGCATTTCCTTTGATTTTGACTCAAAAAGGTGTTCCAGTTTGGCTGTGTCCATTTTCACTGGTTCCAGTTTGGACCAGAACGAGTCCTCACTCCACTTGTAGTCCCTGTACTGAGAGTCTGCTGGACGCACCTGATCACAAACAGAGCAAAATTTGACCAAATTAGAAGACTCCTGTTTCCTGCAATAAAAGGTTAATGAGAGAACACAAAGAACCACAAATCACAGCATCATGTTTGTGATGACTCCTTATCCTCCTTACTCGTATCCGCCTAATGAAAACATGCTGTCTTATAAAGCCCAACCGATATACTGGTTAGCCGATTTTATCGGTCAATATTTGCCCATCACAGTTCTATGAGTATTGGCTTTTATGCTGGCCGATGGCCGAGGATATGAAAATTTTTTCTTGACAGAGCATAATGCAAATGCTTAGAATAATTTACAAAAAATTCAATTCCCAAGAAGTTTACTGTTTCAGTGCACTTTGTCAGTAAAAGGTGAATGTTAGTATGTAAAATATCCTACTTCCATTACATATCATTGTCACAAGTATTTGAAAACCATACCTTAGGAATAATTCCATTGCATATATATATATATATATATATATATATATATATATATATATATACACTATCAACCAATATATATCAATATCGGAATTTTTTGCTTTTTACTACTAATCCAAATATCAGTATTGGCACGGGCCCCAAAAATCCAGTATCGGTCGGGCTCTACTGTCGTCTACAAGCTCTTGATCTGCAGGAACTGCTGCCCCAACCAGCAATACAGGTCAAATATTTCTTACAAACCCAAAACAGTATTATGATTTAAATCCTCTTGCCACAGAGAGAAAGTGGTAGCCTGCCTGTTTGGCCTGTTATGTTTCAGTTTATATAGTAAAGCTGTTTATTGTCATTAACAAAAACTTCATTTACGTCAATTTGAGTTCTTTAAAGAAGTTGCGTGACAGTCGTCCTTCAGTTATCATCTTCTGTATAAATGCTGTGACAGCTGGATATGACTGATGGAAACGGTAATCATCATTTGGCTCACCTCGCTCCAGAAGAGCCTGATTGTCTTCTTCTTCTTGTTGAAGAGTGGCGGCTCCGGGGGAGGAGGCACTGGAATTGGGGCACTAATGAAGGAGGAGGAGGAGGCCTCATTATTCCAATTAAAGGAGGGGGTGGGGGGCAGCTGCCTAGCATGGGCGGGGGTGGAGGGAAGCGGGGTATACAGGGTGGAGGAGGTGGCGGGGGCGGGAGGTCGCCGCATCCTCCCATCAAAACGGCATCCAGAATGTCCTTGTCATCGTCCTCCGTCAGGTCGGTGAAGTTGATGTCCCCGATGCGCAGCTCTCGAGGGCTGGCCAGGAGCTGGTCCCAGATCGTGTCTGATTCCTTTTTGGGAGGGGGAGGAGGAGGCTCGTTGGCTGGGGCATCCAGGTGGGGGTGGGTCGACCCGAGGTCCTTGATCAAGTCTCCGAACCGCTCAGCGAACGGTCGGATGGTCCCGTGGTGCTCTGATTTGTCAGCCTTGTGGCCGCTCTCCTGGTTATTGCCCAGCTGTGCATCAGCATCCTCCTGGGTTTCTTTGTCCTCCCCCTCTCCTTTCTCCTTCTCCTTTTCTGCATCCTCTTCTTCCTCCTCCTCATCACTGGGCTTCTTGTTCTGGGAGTACAGCATGTCCAGCATGAAGAGCTTGCTGTTGAGAAGTTTGCTGCACTGCTCGTTCACCTCTGCCTCCTTAAAGCCTGAGAAGGAGATTGATGGGGTTAAAAGGACAAAGATATAATAAACAGTAGTCACTAAAATGGTTGATAGTAATTGTGTATTGTTGTTTCTGGTTCTGGAGGGAGTTTTATTCAAATCTGAAATTAGAATTACACCACACAGTTTTATGCTCCGGCGCACAAGTCAAATTGCACGTGCAGTTTACATCGATGTCTGTCAAAACATCAATGCTTCACACACATCTTCCCTCCGGCAGCACAATATACAATCAACACAGTTTCAAGTTGGGCAACCAAGCTTAGTATCACCAAGTGAGTATTTGACCAAATGTCTTTCCTTCTGTTAGACGGAGTTATGATGTTTTTTTGCAGAACATTATGATGTCACGCTGAAGTTGACCTCTGACCTTTTGTATATAAAATGTTATCACTTCATCATTTTATCCTTGTAGACATTTGTGTGAAATTTTGTCATAATTAGCATATCAGTTCTTGAGTTATGGCCCAAAACATGTTTTGTGATGTCACAGTGACCTTTGACCACCAAATGCTCATCAGTTCATCCTTGAATCCAAGTGGACATTTGTGCCAAATTTGAGGAAACTCCCTCACAGCCTTTTTGAGCTATTGTTTTCAAAAGAATGAGACAGATGCAATGACCTTGACCTTTGAACACCAAAATCCAATAAATTAATGGTTGATTCCAAGTGGGCGTTTCTGCCAAATCTGATTCCCTCTCTGTCCAGTTGGATTTTTTTTTCTATATTGTAGATAAGCAAATATGGATAGATCATTTTCAACTTTCATATCATGGTATACCTTGAAACCTGTGTATTGCTGCAACCCTTGCGTTGTTTTCCCATGTTGATTTTCACAAAATTTGATCTAATTTCCTTAATGGCCTGACATACAGTGACTCAAACTCTAAATCTAGAATTACGCTTCTCTGGGCTACATGCTCTGTAGGCAAATGTGCAAAAACTGATTGTTAGTTCACAATGCAGTAAAAAGTACTCACCATTCTCATTGCTCCCCCTCTCCTCTCTCTCCAGAGTGCTGCTGGCGGAGGAGATGCTGGAGGCCGAGCAGTTGTCCTTCTCATTCACCTCCTCATTCTGTCGTTCTTTGTCACTGAGGATGCCGCTGTCCTCCTCCGCCTCCTCCTCTTTCTCCTTCTCCGGTTCCTGCTCGGACTCTTTCTCCTTCCTCCTCCTTTTCTGCTGCTGCCTCCTCCTGTACTTCCTCCTGAACTTCCTCCTCTTTCTGTTCTTCCTCCCCTTCACCAGTGGCCTCTTTTTTCCTCTGTTTCTACACTGGCGCTGGAGTCATCAGCCTCTCCTGTCACATAAAAAAAAAAAATCTGTGACTTTTGTATCCAAAATAAAATGTTTATTATCTGCAATGAAGTATTATTTGAAACATGTGACATGTCTGTTTTTGATCCCTGCACGCCCCTGTATCAACACACATTCACACACGCTAATAAAAAACAACATCACACACCCATGCACTAATGTAAACAATATGGCAGGTACAGAAAGCCAGGTTGTTGCAGGACCAGGATATGAACAGGAAATGAAGAATTAAGTTCCTGTTTATGTCAAAACACACACAAACACGTAATTCAACAGTACAGTCCATGCAGCGATGCAGGCAGGGTTAGAATAACACCACACTGTGAGGCCTCATACATTCGCCTGAGTGAGCTACAGTACCTCAGCTCACAGCTACGCATGCACTCAGCTCCAAAACAAGGCTTTTTTTTCTTGCACAAGATGTTTTGGCATTACACTTTCAAAAAGGTCTTTCAAAACCCATTCGACCCTTTCACCCATATCCTCTCTATGTGTTTTTTTCTGCCTACCCCGATGGTGTCCCCTCCTCTCCCTCAGTTTTTTCCACAGACTGTCTCGCCTCCCCTTCTTTTGCTCGGGTCCGAGTGCTAATTCAAATGTCAGACTGCAAACTGAAACAATTTAAGGATAAGAATGATTGCTTTGTGGCGCACTGTTGGGACTTGAACTGGCGACCTTCTGCTTTTAATTATAAGTCCCCGAAGTATTAGGATTCAAAGTCATACAAGTGCTGTGACACACAACTTCAAAGTTAAAAATCCTCCAGATATTCATTAAGTCGACCCCCCTGTTTTTATGCTATTTATGTTTACATTTTTCAGAAGTTGCCATTCAACATATTTACATTCAGCAATGACATCTGTATGTAGTAATTTTCATTGTTAACCAATGGATTCAGACTGTCTTCACACATAAGGGGACAAACAGGAAACAGTGCGTGTATGTAAGCCAGCATTACTGCATCTGAATACTTCTATAAAACAATATATGGTCATTTCTGCATTTTTTTTGAAAGTGGATCAATTTGATGGGTAGTAATGGAACAAGAGTGAGAAAACTCTTCAGCAAGGTGGCCATTTCTGTTGAAAAAATAACCCTAATATCTCCTCCCTGTGCATTTTTCAGACTTTTCAAATATTGATTAAAAGACACTTTAATGCCAATTAAGGCTTTTATTTTTAGATGAATTAATTGAATGCCTTTTAAGGCTTTTTAAGGGTCAGCGGGAACCCTTTACTACATCTCGCCATCTAAGCAATTCTGACTTGTTAGTGACTCACATCCCCACAGAGACAGCATGTTATTAGTCAATACTGTGCACATTGTGTCATTACATGACAGCTACTCCATAAAACATTACTCTCAGTTTTCTTACCAGCCTCAGAGGGTGTGTAGGGGGTGGCGGCGGGGGGTCCCGGCTTCGAGGTCAGCCTCTGCGTCCTCCTGGGAGGCGAAGGATGACGGGGTGCTGCTGCGCGATGATGACGGCCAGGCCTCCGAGGGTTCAAAGGTCAGGTTGAGGTCAGGGCGAGTCCTTGACACCCGGACGTGCTCCCTCTCAAACTCCTCCGCCGCCAAGCGCTCCACGTTCTTATACCTGAGAGAGAAGGAGAGAGAGGGAGGATCAGAGGAGGCGAGAAGCAAAAATAGAGTCAGAAACAATGCACCTTCTGTCTTGCCCTTCTCAGCAGAGCTGTTCTCAGTGTTGGTCTTTGCCAAATTGCCCTAAACTAATCTAGTTCCCTTCTCTCTGCCCATTTACTTGACTTGATCGCAAACCTTTTTGTTTATCTTAAAAACCCTCAAAAGCTGCTGTGCCACTCTTCTACCTCTCCCCATTCATCACCCACAAAGCATTCAGTGCATTCCTCACTGCACGCAAGACTTCCACCATCCTCCTCTCTCTCCTCCTCTCCTCTCCTCTCCTCTCCTCTCCTCTCCTGCCAAATACTCAGGAGTGGGGGCGAGGAGAGCGACGGGAGAGAAGAATGGGAGAGATGGGGAGAAGTTAATGTTGGTTTGACTGCTAAAGACCAAACATCAGAAGTGAATCAGAGTAAACCTGTTCAAGATGTGCCTCCATCAGCTCTCCTCCCTCGTCCTTTTCCTTTCTTTTCTCCGCGTACCAAACTTTACCGCTCAACCTGCCAGCCAGAACAGATTATGGGCACTGAGTCGATTCTCTCTCCCTCTTTCTCAAACACCTCCTCTTTCCCTCCATACCATGAATGTGTGGAGCTTCTGTTCAGAGTTCATTAGCATCAGGCCACTTCAGAGGACTGAGGAAACCAGATACCAATATATGGGGGTTTGTGTGTGTGTGTGTGTGTGTGTGCGTGTGCAAGTGATTACCAGTGAAATGGAGCAAGGAAACTGTGTGTTGTGATGGACCAAAAACCTAAATATGTTCTATGTCTTTGCAGATTTATGTAAAAAGATAAGGAGAGTGATTTGTTGAGTGTTTGTCAACACTCTATATATACATATATATTATATATAAAATCAGTATTTGATATGTTTTTTAAACTCTGTGTCTGCTAAGCTTTACTCAAATAATATATCTGTGCATTAAGAGATATTTACCAGATACTGCCATTGTATTAAAAATCCTACCCTAACAGCCAGTCAGGAGTGATATGAGTATTACCATGTATGATGATGATACAGTGTGGATTGTGAGGATTTATTTAGTATTTAAAAGGACGAGTTTCTTTCCACAAGCCACCAAGGGTTATAAACTAAAGTTTGCACATTATCTTGTTATGAGAAGATAAACCATACTGTTTTTTTTTTTTTAACAAACATTTGCACAGATTTGCATACAGTTTTTTTCAATTTTGTAGATTTCATTGATAGAGATTTTCCTGTTTGGGGCGACTCAATTTCACTGTGCATTTGCTGTATGTTGACAATAAATCCTCCTGGAATCCTTGACTGCATATTAAGATGAAAATGCACCTCAATTCCTCCATTGTACAAAATTGAAGCCTGAAATATCACTGTAGTGTTTGCTGTATGTGACAATAAATCCTCCTAGCGGTACCACTGCATATTAATCGAATTGCCTGCCCATACAAACCGGTCTGTACAATCAGCAGCATAATCGAATGATCGTGAACACACCGTGACAGGTAGGAGGTGGAGCCTCATTATTCCAATCAAACCGTGAGAGGATGGGTGCATAAGCAGCTTTTGATCATGAGGTCAAACGCCCTTTTTATTGCTTCAAATAACTAAAGCTTGCATAGATTTAAGTTCCAGGGAGAAACAAACCAGAATTATTTGCTACATGCATCAGGACTTAAGGCCATCATGTTTCATGTAAGCCCTTTTTGTCCAGGTGTTACAGTGCTGCATCTCAGCAGACAGGGATGTGTCCCTCAGGGAGGTGAGTCTGGGTAACAAACTCATGTTTTCCTGATAACTATGAATTACAACATAAATACATCAACCTTTCCACTGGAAACATCTCCAACATGCTCACGCAGCAGCTCATCTCCGCCTCTGTCTGTCTCGTGCTTGTTTCGTCTGTCTTCTGTCAAATCAAACTGCTCTTAGTTTATTCTTTCTCTTGCTCTCAGCCTCTCCTTTTGCTCTGTCTCTGACACAGTGTCTTATTGAATCAATGATGTTTAAGCCTGAGCCTAAAGAAAAAGGGACAGCACTTGGCACAGTACATTATGCTATCGTGTAACTGTTTTCAGGTTTAAAACGTTGTGGGGTAGATACTGAACCGCTAAATAATAAAAAATATGACTGTATCAAGTATAATCTGCCCTGATTCTGATTGTGACCTCGCATACCCTCTTGAGAAAATCTCCTGCTTCCAGTGATTCCTATTTGCACACAAACATTTATTTATTAGCCTCATGAAAATTCTTTGTGTGTGTTTTTAAATGCGTAAAACGTGTGTCTGCGAATGTGCACGTGCATTCAGCGTGAAAAGCTTGACGAATCCTGGAATCTGATTCTCTCACAGCATGCAGCCAAAACAATCAAGCCCTTGGCAGAGTGCGGCAGTTAAAATACAGCTCCTTAAGAAAAGAGAAAACAGGCCGACAGAGCAAAGAAAATCAGTTCAGTATCCCCCCCGACCTTTTTAACCTGAAAACAATTACACTGTAACAGAGCTTCCCAAACCACAGGCTGAAACATATTCCCCGCGGCTTCAGCTGCTCCGTGTTGTTTTGATTTAGAACACAAACTTACCTCTCCTCCCGCGCAAGCCTGGCCTCTTCCATTTTATCCACATAGTCGCGGCTGTGAGAGACACACAAAAAGAAATCTTTAAAATATGATAATCATACAGCAGAACGTTCCTCTGCAGACCTGCCAGTGTGAATATGACACGTTTACACATCATACACACAAGCAGGTAAGGTACTGCTGTAATTTCATGTGTTTTCTCACATGTTTGGTAGAGTAAAATCAATGTTACTGCATACTTATTCTTTTTTGTTGTTTATAAATGAATCAAACCTGGATGTTTTAATTTATAGTTCTGCACTTTTGCTCATCATTGTGTAAATTATGTTTTTATACTTTCATTTGTGCAGTCATGCTTTCTTTCCCAGGTTTACAGTATATTAATTGTTATTTGAGTTCTACTTCAGTACTCTTTAAAAAAATAACAAAGCCAGCGACGCCTCACCTGTGCTTGTTCCTCTCCTCCCTCTCTATCCTCTGCAGTCTCTCCTCTCTCTCCACGCGGCGGCGCTCTCGTTCGGCCGCCAGAGATTCCTGGTGTTGTCGGTACGAGGAAGACAGAAGACCTCCCAAAGCAGGCCTGAAGGAAAGAAAGAAAAAACAGTCTGACTACACTATTGCAGTCAGGTGGTGAATTCAGAAAAGGACCGTGTGACTTTGGCAGCCGCTAAACCTGCACAAATAAGACAAAAAGAAACTGTGTCATTCTCAAAGCACCCCAAACTGCACTGCAAAGCAAATAGTGTCTTGGTGCCCCTGTGCTATTTGCATGTATTTAAATTAGGTTATATGTGTGCATCTGGTAAAAAAAAAATGGCTACTTTCTATGCAAATGTGCCTCATTTCAAAACAGTCAAATCCACAAAGATTTGCCAAAAACAGCCGCTCAAAGTTAGGTAACAGTAACTGAAGCACGTTGATTGATATGTTTCTGGTGTTGTATTGCCTTCCGCATTTTTGGCATAAAGGCAACTTTCATGCCATTCACACCACTCTCCCACATTAATAATTGCAATCAGATGCAACAAAAAAGGGAAAATTGCACTTAGCTGCAATACTTCTTTATACTTGGGCGTATTTGTGCAATAATATCATTAACGCAATATCTTTTGTGAACTGTACCTTGAGACAGAGAAGATTGATGTTGTAAAGTGATCCACATTTTACGGTGCTATCAGTAGCCACAATCCATTCTTTGTAAATTTGCCCGACGGTTAGCACAATGCTGTGATACT
The DNA here is from genome assembly GCF_008729295.1 of Plectropomus leopardus. Classification (NCBI taxonomy): domain Eukaryota; kingdom Metazoa; phylum Chordata; class Actinopteri; order Perciformes; family Serranidae; genus Plectropomus; species Plectropomus leopardus. The sequence goes on from NC_056480.1 coordinate 13,055,926, forward strand.
CAAGCATCATTTGGATTTGTTAAACAGTCTACTTCGGCATGAACAAATCTTCCAAAAGCATGTACAAAAGATTTAGTTTGATGAGATACACAGCTAAATCTGTTCATGAACATAACAGCTCATGCCTCTTGCATAAACAGAGCTTCTATGTGTGTTAATATGAATGTAACATGCTGTTTTAATGACTGTATTCTCCATGGAGGTAACAGGAGCAGCTCGGTAACTGGGGAACCAGAGAGCTGAGATCACTTTAAGTTCAGTATGTCATCACCATGAATTCCCTGCCGGCTGCACGCAGTCCGTACTTGTCATACGTGTGAGTGTACTTGTGTGCAAACATGTTTATAGTTTGTAGTGTACCACTGTGTATTTTAAAGACGCTGTCGTGTGTGTGCAGAAACATGTTTGGTTGAGTCCTCTCACCTGGAGCTGGTGGGCGTACTCGGGCTGCTGAGGGAGGAGTAGGACGTCAGACCTCCATTCCTGGGTGAAAGAGGGGGTGAGAAAACAGGTGACAGTAAGTGACCTCTGCGGTCAACCAGTTACACGACACCACATCGACTACTGCGAAGCTTGTGGTGAGAAACGAATGTGACACCTTGTTGCATAACAGGAATGCTGTTAGTGCAACACTTGAGTGACCCTAATTTGTAATGGCTGCGGTGTTTATTCCCTTATGTTTCTGGAAAATTCCAGGCAAGGTGTCTCTCCTCACTTACAGTCATATGTAAATCTAAGAGACCCACTGCTAAAATATATTTACCATGACAAGTCATATAGCAGGCGACAGCTTTTTTTAAGCTACTGGTACGCTTTAACTTCTGACAGGATCCTTTTATTAAAAAAAAAATCTAAGACACCGATTACCTTAAAAAAAGTAAGTAAATATGACTATTAATTTTATTTATGTATACTTCATATCTAAATGTTAAGTTTGCTTCAAATTGAGTGGTATTTACTTAATTTTGCGATGTTGTTGCTTTCTAAAAAATGACAAGCTTAATTAAATCAATCTTTCAAAGTTTCAGCAACTTCAGTAAATAAAGTTTACTGTGCTATATATCTGTATGCTGCTGGTTTTATTTTTGTATATTCTTAAACATGTTAACAAAACAGAACTCACAGATCTCCTCACTTCATTATTGGCAAAATCCTTTCAGCTGACAATTTCAAGTTGGAGCAACTTCATAGAATTACGTAAATAAAGTTTGATTGAACTTTTAGATATAAAGTAAACATAATTTAAGATTTATAGTTACATTAATTTTCCTTTTTTTAAGGCAGTGGGTTTGCTAGATTATTTTAAGTAAAATCAACTAAAATCAGAGTTTACAGTGTATGTTAGTTTAGTTGTTGGTACAACATAGTAACAATGGTGAAATATTGAATGCAACATCTCAGCATCTAAGTGTAGGGTTGTCACAACATAATATATACTGGTAAGGTATACCATGTAAATGTAAAGTAAAGATGAGAAAATTCCACAGAAACAATTGTACTAAGAAGCGATGAGAGACTATACAGATATACAGGTACTTTACTTGTTCTTGAAAAGAAGGGGAAAGCTGTGGCACTAGGAAACAAAGCAAGGACTGCAAACAAGTGCAGACTATCCAGGCATCCACAGAACTAAGAAAAAGAGATGTGAAGGAACAAAAGGTGATAAAAAGAGAGTTGACAGCCTGAAGGTGAGAAGCCATGCAGTCAAAGAGGTGAAAGGAACTGGTGAAAAGAAAAGGTGATGAATAACAAAAGTGGTGCAAAGAGATCCAAGCTGGTGAAAAGATAAAAGCCAGAAAGTGGAAAAAAAGGAAAAGTGGAACGTCGAAGAGCGACAAGGAAAGATTTCTGTGCTTCTTGAACTCGTGGGAAATTGAGTTCTGCTGTCCGTCTGACCTGGGAGACGTCGTTTTAGGTGACTCCTCACTGGGTTTGGGTGGAGCCGGGGGCGACGGCTCCTCATCAAGGTCGTAGGAAAAGAGGTGAAAGGGGGAGTGGGGCAGGTAAGGCAGGTGTTCGGGGGAGGGACGGGAGCTGCCGCGTGATGACGGGCTGACCTCCTTAGCGGCCGGGACAGTGACAATTGACCTCTTTCTGGCCAGCAGGGAGGCCAGGAGGGAGGGTTGGGCTGGGGGGCTGCTGCGAGCTTCCGAGCCAGGAGGAGAGGGGGTGGGGGTAGAGGGGGAGTGGAGGGTGGGTGCTGGAGGAGCTTCAGTCCGATTCCTCTGCTCCTCCTCTTTTATATTCTCCTTTCTGGAAGTGATGGTGATGGACTGGACGGTTGTTCGGTGAACTATGGATGGAAGATGTCTGGCCGGGCTAGGAACAGAGGAGTGGATTGAGAGGAATAAATGGATGCAACTGGGAAAGCGAAGTAGAACCACATGTACACCACCGGAGCCCTAAGCCTCTAAAACCTGAGCAACGTGGTTTGATTCATTTCAAAAACATGGGCAGACAACAGGACATGGCCAAAAATTATGAGGAAATTAGTAAATTAATAAATGTACTAAAAATAACAGAAACAAGAAAAGTAAAAAATGAACAAGAAGCTGACCCATAATAAATAAATAAATGAATAAATAAATAAACAAACAAACAGGAAAAAGTTAACTTTTTTCTGTAACATAAATTTCAATATGGTTATAATAATTATACATACAGTTTTACAGATAAATTTCCCAAGAATTTTACATTTTCCTCTTTTTAAAAAGAAAAAAAAAATCATTCATTTTCTCGTCACCTTTTACTAATTTCTTGCAATTTGCTGGACATTTCTTGCCAAGTTACTCATTGCCTTTTCTCTCATGTTTTCGAAAGAAATCAAACCAATTTCCTCATGTTTCAAGAGTTAAATTGCTTGTGAATGGGCATCTAAGCACAGCATAAGAAAACTGATGTTGTTCCAGGTTTCATTGGGTTAAACAAGTACACACAGAGATCAAACCGACAAGAATCACAACTGAAAGCAGTGACCATAGCTTTGTTGCCTCATATACATTGACCCCTAGATACATTTGGAGACCACTTCAGTTCCATTTTACCACGATGTCCTAAAATACCTGAGGGTGGTCAGTTTAGACACTGTATCAGCCCCCTCCTGCTCATCCGAGTCAGACTCAGTCACTGGAGTCTCCTCTTCTTCTTCCTCCTCCTCCTCCTCCTCCTCCTCCTCTACCCCTTCCTCACATTCCTCCTTTCTGTGCAGGCACAGGGGGGTGGATGGATAGATGGGTGGAACATTTAAGGGAGGGATGGAGGAAGAGACCATTCGATACATGAGATAAGCATGCAAACAGAAATTCACCACACTTAAAGAAACTAAGAGATGAAAACAAAGAGATGATGACTGACGTGTAGACAAAGTGTTTACTGCTGCATCATTGAACGACACAAACATTTATGACGCTTACAGACACAAACAAGGACATGACATCTATCAGACGAGGTAAGGTGATAAAAAAAACAAAGGGATTAAGACAAGAGAAAACACAAAAATGAAAAGGGGGGGGGTGAATGTTTCCCATTCACTGCATGCCTCCAGTTAAGTAGTTTTACATGCAGGAGTAGAAAAATGTGACGTCAAGGAAGATAAAAAGAAATGTGAGGAGAATAAGCCGTGAGATCAGTGTCACCAAACACTTTTGTCTAGTGAAACCAGATGAACCTTGTTGCAGCCGACTCGATGTGTGCTGCCAGGTGTCGTTCCACAAGATCAGAGCCATGTGTGTGTCAAATGGGAACGGCGGACAATAATGTTTGTTTTTCTGCGCGTGCGCTCATAATATGAAACAGTCTCTGACAAACAACTTTAACCTGTAACTTCATTCAAAAAACATAAGGGATTCACGCACAATTATGTACATTTTCACTCCTGTTTCAAGATACAAATGTATGCCAGAGAGCACACTCCTTTACACAACCAGCATTTTAATACTAGCGGCAGCATGGGGCATAATCTGCTTCAGTCACGTTACACACTGACAGGATAAAGAGATGAAGGGAGGAGGATATAAAGAGGAAAGATTTACCTTTGGTAAACAGCTACAGCCAGCTCAAAATTCCCCTTTGTGTGCATACACAGCACTGAAATAAGCCTGTGCTGGTTTAATAACGCGTAAGCTTGTATTAGAATTACAAACCTGAAGGCTTGCGCAGCTGCTGAGATATTTTTAATTTCTTTTAGTGGAGCAAAAGTCCATACCGGTGATTCACTACAGAGTCAAAAAACCCCACTCAGAGTGCTTTATGTGAGATGAGACACACTAGTAGCTGTTACAGCATGAAAGTGAGGAGCAGAGGTAGGAAAATGTAGGCAGCGGGCCACTGAAGTCAGCAGCAGACCTTTTTTTTATAAAAGAGACCTTTGAACTTACATGGATGGAAGGAAACCTGACAATGCTCTGGAGCAGAAAGTATTGGTACAACACAGTCAGAATTTCTCTCTTGGACTCAGTTAACACATGTAAGGCCCTATGATTTCCACCATGCAAACCACAGAATATCATGGATTTCGCCCAAATGTGGATGCAAATTATAAAAAAACAGGGGTTTTCCTTACCATAATAATTTGACCTAAGCTGAATGAACAGAAAAAAACTGCTATGTTTGGTGTCATGTAAGGGCACGCTGCTCCTGTCCTCTGTTTTAAAACAAGGGCAGGGCTTAGCTCCTCCAATTACTCTGTCCGCTTCTCAAAATAAGGTGTTAATATAGAGTAAATACTTGTGGAAATAAGATTAATTTGATGAGTAAATTGAGAAATCTCACTAAATTGACAACCGAGAGAAATGACTATATTCTCTGATGGGATAAAATGAACAATTAATGCTATTGTTGGACCATGAAGCCATGTGGAAGAGTAATCAAAAAAACAAGAGCAAAGCAATATCAAGCTCCTTATTTTACAAAAGGAAGAAACAGTTTGATTTTTAAAAAATATGAAGGAATTTCATAGGGACCCTAACATGTGTGTCTCAAATATGATCACTAAATATTTGGCCTCACAATCATTCTTTATACCTGCTTAAAATCAACCCCTTTTTGACACTTTTTTTTGGTCACCCTGTAACTTGTTCATTTTGACAATCCCTGATCTGCCCCTCCTCTCACCTCTCGCTCACGTCCTCAGCTCTGAAAGGCTGGAAGCCGGCTCTCTGTGGGGACGCGGGGCTGCAGGGGGAGGCGTGACCAGATCGCCCAAGAGAGGCCCTGCGGCTCCGCCTTCTCTCCAGGCCATGTTTTTTGTCTCCGCCTCCAAGACTGACTCGTCGGCGGTCCCGGCGTCCCGATGGTGGAGGCTGGCTGTCATCATCGCCGTCTTCATGCCGTAGGGTCATCTGGGGGAAAAGTTGATTAGGTGTGAAGTGGAGTTGTGACAGGTGCTTCACACAGACACTATAAATAGTGTACAGAGTCATATTTACTGGATGTGAACAACACTTAATAAACTTTGATCTTTAATACATCAGCATGCATTATTTTACTCGTGATCCTACTCTTAAGTGTCTCAAACCTCGTAGATGTTGAGCTGCTCAACCAAGTCCAGATCTGTGCCTTTCCGTCCCAGATGTCTTTGGGACACTGTCTCCATGCCCTGCTCCTCCAGACCATCCACCATATCATAAAATGAGTCCTGATCAGGCAGCGCTGCGAGCGTCTGCAAAAAGAAAAGGAGACCTTTAAGACATGATGGTATAACTAAGGTTTAAAATTCCTTGATTTTAAACATTTGGCTGCTCAAAAATGTTCATCCTTGGATATCTTGAGCATAACTGTAAAATTCAATAAAAAAACCACTTGATAAATAAAAAAAACAGTATGAGAAAGAAAGGCATTATATGTAAGAAATGTATTTTCTTTTTCTACATAATAATACAAAACTAATAATAAAAGTACATAAACATTCAGTATTTAGAGACATTGCCACCTTATTGATGAGGGTCATGGCGTAGACCAGTAGCTCTGTGTCCACTCCATCTTTCTCATGCAAGATCTCCATCGTATTGGACCATGGCTTGCATCCTGGAAGTCAGTCCATTACAAACAGAAACATGACTAACTTTGTTACTCTGTACACAGCCACCCCTCCCTATAGGTAACAAACCAGACAGTTTCAGCAAAACGCACAGGCTAACAGAATGATAAATGAGAAAAAGTAGCTGCAGCTGGTGGCATGTTGACTTATTTATACCTCTCTTGGTGTCCACAGAGGTGATGGCCTCTATCAGCAGCGGGGCGTTTGACTCGGAGTACTCCACAAACACCAGCAACAACTTCAGAGTTGTTTTTACCACCAGACGGAACTTGAGAGGGGAAAAAACAAAGTTAGAAACTCACGCAGAGACAAGAAACAAGACAAACTACGGAATTTATAATGTTCCTGTAACGACTATTTGGGAATCTGTGATGTAATTTTCCCCAATGTCCTCATATCACGATACATCTTTAAATCATCCACTTCTTTAAGTTGTTCTGGACAAATAGTTGGAATTCACCTGATACACATATAGCAATACTGGCAACCAGAAAATACCTAAAAAAGACCTAAAATTATTCGTTTTCGTATCTGTGTATATCTATGAATGTGTTGTCATTGTTTCTTAACCGCAAGTTCCCATTCTGAGGCCCTTGAAATTTCAGTGAGCTTTTTGATATCTATGAAGATGTAACTCTCTGATGTAGGACAGATAGAGACAGGGAGTGCATTTGTTGTATAAGTGCAAGATATATCCACACTGAAAATAAATCAAATTAAAGACATTTTGAAAATTAACTTAAGACACAGAAACGATTCAATGCTGAGCTTCAGACACTGGAATCAAAACTGATACTTTTAGTGCAAAACAGACTTGAACCTTCACAAATACCACAAAACCAACTAAAGACACCACCCTCAGGCCAGGACACAGAATACAATCAGTAGCAGATGTGTTTGTGTGTGTTTCTGGGTATAAAAGCTAAAAATAATGCTCACCAAACAATGAATGGCTGTGATGACAGCCTGCTTGCAGTTAGTGTGTGTGTGTGTGTGTGTGTGTGTGTGTGTGTGAGTGTGTGTGTGTGAAGGTTGTTTTTTGTATGTATGCTCGGCTATACCTTTGAGCCAACAAGACTGTACAGCCACTGGATTGTCTCAGGGTGCCCAATGACACCGTTCATCCCGTCTACATACAGCATGATCTGCCCCAGAGCTGAGAAAGAGGGATAATAGAGAAACAAAAAGTTAGAGAGAGACGGGCCAAATACAGAAAGATGATTCAACACTTGCTGTAAACAAACTCAGCACACCCAACAACTATGTGCAGCCGTAGCTATAAATAACAGGGGAAACCTTCAAGGACTAAGTTTCGTTTTTTACGCTTGGAGTCTTTAAGGCAAAATCACAAAAAGCAAAAAAAGGAATTATTTGGAAAAGTAATTGCCTTCAAGCCTTTGTGGCATTCATTCTTAAGGTCTTCCCCATCACAGAAAGAAGCATGTCATAAGTTTTATATGCTCAGCAGTTGTTTTTCTTCCATGCTAAATATTTAAAGCACACACCGTAACTGTGCTGAATAACCTTTTCACTCAGTGTTTTATATTTTCTTAATTTCTATATTTTCTTCTTATGGTGTTTACAGACAATCGCTGCCTGCTGGTACGGAGAGTTATTTCCTCTTACGCAGGTGTAGAACATACGTGCTGGTTGGCTGCCGGCTGTAGTCTTTGGTCGTGGTTGTGTTTTCATGTGCAACTTTTTGGATGAGACAGAGAAGATTTGATGAAACGTGAATGTGTTGGTTTAGTATGTTTGGGACTTTACTTAGTGCCCAAGTAGGTAAAAAGCTTTGCAACACACATCTAAAAGATTTCATGGAAAAAAGACCGATAGGAGAGGCGTTTGAAACATGTTCTGTGCGATAGGTGCGATGTTTCATTTGAATTGAGCAGAAATTTGTTGTCTGCCATCCTGTGCGCAAATAAAATTCAGTGGCTTCAATGGTTTATTTAAATAACAGTGTATTAAACGTAAAAGCATTAACTGTGATAGCGAAGAAGTATCACTATATGCAGTGCATGATACTGATGATACTTCATGCCCTTTTAAAGGAAAAGCAACTGCGTTTGTCCTCCAGTCAGTCCCTGCTGTTGCTGTATCTCAAAAGACAGGACGGATTGAGTTCCATCCAAACTTTCACAATGAAAGTGAAAGAGATTAATCTAATTTTACCACGTTGAATATAAGTTCTTGTGACAAGTGAACAGAGCTACACACACTGAGAGAAGACGATAGAAACCCGTATCCTTCTCAACCATGTATTTGGACTCAAATTTGAAAGCTGAAGTTTTATCTTCACTTCTTGGACAGATCATTACACCCTATGACAAGAAAGGACAAACACCCGCAGAAAATATTTTGTCAATTGACGACTTCCATCTCTACAACATCACTGGGAAACGACAGGCTTATGTGAACGAACTTTTCATCAACGAGGAAGAATTTTTCGATGAAATGTATGACTTTGACTTCACAAATCTCTCTGACTCGTCTGCGTGCCTGAGAGGTGAGGAGCTATATGAGCGTCCAAAAGGCTGGTACCGCATGGCCTTAAAGGTCAAAGGTAAATATCCAGACGGAGACACCTGGTTGGGCACAGACGGATGGAGGAGTTACTCCGTTCCTGGAGAATGGCCTGTTTCCTACCATGGAACAAGCTTAGGTGGAGCCAAAGGCATCATCAGGAGTCACTACAAAGCAGGATTTGGAGATTTGTATGGAAGAGGAATCTACTCAACACCAGACATAGGTGTAGCTGAGAGAGAGGCATATGCCACGACCTTTCTATCAGAGACGACAGGGAAACGTTACAAAGTGATTCTGCAAAATCGAATTATCCTTTCTTTAGAGAGATCTGCCAGCGATCTGACTATTGGCTTATTTGTGTTCACAAAGAAGTGACTGCGGAGGAGGAGAAATACCTAGTGGAGAACTCTATTCGACCATATGGCATTCTGATTAAAGAAATAAGCGACGATGATGGTAACTGTGATAAAACACATCCTAGCAACAGCCTGTTTACCCTGCATCCATCCAACAGGCAAAACCAGTGTCCCCAGAGTACAGAGGCAGTTATTGGTGCCTGCTAAGAGACACCTCAAGTCCGTTGTATCCTCATCCACTCAAAAATAAAATATTGTTTTTTTTTGGGGGGGTAGCTCGAAAAGGAATACAACTGCATTTCAGTACAACTGCGTTTCATTCGGCCACCCTGTGTGGTAGAATAACAATAAATTAAACCCCTTGAACATTAAAGACAAAAATGATGACACTACTGGTGACGATATAATTACTCATATACTCGTTTGAACTTCGTGCTTGTAGCGCTGTTTAATTAGAGTAAGGTATCGTTTTCTCAGTTGCTTTATTCTCTGCGTATGATTACTTGCTTTTTCTTGCGTCCATCTTAAAGTTTGGCACTAAATGTTTACGTATAAACCAATTAACAAAGCTTTTTCCATAGTTTTACAAAAATGCTGTATTAAACACTGAAGTATTTATGGCTGACTGATTTGAAAGCGTATTGATGTGAACTGTAGGTTTTATCATGTTTTTCGATTGTGTATTTATTTTGGCCTTGCTGAATTGTGAAGAATTTCTGGCAAAATATTTGTGCTTTTATTACTGAGAATATTGATGATAGTTTTATCTTGCTTTTAAGGAATGTGTTCTTTGCTCTCCTGGAAAAAAATACATAGAAAAACAGCTGGGTACATGATTAATCTTAGAATTATAATGACAAATTTTCAGATTCACGAAAGCAAGTTCACAAGGCAAGAAACCATGCTTTATGAGTTCAAGCAATTCATTCATTCATTTCAACAGTGTCTGAAACAAAAAGCAATTCAAACTGTAACCGCTCGTACTATGTCAAGCATTTTCTGTGCTGTGAGTTTCATTCAAATGAGGCAGCGCAAATCATGTTACCGTTAATCAACTTGGTAAAGTTTGTGTAACCAGTGTCAGAATGTAGTGAGACAATGTAGTGAGTGAAGTTTGAAATAAAACTGGCTGTTGGCTGACACAGACCACGCAGGTGTCTTCTGTTATTGTGCTTTTACCATAGTCCTTAAACAAATGGTTTGATAAAATTCAAGGTAAAGAAAACAGAGACCTCTTTGTGAAAAGATTTGATTTAAAAAGGATTTCTTGAGTCCTTATGACAGAAAAAAGATCTGAATAAGAAAGTAAATACTGCTTTATAGAAATGATTGTCTTTTCAAGCCTCAGTGGTGTTGTTTTAACTGTATTTTCTATCACATAAATGAGCAGGTTGTTAGTTTTCTTTGTACATTAGAGATACAGTAGTTTCCTCTCACTGAATGACCTTTGAGCTCAACATTTACAAAAACAACATTTGCAGTGCCACTCCTTCTGTAATGTCTAACCAGATTTTCTGGTATTGATGGAAAGTCACCCTCTAACATCCATTATCTCTTGAATTTTCCACACTCCAAACAGGACAAAACATGAAACTCCGGTTTCTGCTGAGCATGTTATCCAACGTAGATTCAAACCATGAGTCAAACTGAAAGTGAAAATAACTCTCTTATAAAAGTTTCTATGAAAAGAGGTCAGCTCAAACACACCGTGAACAAGAGAAGGTAACAACAACTTTGCTGTCATCCTCCACAACCATGTATTTGGACTCAAATTTGAAAGTTGAAGTTTTGTCGTCAATTCTTGGACAAATTGTTAAACCCTATGACAAGAAAGGACAAACAGCCACAGGAAGTATTTTGTCAGTTGACGACTTCCATCTCTACAACATCACTGGGAAACGAAAGGCTTATGTGAAGGAACTTTTCATCGATGAGGAAGAATTTTTTCGATGAAATGTATGACTTTGACTTCACAAATCTCTCTGACTCATCTGTGTGCCTGAGAGGTAAGGAGCTATATGAGCGTCCAAAAGGCTGGTACCGCATGGCCTTAAAGGTCAAAGGTAAATATCCAGACGGAGACACCTGGTTGGGCACAGACGGATGGAGGAGTTACTCCGTTCCTGGAGAATGGCCTGTTTCCTACCATGGAACAAGCTTAGGTAGAGCCAAAGGCATCATCAGGAGTCACTACAAAGCAGGATTTGGAGATTTGTATGGGAAGAGGAATCTACTCAACACCAGACATAGATGTAGCTGAGAGAGAGGCATATGCCACGACCTTTCTATCAGAGACGACAGGGAAACGTTACAAAGTGATTCTGCAAAATCGAATTAATCCTAAAAAGAGAAAGATCTGCCGACGATCTAACTACTGGCTCATTCCTGTTGATAAAGGAACGTCTGCTGAGGAGGAGAAGAAGATCGTGGAGAGCTCCATTCAACCTTACGGCATTCTGATACAGGAATTAAACAACAACAAAAGCAACCGCCATGATGCTGTTGACGGTATTGGTTCATTCTACTCTGCAGTTTAAATAATAGAGCAAGAGCAGGTGTCTTATTGTCTGCTGATGTAACACCTTTCACGATCATAATTCAGATTGACTGATTTCATTGGATAATTTAATTTTAGAATAGAAACACCAGCTCAGCCAAGGCTGCAATTGATAAAAAAAAAAGTAAAAGTCAGGTATGACAATAAAGCCCAAAGGCTTATTTCCACTGTGATCCCTTCGAGGTTCACGTTTCTTGTGTCTGTTATCGTAATGTCTTCACAATTCAAAGTTGTCACTGACATTCAATCCAATGGAGGAACTAGTTAACAAAGCTGTGTCAAAAATCATTGTGATGAAAGAGCAACACTTACACATTAAAGGACTGTTTCAAACATACAATAACAGATTTTAATAATGTATTATTTAAAGGGTCTGAAAACTCAGCTTCTTACTGGGATTATAAGGGTCTTACATGAACACACAATTTACTACAAAACTACAATAATTCTGTGATTTTACACAAGATTAGTTTGTCTGAAATAACTAAGACTGATGGGGAAAAAATAAGACAATTAACTGAGTTTGTGATTGTTAATCTCTTTGTAAATAAGAACTAAAGATGTTTTGTCTCCTCATTGTTACTTGGGCGCAGGCTTACGGAAGAGTCTCTCTGTACCTGGAGATTTGTCTGTTTCCAACCATGGACGCAACTTTGATGATGACAGTGATGATGACAGTGATGATGACAGTGATGATGACAGCATCCATAACACTGGTTCACCTGAAGGTTTTTTCATTCACTATTTTCAGCAGTTTGGACATTTAAGTAGAGCCAGAGCAAGTGAATCAATGTGTCCACATTCTTTAAATAAATACTAAAGATGATTTGTTTTCTAACGTCTACTAAGGCACAGATGGATGGAGGGGTCGCTCTGTACGTGAACAAAGGCCAGTTTCCTACCATGGAACAAGCTTGGATGAAGCCTCAGGCATCATCAGAAGTCACAACAAAGCAGAAGGACAAAAGTCAGTGGAGAGTTTGATAATGACGGTTTTAACAATGCTGGTTCTCCTGGTGGTTTTCTTCATTTGTTCTATTCTTCATGTCTAACACTGTTGAAATAGAGCCAGAGCAAGTGTCAAATTGTTGCTCAGGGGGCTTTCAAGAGCTCCTGTTTCCTGTGTCTATAACTCGACTCTCTTCATGATGTAAAATTTACATTGATTTTCAATCCATTGTATAACCTGATTAACAAAGCTGTGTCCCAAACTGCTGCATTGGATAATCATCAACAGTAAAACTTTTACTTAACTTACAGAACACACTAGCTTTAGTAAATAAGCAGACTTTATGTTAAAGGTCTGAAGTTTCATTTAATCAATCAATTTCTAACTATGAATGATGGGGGTCCTATATGAACACACTGTTTTCTGTTATTACTGTGTGTCAACATTAATCTGTACAGAGATAATAAGTAAATGTTTTCTACTCTCTTTTCTGTTATAGAGAATCACTGTTTTGCAACCAAGTATTTAGGTGCATTAATAACTACCAGCTATAATGAGAAATATTTGTAGAGTCTTGTGGTTTACAAACATTAAGAAAATCAATCACTGATGATATACTGCACAGTAAATTCTTTTTAAATTAACGTAATTTAATTTCCTTGTTAAACCTGCAAAATGTGTATCAATGATTCATTTGGGATTTTACTATGAATAAAGGTTTGTGAATTCTCTTCCCGTCAGTGTTTTATTGGTGCTGGGGTGTTTCGAACAGTTTAACTGCTGGCTGAAAAAAAAATGTGCCTTATGTGAAACTGTGCTGAGCATATAAGTTATAATACAAATGGCTGATACGGTTTAAAGTAAAGAAAACACAGACCTTCTTTGTACAATGAGGTATAAGTACAAGCACAGATCAAGGAGGCAAATCTTAAAACCTAATAACAGACAAATGATCTAAAGACAGCAGAAAATAAAGTTGATATCGAAATAGTTTTCCTTTCAAGCCTCAATGGAATAGTTTTTCACACTGTATTTTCCTTCACAGAAACATGTTTTGGGTTTGTGAAATATGGTTTCCTCTCACTGAATGAGGTTTGAGCTCAGTATTTAGAAAACCCAACTTTTGTAGTGCAACTCTCTCCTTGATTTGGTTTCCTGTTCTTCATGACAATGCTATCATTTATATTTTCTTCTTTCAAGTCACTGACAACATTTGCATTTAATCTTTTTCCACAAATATTTGCTTATTTGTTTAGATCTACAGATAAATAACTATATATATATATATATATATATATATATATATATACACATATAATAATATGTACTGTTTTTTCGCTACCTTAGCAATGTAATACATACATTTGACATACATGCCAGCATTTATATGTGCAATCCTATGTGTGATTATAGTGATCAGAGAGCGACAGAAACTATACCTCTTAAAATGTAGTTCTGGTAGTTCTGGTCTGCCTCTGCTCCCACCTTGATGAGACACGTCAGACCTTCAGCCATCACAAACTCATGGACCAGATCTTTGTCATCCTGAAATAAAAAAAAAAAATGGAGCTTATACATTACGGGAGTTCTTTTTCAGGAGTTTTTCCTTAGATGATGAGAGGGTCTAAGGGCAGAGGGATGTAGTTCGCTGTAAAACCCTCTGAGGCAAACTGTGTTTTGTGATAATGAGCTTTATAAATAAAATTGACTTGACTTGACTTATGAGAATATAGACTGGCAGCACACTTAAAAAGATGCAAATAAAATCCCCCCCACAACTCCAAATTGCATTTAATTGTACTCCTGTTGCATTCTCTTCTGTTACCACATGATGTCAGTAATGTGCAGGACCAGGACTTCCATTGACAGTACAGGAACTTTCAATCCCCCACCGGTTCAGCTTGCATGCATGCACGCACTACAACAACAACAACAACAACTAATTTTTTTTTTGTTGTTTGTGACAGATCATCTCTTATGTCAAAACCTTCAAGGCAGTTGTTTGACTCCTACACTAATATTGCACTCAGGTGCACTAAAATTAAGCATGAAACATAAAGTATTGTATTGTATCTGACCAAAGCTTTATGCAGCAGCAGTGAAATGATGAGGACATGTAATGGGTGTTTTTATTAAACTGGTAAATCAATGTCACTGCATTTGCCATCATTTACTTCCAAGCTCCCGTCACATGGTCACATTTTTGGGGCCTTTAAAGTGGGTGCAAACTGTACCTGTGATACCAACAAGTAAAATGACATGCTGCTGTAATATCTATAAAATAAGGTTCTCACATTGCTGTTTTTTGCTGAACTATATCTGTGTCTCCTTGTGTGTGCGTGAGTGCTCTAGAAACGGACTCCTCTCATCTTAAAATAAAGATTCACACAAACACAAATGCAAACACCCACACCCACAGACTTACACACACCCACACAGATACACACACAGGGAGAGAAATGCCACGTTGATGGAGATCCCTGTCATCATGGAGGCGCACGGTGGCCACAATCACTAACTGTATATTGCAACAACAAACTGACAGTAGCTGCATGTGAATTATGTGTGTGTTACCTGAAAAATCTGCTTTAGCGAGAACAGAGCCCTCCTCAAGTCACGTCCATTGGAGTTATACAGTCTTTCTGGAGAGAGAGAAACAAAGCAGAGGTTATTTGTCTATAATGAACAAACTGTAACAAGGCTTAGTAGAGTAACCCATTTCATAAAGCTCATACAAAATGTGAAGATGATTTTTTTTTAAATGTTTAGATCTTGAAACAAGTCCTTGTTGTCACAATCTGTTTGTATTCCCCTGTGCACCTTTCATCTCTCAACAATCCTCATGTGCTTCATGACGAGATCAATAAAACTTGGAAGGAAAATGAGTCTCAGCTGTGCAAAAGTTGCACAATAAGTCGATGGAACCAATCACACTGCTGCGCTCTGATCACCTGAGGCAGGCACTTCATCACACACTTTCGCCGCGTCCTCACTCCCTGAGCAACACGTGCATGGTCTCTCTCTCACACACACAGAAACACACAGGGACGCACACACACGTTGCAGTGGTGATTAGAGTTGTACTGGAATGTTAATGAGCTGCTGGCCGGACTTCAACGGTGAGGTATTCAGGTCACGACACGGAAAGCACTCAGAACCAACGACCATGAGCTTGTATACATTGACATTTAGCCTTTATTATTTCTATCCTTCAGCACAAAGACATTATTAATATACTTCTATCATATTACAGACTCTTAAACTGTTGTAAATTGCGACTCTGAGCTGTACCAGGTATTTCGTATCTTTTATGGCAACATAAATAGCACTTTTGTTTCCCTTTTTTACAGTTTAAAGTTTAACACCCAAAGCTGTTTTCATGCACTCAGTAGATATATTTCTCATGTATTTGATCACAAATTTGTTAAAATCTGTTTTTAGTTTGCACTTTTTCCATGATAATCCATCCACCTGTCAGGTGTGGCATATCACAATGCTGATTAAGCACCATCATTACTACACAGGCGTGCCTCGGTATGGTCACAATTAAAGGCAACTCTGAGAAGTGCAGTTTGATCACACAAGACAATGTCCCAGATGTCACACGTTTTGAGGGATTGGCAATTGGCAGGCTGACTGGAGGAGTGTCCCCAAAAGCTGTTGGCTGTGAGTGTTCATTTTACTACCATAAGCTGTCTCCAATATCGTTTCATTGAATTTGGCAGCACATCCAAACGGCCTAACGACTGCACAGCTGCTGTCAGGTCAAGACCCTGGTTCTGTGCAGAAAAATCTTCAATTGTACGAACCAATTGTTGCAGCTGCTCTGATGGCTGATCTCAGATGATCTTACAAGTAAAGACGCTGGATGTGAGAGGGTGGATGTATAACACGGAGAAGTGCTGACTAGGACAACCTTTAATAAATCTGCAACCAAAATTTGAGAGAAATGTATCTACTGAGTGCATACAAAAGCCTTAACCTTAAATCTTTGAAAAATGGGGCTGTACTTAACACTGTTGTTCTAAATGTTACTATACTTTCCATCATTTGTCTTTCTGCTCCCCTGCATATACAAGTATTTTAAGTGCTCTGCATTAAGCTCAATCTGCTCAGCAAGTCTGCAAGTCTGCTCAGTTGAGTGTTCATACTGTCCGTTTGTGTGTATGAACAGTTGTGTGTTCAACTCTGTGTCAGCAGGGGGTTTGGGAGTCTGTGTGTGTAAATCCAGAGTTTGCATGTTGATGACAAATCCTTCAGTGCATCAGGAGGGGGTTAAAAGTGTGCAGAGATAAAGGCCTGCTGTCTGGAGCACAGTGGTAACTGTCACTAAGCTAGACGAGGCTAACCCAAGGCCGGGGTCAAAATCGTTATTCTGCACACAGACGAAGAATTACAGTCCAGTCTGTCTCTCCATCTGCAGGACCCTTTCTGTGAGTTCAGCAGCCGCATTTATGAAATGAACTGGCGATGAGTGTCAATGTGAGGAAAGAAGTGACTCCAAACTCAATAAAAAAGCAAAAACTACGGTAGGAGAGAATAGAGGAAACAAAATCAGTATGAAAGAGGGGGACTAAGATTAAGACAGACAGGACAGAAAAAGAAAAGAAAAGGAGGGAAATGAAAAGAAAAAAAAGGAAAGGAACGGGGCAACCGAGTGAACAGACCAGGATTTGATTTGAGGAAAGAAAGCCAATTGCTTCTGGGTAATGAAGGCACAGGCGACCAATGAGAGAGCCTAAATCGTGGAAGTCCCCTTCCAAAAATACACAAAGTACATACATGTCTCTGCTATGCCTTTTGAATAATATAAAATGTTGATTTTTAACATTTTCTAAGCTAGTCTAGCTGAAAGCCTGGTAGTTAACCCTTTAACTTTTGAAACTTTGACACTGTTCTTGTGCTGCGTTCAGACCCCTTCAAAAGTATTTAAACCTTCGAACCATGAGCAAATTGGTTTGCTTTCTTGTGAAAATATGGGGAAAAGTCAATGAGCAACTTGACAAGAAGTGCATTGCAAATTGCAGGATATTGGTCATTTTGGATTTTTTTTTATAATAAGCTAGGGAAAAATGTTCCACAACTAGATTTATAATTATGACTGTATGTTTTAAATTATTTTACAGAATTATTATTATTATTAATATTTACATGTTTGTCTTTGTTTTGTTTTGTACTTTTCTTTCTGCTAATTTTTAGGCAATTTTCTTGTACTTTTACTTACTTTACTTTTACTTTTACTTGTACTACTTCTTTTTTTATAGCTAATTTTTGAGTAATTTCTTCTGAAGTTATTTATGTGTTTCAAGGGGTTAAAAGGGACAAACAACCACAATGTGCTTACTTAAACACAAAATCTTCTGTTAAATTCAAAAATCTATCTGCTCAAACAATGATTAGCCAAACATATATACGACCTTTCATTCGGTTTAATGTTATTTGGTGGCAGGTGCAATGACCTCATTCGACAAATCACAACAGACTGGCTCA
This sequence comes from Plectropomus leopardus, assembly GCF_008729295.1. Lineage (NCBI taxonomy): Eukaryota > Metazoa > Chordata > Actinopteri > Perciformes > Serranidae > Plectropomus > Plectropomus leopardus. The sequence goes on from NC_056480.1 coordinate 13,073,844, forward strand.
GCTTTCAACTCCTGGTCTGATTTCCTCGCTCTCGTTTCTCAAGGTTTCCCTGGAAATCAAGTGGCCACTCACTGATGCGGGGAACACTCTGTCTAACCCTTGAGGGTCGACGCTTGATTCAGTCGGTCACGTGTAATGTTCATGTTCTTCATCCGCCTGTGAGTGTGGCTGTCAGGGTAACCTTTACCAAAACGTCTGCTGTCCATCAGGAGCATGTCAGCAGCAGCGATAAGCCTTAAAATTGTCTTGATTCATTCCGTACTGCTGATGATGCAGTCAGGTGTGAAAAGGTGGGCATTATAATTAGCTGGAGTTTAGAGGGACAACTACCAACAATGTAAATAAACACGCACTGACGAGAAAAGTGCACTCAGATCTCTGCCAAGTGACCGTGTTCCAGGTGAGACGCACCTGCCTGAGCTGACTGCGGGCACACTAGACAATTTCAACGTCCAAAAGAGTGCCAAAATAATAACAAAAGTGCCAGAAGCTAATAAAAATACATGCCTTGTCTGCTTTTGACAGAGCCCAGAGCAGACAGTTTTCCTGCTAGCAGGCGCTGTATGTGACATATACAAAATAATTATGAGGATGAATGTATTTTTTAAGGGCTGCCTCTCAAAAGTTGGACATTCGAATCATCAGTCGGAGACCCTCAGTCGACTGAGATTCCTTCAAGTGGAGCAGTTGTTTTTTTTATGTGTATTTATAGGGACCAAACTTTTATATAAATGTCAGGCTTTAAACAACAACAAAGGCCAAAATGTGACCTGCGACAGATGATAGGGTTTGTTTCGTTTAGCCGAGTCGATTTCCGGAAAACACACGGTCCCTACACGCCAGTCCAGAGAAGTGAGCAGTCAATGACGGTATGAAATGTTAAAAATTGTGAATCACTGCAACAAGAGGTTCTTCAGCGTACAGTCACACATGTGCACAAAAAATATTAGGCGTATTGGTCAAGTAATATGCATAGGACCAATTAAGGACCTGCTAGTGATTTATTATCCTCGCTGGATACAGATGCTGTACAGTATGTGATAAGCTGTCAGGTCACATTATAACAAACAAAACTTCAACACCATCACACTGTTTTTATATGAAAATTAACCACCTTCATAATTAAGCTACTATAGGAATGAATACCATTATACTATGATATAATATTATATTACTATAATATTTACATATTGTTTTGTGAGTTAAGTGACAAATTCTGCCACTTGGGTGAGGTAATTTTATTTTTTTTTCCAAAGACAAAAACCTTCTATCATAGATTTTCTTTAATCAAATGTCTTCATTTTCTAAATACAAAAACAGTGAGTGAATTCCTCAATAATTTTATTTAACCTATTAAAGTGTTTTTTTACAGTTCAACCAACAGTCTTTCATGCCAACATGAATGTTGTCCTGGCGATACCCTGTAATCACTTGACAGTTGCTAACAGAGTTTCGTCAACATAATTACCCTTCTTCTCCAGAGTAAACAGAATCTGACACGCTAAATAATCAATGGGCCACTTTCCCATTGGCACAAAGTCTCCAGCTGTCCTATCACTGCGGGTCTGGAGTGATGGTGCGTTCAAGCTGGAAATACTTCAAACAAATGGCCTTAACCTCCGGGCCAAACAGCTTGGCCTAACAACACTACTTTATGTCTGCATTTCTATAAAGGGAGACTGATATAATAGCAAAACACAAACTTCTTATCAAATGCCATTCACTGGACTAAGAGACAGAAGAGTCGATATGGGAGTAAGTGAAGAGCAAGGAGAGAAGAATTGCAAAAAGATGGGTTTTAAAGGGCGGATTTGTCCACGTGTCTTCTGCTGGTCATTCTCCTTTTTTCCTGGCCCTAGGTTTTATTATTGTCACAAGAAAAGCTGAAACACTCACTGGGATGTGTCATTGTGGTTTGTGCATATGTGTGTGTGCACAAGCCCATGTGTAAGCCAGTGCCTAACTGCAGACAGACAGATGAAGGAAAGACAGCTAGGCACATTTCATTTATAGGTTTGCTTGGAGTTTTACTGTTTTGTTTTGGACGACTGGCAGTTTTTGTCCACACTGTTTCACCATGACCTCACATGCACTGCAATATGTGAGCCTTTAACGAGTCATTTAGTCCCGTATTCCATCTTAAATTTTTTAAATTTTCTTAAAGCGGGGGAGAAAAAAATCAGCCAGCAGAATAAGAATGTTATTTCCACTTATTTCTAAGGCTGACTCAATTGATTCATGTAAAACGCACATCTCTAATGATATCTAACAACACACAAAACCTATAAATTGTAAACAAAGTGTCTGTGGGCTTTCTCAAGCCTTATCAAAAAAAAGTCTATTACATCCTTAACACCACAAGTTAAAATCCCACATATATAATAATAATATGTCATTACTTGCATCTTCTGTAAAGTCCTGTTAAAACGATTTGATGTATGGATTAATTACCACGTGCATTTCTTTCAGAATATAGCAGAAAAACACACTGGAAGAACGTGTATGTGCATTAGCACATGTGCGCATCTGTGCGTGGGAGTGTCCTCTGCTGTGAAACAGGGATTCCCCCGGTGCAGAGGCTGTCTGCTAAGTCGTTCAGGAGTGGTCAGATCCCTCCTTCCCCTACTGTCGTAATGAGATTAGTGCTGTGACCCTTCAGCTTTGACTAATCCCTCAACATTTACTGTACCATCTACACATCTCCAAACAGAAAAACACGCAGGCCAGCTGAGGCTACATTAGGCCTAATCCACAGCAATTACACTCAAAACTGCACTGTGCTTTGCTGTAATGCTGCTACACATCAAATGCAAAATCCCAGTGTCCCCAGTTGACTGAGGTCTAACTCTGCTTAGTTGGCGTCAGCAAAAGGCAGCAACAGTTTAGTGCGACTATGCTTAATCCTCAGATTTAACAATAGGCAGCCAGCTCAGCAGATGTTTCTTAAAGTCAATCTGGTTACGGAAACGGTGAAATGCAGGTGAGATTCTGCAGACTGACGACAAAAAAATGCGAGGACACATCGAGAAAAAAATAAGAAATTATTTGGCATTCATTACAAGAGCATCACAGTCATTTATAAGCATTATAGATACAGATAGGTATCTGTACTTGATACCTTTCAGGTACTGACCAAGATAACCTAGTACAGAGTAATATAGAAATTTCTCCTGTCAAACGATTGCTGCATTCTCTCCTTTCTGTACCCGGATCTAGAAAAAATAAGTATTTGTATGATTTTGCTTGCAGCCAACAAACATTCTTTGATTTAATGCCACATGTGATTGGCCCACTACTACAGCAGCTAATACTTACAGGGCCTTTCCAAAACCGAATGCTATCCACTCCCACTCTGTGTCACTTTGTTTGTAGTCACCTTTTTTAAATTAAATGAAGCACCCTCCATCAGGGTGTAGGGTGTAACTACAGCAGCAAGCTTTGGGACAAACCATCCTCTGGAAAAAGGAGTTGTCATAATATTTGGTAACCATGCAGAAAAATAAAGCTTTCTCCTATTTGATGTTTTTCTTTTATTTGATCTGCAGGCTTTGCTAAAGTTTACTGGAATTTTGGTAGGCTTTATTATCCCTTTGCCATTAAAAAAAATAAAAATAGAATAAATAGTAAAATTACGAAATAAATAACCTAAGCAAATACATTACATAAAAATACATAAAAATAAATAAATAGTAATAAAACAAGTCTTGAGATTCACCAGAGACGTTTCTTTTTCTTTTGTAAACATTTTGTCATTTTCATTTCATCTGGAACAATTTGCTCAGTTTTTGCAAAATAAACATGACTGCTACTATACAATGCAGCACTTAAGATGTTAATGTCTAAATAACAATGTTAAATGTCTGTCTTTGAGCAGTATACATTCCTAAAATCAGTCACACGGGCCTTTATTTGTATGAAGCATCATCATGATGAACACAATATGGCATTGCATGTGTTAAATAAGTCGGCACTGCGGCAGTCTAGCTGTCGCAGGGTTTATAACCCACTTCCACTCCCTGCTAGTTGGTTTCAGACAGCACTTCATGTGGCGGACTGGCAGTGGGTAGGGAGAGGGTGTAGGGGGTGGTTTGGGAAAGGTTCAACATATGTGAACTTGATCAGGGGGGGGAATTATTTCAGTGTAACACATCCTTTGGGGTCACAGGAAATTTACAGATAAGCATGCACTGAGGTCAACCAAGGGTAATATTTTTCAGGATGGCACAACTGTCTATGGGTCAGGCGAGAGAGGGGTGGGACACAGCTGGTGGTCCTGCATTTAAGCCCAGTTATAACCGCTGACTCTGGAGGATTTCATTGCACCCCTCTAAAAAAGCCTCCACACGGCTGTCTGGGCCAATCAGTCAGTTGGCGTTCAGACTAGGCCTTTGGTGGGATCTAAAATAAAGAAGTGAGAGGAGCATTAGGTGTAAAGGCACGTCGCAGAGCCTGATTTAATCCTAGGAAGTCTTTCCCTCTGTGTGCTGGTATCATGCTAAATATAGGCGGGTTGGGTATCCAACATACTGTATCAAGCCCAGATACTGGGTTCAATCTTTGCCCGGGTCATGCAGTGCACACTGCGCGCTGCCCTGTAGCTCTATATATCAAGGAAAAATTGAGTCATCTGAATGATACAATTTCTCTCATTGGCTGTAAATTTTTAGCCGTGTCAGGAAAAAAATTTTGTTTCCAGCTGAAAACAAGGAATTTCAAACTATTGGCAGATTTGTTTTAAGGCAACTCAATGCAAAACTTTAACAACGCCTTAAAGGGATAGTTTAAAAGTTTTGAGGGTTGATTGTATGCGGTACTTATCCAGAGTCAGTGTTTTGCATACAGTAGATGATAGCCCCCCTCCCCCCAGTTTGGAGAAGCAGGCTGGAGTCCAACGAGCAATGTGCTGCTGTTGACGGAAGTCAACAACAAACAATATTTTAGCCACTGAGAGTATTTTCACCATTTTACCTTCCCGTCAGATTGGGGAAGCCATTAACGGCTTCAGTTCGCCTTCTATGCTCTTGTCAAAGCAACTAGACTCCATTGACATAAAAAATAATTTTAACTCGCTGAACATGGGAGCTGCTAATGTATCACTGCTTTGATCAGTTAGTTTGTGTTATTGTGTGAATCCAAACTAACCCTTTTGAAGGCCCAAGCGACACAACACAAAATATTAACCGATCCAGACTGCAGTGAACCAGCAGCTTCCATGTTCACAGTTAAATTACTGCTTTTCTTAATGGAGTCTTGCTTTGAGGAGAGCGACACAACAGCTTCATTTTCCTGTCACTGTCTGACGGCAGAATAAGGAGCGTGTCGACTGACATCTACTGTTTGTAATATACTGTCTATGGAAAAGTACTGCCCCGCTTCAAAAAAATCTGCACTATCCCTTTAAAATTGACCTTTTAATATTTCTCAGTGTGGGTCTGCATTTCATATCAGAGCTCATATGCAAACTGTTGGGAGGTATTTTTTCTCGTGTGCACAAATGTGTGCAGCGGCATGTCCATTAATCTGTAGTTACAAGAATAAATACTCCATCAATCTGTCATAATCGAATGTTGTTTGGACAATAATGCATGATTTCAGTCTCATGTCAAGTGAAGTGAAAGGGAAAAGTTGGCAGGCAGCAAAGGCCAGACTGCTGAGGATAACTCAGTTATTTTGCGACTGTCTATTTTTTGTCTGTTGGTCTTGGCCTACAGTATGAGTACTGGAGACTGATGGTACAGATGACGATAGAGGCCCCATGAGCTTAGTGTGTGTGTGTGTGTGTGTCTCTGTGTGTTTGTAAAAAGAGAGCAAGGGAGAGTGAGACCTCCAAGGTTTCACTGTAGGATTCGGGAGATTTAAAGAATGGCGACGTACGTAGACAGAGAATACATTAGGCTGAGCTACCACACACACATGCGGTACCCTCACAAGTGTGTGTGGACGTCCACAGGTACATACAGTACAACAACAGAGGCCTAAACGCAAACGTACTGTGAATGGAAAGACTTGGGAGTAAGCGAAAACAAACTTTTATATGGTTCCCATAAATCCACCTTGTGGAAACAAACGGCTGCTATATTTTATAGTTAACACACTGATATGCGCTATACAACATACAAACACACTATCATATGTATACACACACACATGCAGTTAAATATCTCTCAGACTGTAACCTTGAACCCTGATGAAGGTCATTAGCTGTGAGAGAAGCTCAGACGCAGATGTCTTCAGGAAGGAAACTTACTGCCACATAAACATAAAAATACACACACACACACACACACACACACACACACACACACACACATACACTCGCTCACACTCACAACAGTACATCCCAACATACTCCAAGAGCAGAACGTGCCCTGCGCCCTTCATGTGCACCTGGCACCTCCGAATTAGTTCACAAACACATACACACACAGGAATAGCCACCACAACACAAACACAAATACACCCAACTTTTATTGCAGGCAACATGTGTTATCACGGCGATGACAGGCCTGATCCCGACAGCAGCTACACAGTCTAAATTCACACACAGAGTCTATCTTAGTAACTATGCTGTATCAACAGGGACAGTGAAGACTCATTACATGCACACATCAATATTGACATCATTGTACATCATTTCACTGTATAAGTAAAAAAAGACTTCTTTTTTTTAGTTTGTTTTCTTAGCAGGGTTGCTGTGATATACTTTAAGGTACACCATGATATAAAAGTCAGCTTTTTTTCAGTTATTTTCCATTTTTAAAAAAAATTTGTCAAGTCTTAATTATAGTGAAAAATATTTGTTCAACAAAAACTAACCCTTCTGTTTTCATTTTTTCTGAATCATACTACTACTACTACTACTACTATTACTACTACTACTACTACTAATAATAATAATAATCGTACCATGACAATCTTATACTGTTACAGCCCGATTTCTTAGGCTATCATTCTTGGATATGAATTTTAAGCTATGTAACTGTTGGAAAACAGGCTAAAATCTTTATGGAAGCCTCAATAATAATCCTATAAAAATAAGACTAATAGTGGAGATCATTGTCGCCTCTATGTCATAGTGTTATTGCAATAATAGTTTTTAGAATAAGTTTACAAGAAATTATTTTTACTGCATTTTTTCATAAATGCTTCAGATTTATTTTTCCCCAACTATGGTAGCATATAATTTTAAAGCACATTCTTATATTAAGCACGTACACTTTCTTGCTGAGAGTTGGATTAGAAGATCAATATTACTACTTTCACATGTGTACGGCATATGCTAAACTACAGGAAGCTTAGCATAAAGACTGGAAACAGAGGGAAATAATTAGCCTGCCTTTTTTCAAAAGTAACTAAAACATCTACCAGCACCTCCAAACTCAATAAAACACACAATATATTTCCTAAAGTCTCTGCTACCAGCATCAGACATGGGCTAAAGGAGGAATTACTGCTGGAGATAGCAAGCGTATATCGATTTAACATATTCATTTGTAAGCAAAACTGCCAAAGTGCAAAGCCGAAAAACTTTGCAGTGATGAAAAATACTTCTTTATGATGACTGTCTAACACTTCTAAATTCCTTTCATTCAACTTTTGCAAAGCTATTGCATGCAACTATTATGTGATGTTTATCTATGATAATGCATTGTTTTAAAGTGTGACCCGATTTTCTGCAGCTTGCAGTCAGACACAATAGCTGATTGTGGGAAATATTGTGCTGCTCAATCCCACATACTAGTCTGCACGTGTGAAACAAGCGTCCAGTGTTTTCCTTCTCTCTTCCCTCACCCTTTGCCCGCCTGTCTCACTCGCTCTCCCCGTCTCTCTCTTCCTCTCTCACGTCTCACGCTGGCTGTTGATGTCATCGTTAACTGACTGGATCCACTGGACATGTGCAATGGCAGTCTATGTCAGCAACAAGACTGAAAAAATGAGATGTTGGATGAGAAGATTGATACTTCTCATGTCTTTATGGCAAATTCGAAGCTTAGCTTAGAAGCTTTTACAACTGTTGCGTGCAAATGACAATATGTCACAGAGTTGCACTATAATTGCATATTAGCTATGACAGTGCATTGTTATGGAGAGTCACTGGGCATGTGCAATGACATTCAGTGTCAGAAATAAGACAAAAAAGTCAGATGAGCAGACAATTTAACTGAAACCAGAGCTTTCTCTGTGTATATGTTAATAGTATAATGAGCACTGATGATGATGTAATTATATAATGATTATGATATGATTAATAATTATTTAATGATCCCCAAATCATCATTTCAAGATGGTTTAAGTGTCTAAACTGTTCTTTTAATGGCTTTGAAAATGTATCTTGGCAGTGTTTTTGAAAGTCAGAGTAAACTGGCTGGATTGAGTACACAGAAAAGGGGAGCTTATATAAAAAGACAGCGGAAGACAGACATAAAAGAGAGGAAGGACAGAGAGAGTGAGAAAAGCAAACACAGTAGACACAGAATCCAAAGTAAGACTAACAGCAGCCAGAGTGAGTAAATAGAGAGGATATTGGAGGATATATGCTGCTTGCTGAGTGGATTAGCTGAGTGAAATCTTGCTCTGACTCATACCACACTTGCCTGTTATTACACTCCTCCTTTGCTTGGCAGAGAGTTTATTTCTGTTTGTGACCCTAATACAGCAGACATGATAAAATATAACAAAAGCTACTGTATATGCGAGTTCTGGCACAGTTAAGTGTATTTACAGACAGAGAAGAGACCGAATCAGTTCCAATTTTTGAGACTTTGTTCTGTCTGTTGGTCTTGGCACACAGTATACACTGTATAGATGAGGTTAGAAAGCCCTTTAAAAGTCCAGCGTGTATGATCTAGAGGGAAGTATGAGCAAAAATGGAATACATAATAATAAGTACTTTTCTGTAGTGTGTGATCAACTGAAAAGAAATAATTGTTTTGATTTCATTACCTTAGAACAGGCAGTTTATATCGACACGGGGTCTTCGTCCACTGAGATTGCAATGTAGCACTGCCATGTTTCTACAGAAGCCGAGGATGGACAAACAAAACACTGGCTTTATATAGGGCCATTCTAGTTTTTTTAACGTGAAACTGCTGTATTCAGTGTTTTTACCACTGAAAATCAAGGGGTGTGTTTGTTTTGGATAAGAAGAGACCTCAGCGGATAATTTGGCTCCTGTTAAAAACCTCATGAATGTCTGGATCTTAAGTTGTAAGAGAAAAGCACAAGCATTAGGGGTCGCTGGGCAAATGGTCAGTCTCTGACGGACCGAACAGAGAAATATTAATTTGTAACATGAAATTGCTTTATTCAGCGTTTTTAATAGTTTTAATCACCTGGTCATTTATTTCTGGAAAGGAGGAGACCTCTGTAGCTTATTTGGCATTCAGCAAAAACCACCAGAATAATGACTACTGAGGGAGAATTTCAGCTCATTGCAATCTACAGTCCTCACTGCTAGATGGCACTAAATCCCCCTAAAACTTACAGACTTGACTTTTAATTCTGTATGTGTGTGTGTGAGTGAGAGAGACAGATATAAAAGAGTACAACTACAGAATGGGGGAAAATTTGTTTTCTAAGTAACCTCTGGATCAAATGGGAAATTAACCTGCAGATGAAATAAATAAAGACAAGATATAAAACTGCTGTACAATACTGCAGAGTGCATGCGTTTATATTGATGATTTGTAATGTTTATGGCTTAGTAGATTTTAAAAAAGTGCATACAAAAGTGCAGTGCAACCAAAGTACTCTCTAAATTAAACTGACAGTTCCTTCACTTCTCTGGTCTGAAGTCCGGAGACTTAAGAAGCACAGTGTGTGTTAAACTAAGTAGAAAATGGCAGAACTGTACTAACTGAACCAAAGTTTTCTCTTTCTTCACTCTCCTCACCTGTAAGTTTGCAGACTACAGAGCTATGACATAACTTGTGGAGCTGCTGCTCTGTCTGGCAGGTGCATTTCCTCCTTGCTTTGTTTTTCCCTTGTGTTTCCCTCCCTAAGTGATCTACCATTTCCCTGGAAATCGTCCCTCTCCCCATCTCTCTCCACACATCCCCTAAACCCATCATCTCTTAAACCCAACGCTGGATGAGATGCCAAGCCCGCAGATTCTCCAGTGTGTGTTCTGGATGTTTAGCTTGTGGTAATTGTAATGTTTTATTGCATTATGTAATAGTTTCAAAATGATTAAAACAGACCAGCCAGAGGTTTGTGCAGGCACACTCAGTTGCACATAAGAACAAGCCCAGACATAACACTCAGAGGCACACACACACACATACACGCACATATGTAGTGATATATTTCTTACTTTCTTCCAGTAAAAGCACTGCGATTTGGGAAAACAAACCTCAAACAGGAGCGTGTTTTGCCACCACACAACAGTTGGGCTGCTCCTGTTTGTCAGCGTAACTGGAGCCCAGGGAAAACCCTGCCACATCCACAGAAGGCAAGACACTGTAGCATTCAGATCCACCACAGCAGCAACTGATCACCGTGACTATAAACACACAGCTGCAACATACAACTGGATTGCACAGCAAAACCATGGAAGCCATAAATAATCACATTGTAGTTTTACTGCATAATATAGAATTGTAAAGCCTGACAACTGAGTGTAAGCAGTGGCTCAGTTATTTTTATCTGCTTATGACTTCCTGTATTTCAGTGATTTCCAACTGGTGGGTTGTGGTCCAAAAGTGGGTTGCGGGTCCATTCTGAATGGACCCCATGTGAATGTGGGGAAAAAAAACCCTTTATTTTAAAGTATAGTGAATTTCTGGCACTAAGCCTTTATTTTGAAGTGCCATTTCTTCCTGACCTTGGTAATATTTGGCCAATTAACATGCTGTGCCTTTGCAGCATTTTTGTCACTGGTCTTGAAACAATTACACACACTTTTTTGGTCGCACAGACTATTTATTTACTATGTTTTAAGTAATTGCACTTTATTCTTGCAGTACATTTCATTGTGTTCTTAGCCCACATGTTTTTTACACTTTGTTCAATTGAAAATATCATCATTTCTCTAAAGTGTGGACCTTAAACTAATCTGAAATTCGGACCCCGTGGCTGGACCAAGCAGCTACTACTCTATTTAACTTTGTTAAGTACAGAGTCCACCTCTACAACCGGATGCACGACTAAAGTTAGAGTCAGAAAGAAGTTATTTACAGTTAGAGACAACTTAAAGAGTGCTACTGCAGTAGGAATGGAGAACAGCTGCAGGATAGATGCATGTTACAGGCTTTTCTACAGCAGCTAATGCTGTAAAGTTATTCCACCACTTCCACTGCTCTACACCTCCATCCCTAATGCCTCATCAGCCCATCTCTTCATCTCCCACAGCAGTAACTAAGGCATGACTCATGTGGGCGCAATGCTCTCAGTAGCTCCTCGGGGTCTCAGCTGCTGGTGAGGGTAGAGGGGAAACTATTCGAGTGATTTTCTCATTCCTTCTTTCTCTCTGCGAAACACAGAGAGCGGGGCGTATTCTGAATGCATGACTGCTGATGGAGAGATAGTGAAAACAAAATACGGACACATAAACACACATTTGCATGGATGATATCGTGGCTATGCACAGATAAAACAGATTGAGTGACAGGTCTAAACTTGCCAAAGAGCAAGCAAACAGTTCATGGCAAAATATCCTTGTTGACTCATACACGTGCAGACAGGGAGATCATAAGGCACAACTACTTCAGCCAAAGCCACAGGTGTCTTTTAGAACAAAGAGTCATGAACAGTATGTGAAGCTGAGCTGAGTAAATATAGATTTGTGGAGCAGAGCAGGCAGGCCAGGAAAAGAAAGGGGTTACAGGGGTTAAACAACAGAATTAGAGGGTGTTTGAATGAAACCAGTAGGGCTGTAGCTGTAGGTTGACTGGTTGGTCGATATGCTCTTGTTAGACAAAATTCTCAGTGGACGTGCAATCTCTGCTGTTACTTTAAAAGAGCCATGTGTCCACTAAAGTCTATCTTTTCCCAGCTGGAAATGTCAGTTATTGTTGTTCAGCCCTTGTATTTGTCCTCTGTAACAATTGTTCACAGCCGTATTTGTCCCGCCTCTTTTCCACTGCGATTGGACGGACAGTCTGTTGCATTCTTTCAATACTATAGATAAGAAAATGCACATTTAATGATGATTGTCAATTTTAATACCACCTTGAAACTATACCGCTGTAACCCTAGTTGTATATGACATTGTTAACCCCAACATTAATTTTTATAGTGTCGAGTATGTCAGATTTATCTCATGAGTCCTGTTCAATGCTTAGTGGTGAGACAGACTCCCGCACACAACACAGGTGGAAGCGTAACTGTTCGTAATTTATTTTCGTATAATATCACATTGGAGGTCACATTTATTTTTCACTCAAGGCATTCCACTTTCCTGAACACAGAGTTTACTTGCCCTGAATAAGTCTTAATGCCAAGCCCTGCTACAGGAAAAAATGCTGTGGTGGACACACAATGCTACCAGGTAAAGTGCACTCAGTGCACTCTGGGGATTTAGTTAATCTAAAGCAGTAAACTTATGGCCCCTGGGCAAAATCTGATTGACACTGGGAATTGTGTTTGTACTTTTAATATACATAAGGTGCCAGAGTGCTAAAACAGCATCAAAATAAAGCTTGTTTATTTAAAAAAAATAAATGCCTGTGGTGGATCCCCCACACCGCCCTGACAAAGGTCCTAGCTAAGCCCCTTATGCTCTAAAATCTTTGAACTGTCCTAAAATCCTAGAAACATGCATGGGGCTGCTGCGACTGGCCCCTGGCCTGCAAAAGTCACCCCAAGGCAAAGCAAGTTGAGTATCCCCGATCTAGAAATAACATACAGGTTCGTTCCTCCATCGACCAATCAGTTGAAGAGTTAGTGGAATATCAGGTGACCAATATTTTCTTTGGTTGAAATCAGCCCTAGAAACCAGTCAGGAGATGCGAAGGAGAAATGGAGACAAAGGGACAATGTAGAGCAAAGGAGATTAACAGAGGATGAAGGAGGAATGATGCCAAATTGAGAGTTGTTAGAGCACGTTGGCCAAGGTTAGCACAGATATTAGAGTGCAGTATGTAAGCAAAGCCATATAAAATGTCCTCAGTTTTACAACTACACAGCCACAGATGTCCGACACCACTGCCCCCTCCCAGCTTACCCATTACCAAGCATTATCTCCCTGTCACACCATGCCATTACCAGGCCTTATCTCCAACAGCGGGGGGACACCAACACAGTAAATCACTGTAAGAACCAGCTGTAGTCATCTCTCTCTGCAGCATCTCAAGGCCAGACTGCTGTCACTAGCAGCGCACCCCTGTCTGTGAAGCAACACTGAATAGTGACTATACTGCCTTTTCACTTGTCAGTAGACGCAAATGACAGAGACTTTGATTTGTGTAACTCTCACTGATGCCATAAAGTCCTCAAAATTTCTCTGTACAGTGTATTCACACAATTGTATGGTGGCCTATTATTATTTTCATCCAGTGAAAGCAGGATACAAACATACAGCTGAAACTTAGACAGAAAAGACAGACTGATGCAACACAATTTTCAACTGTTTTCAAAAAGCTGCTAATTTGTTATACAACAGCACAACCGGAGAAAATCAAAGCAAGTCAACCTTCACTCACCTCAACCTGCAGCCCCCGCCTCTCTTTTACAGTACTGCGGGGGGTGATTAGAGATGGATAATTGGGGCGCAGAAATCCAGCTGTACAGACGCCAATTTTTTTTTTTTTAAAGGGCTAAATTCCAGAGGTAAGTGCCAAGGGATTGAACAGGCTCCAAAACACATGCAAGGTCTTTTGTTCTGCACTCTGGCTCTTTTGTTTCACCTGCTGTACAGCTCATTACAGGGAGCTTTACCTGTCAGATAGCATACCCTCTCTATATTTGATAACTTAAACTGTATTTAATTGCTACATATCCTTTCACTTGTGAGGAGGTTGGGAAATGAGGCCACATGGAAACAAAAGCTTTGGGATTCTGAGAACATTCTGTCAAGAAATGTCCTGACAAACAGCTTTCAAAGAGGAAAAATACACTTTGTACTCAGCCAATGCAGCTTTATATGTGGTTTTATTATTCATCTTAAGTGTTGTTCAGAGTCTGGAGTTTAATTTATAATTTCTTTTTGCATCAGTGTATTTGTTCTGGTTATGTGTAAAGTTAATGAACCAGGGTAACAGGTGATGAAGATCCTAAAAACAAACCAACCAAAAAAGCTACAATACTTAAAGTTGTTATATTCAATACTTTTGTATTAAAAATAGTTTTTGTGACCACTTGTGTGCAACGGTTCCCACAAAGAATTGTCACCTGACTCTGCAATTTCCCATAGCACTATTATAGCAACTTTTAGCTAATTGTTTTGAATTTCCATCCTACAACTTTTGTTAACTTTCACCAATTTCATTGAATTTTTTTTGCAACAGCAGACATATGTTTTAAGCTTAAAAGCTCTAAAAACCTATACTATGCTCTATGCAGCTTGCAACTATCTGGTGAACATAGAAGAACGTTCAGCTACTAAAGAGCCAGAAATTTGCTGTTACCCGGGCCAATATACTGAATTAATTAGTTTTGAGGTGGTTTATAAACAGTGTATGTCATAATTTTCATTTTTAACTCCAAAATCTAGGCTTTTTTAATTCTTTACAACAACATTTTTGTGATCCTTATAAAAAATATGCATATTTAAATATATATATATATATATATATATATATATATATATATATATATATATATATATATATAAATATTCAATTTTTAAACTCTTAAAATCAGTATCCAGTATCTAAGGTTACTGTGGTCACCACATGATAAATCCTGATGTTTTAGATGACACCTTGACCTTTTCTCTGTGACAGACAGGAAAAGGAAATGTTCAGAGCACATTTACGCTTGCAAGAGGATAAACTTTTTCCACATAAGCTGCATCAAAAAATAGCTGTCAAGCTGCTTACAAATATGCAGATTACACTGAGGGCTGGGAAATATATCGATATTATATAAATATCATGATTTCTCAAGAAATTGTCTTCATTTTTGGATGTCGTGGTATCCTAAGGTTTGTCTTTTCCTGTTTTTAAAGGCTGCATTACAGCAAAGTGATGTAATTTTCTGAACTTACCAGAATGTCCCAGCTATTCTTTTATTTCCTTTAGCCACGTAGTCATTATATACACATTACTGATGATAATTTATCAAAAATTTCATTGTGTAAATATATTGTGAAAGCACCATTAGTCATGATACATCGATATTGTGGTATTTGGTCAAAGATATGATATTTGAATTTCTTCATATTGCCAAGCCCTGGTCATGGTCATGCTTTCTCTTTCTTTCATAGTAAGGTCTTGTCAGATGTCCCTTGCTTTCAAAATTTGTATCCATTATACATTATATAATGCACACACACACACACACACACACACACACACACGCACACATATTTAAAATATATATATATATATATATATATATATATATATATATATATATATATATACATATATATATAAATATTCAATTTTTAAACTCTTAAAATCAGTATCCAGTATCTAAGGTTACTGTGGTCACCACATGATAAATCCTGATGTTTTAGATGACACCTTGACCTTTTCTCTGTGACAGACAGGAAAAGGAAATGTTCAGAGCACATTTACGCTTGCAAGAGGATAAACTTTTTCCACATAAGCTGCATCAAAAAATAGCTGTCAAGCTGCTTACAAATATGCAGATTACACTGAGGGCTGGGAAATATATCGATATTATATAAATATCATGATTTCTCAAGAAATTGTCTTCATTTTTGGATGTCGTGGTATCCTAAGGTTTGTCTTTTCCTGTTTTTAAAGGCTGCATTACAGCAAAGTGATGTAATTTTCTGAACTTACCAGAATGTCCCAGCTATTCTTTTATTTCCTTTAGCCACGTAGTCATTATATACACATTACTGATGATAATTTATCAAAAATTTCATTGTGTAAATATATTGTGAAAGCACCATTAGTCATGATACATCGATATTGTGGTATTTGGTCAAAGATATGATATTTGAATTTCTTCATATTGCCAAGCCCTGGTCATGGTCATGCTTTCTCTTTCTTTCATAGTAAGGTCTTGTCAGATGTCCCTTGCTTTCAAAACCATCTCACTTCATTGTACAAGCGCCAAAGACTTATGTTAAATCTTTATCAGCACAAACCATCTACTAAATTGTTCATCCATAGTCTCTATTAAACATTATCTTTACTTTATTCGACTGTCTCTCCTGGCTGAAATAGTTGTTCAACCAAAGATAGAGTTTACATCATTTCTTGCACTAACTTTCAGCATTATTCCTTCCTTTCTCCATCTTTCTCCATTAACCTTTTTCTCGCACCTCTCACCTCTTATAACTGTGAGGAGGAGTTTAGCACTGTGCTGCCTTCTTCACATGTTTCTGTGCTGTCAACACTTTCTAAAGATAACACCTCCACTTCACCCCCACCCCTAAACCACCTCACTCCACCCGTCAACTACGGTCTACAACAAATCTGCTGCAAAGAAGACTGCTAAAATTAACCCTTAAACAAGAGCTTCTGATTGCAGACTGTGCAGACATTGCAGACATCTGATAGAAGGGGGGAAATATAGAAAACAGGACACACAAGTAGATAATGACAGATAAAAGAACAAACCGAAGACACAAAAAAGTAGATGGCAAAATAATGAGGCTCAGGCCAAACCTGAGGACAATGAGGACACCTGGCCTGTGTGAAAAAAAGCTAAATTCCTGTTAAATTGACCCCAATCTCCTGGTGGGGTTAATGCAGTGAGTACTGAGAAGAGTTGGATCATTAAAGTGCCACGAAGGCCTCTGCAGCACAGACACATTACCCACAGAGTATTGCTTACACCAGCAGACAAAGTCAGTGCTTTGCTGACCATGCGAGCGTGTTCTCCTTTTCATATACAACAGAAAAACTCATGAACTCACACACATTATCACACCCTCTCTCTCTCTCTCTCTCTCTCTCACACACACACACACACATGCACGCACACACACCACAGAGCATCCTTAATCCAAAGTTGGCAAGCCTGAATGTAATTTGATCTTTCGGTTAGCAGTGATGCCAAGAAATACCAAGGAGAGCTTTATTTCTCATAGTAATACTCATTTAGTCAACCTCGTGGCCTTGAAAGAAGATCAATGAACGGCTGAAGAACTTCAAAAACCCTAAGATCTCCCTGACATTTGACCTTAATGCAATCAAATCCTGCAGCAAGATTAGAAAAAAAATCTGTAAGGAATTGATCCTTTCCTGCATTTAAGTCACATAAACCAAGTAATTATCATGCATGTGGCACTGTTAGCAATCAATGTACTCAATTCAAAGCCATGACATGCAATCCTACTGTACTGAGCAACTCCATAGGAGTCACAGATACTTGATACCACAAGCACTTTGTATCCTTGATTGTGACAGACTTTTCATTTAGTGGATAGTATGCTGACCACTGCTCAGACGATTTGAAGGTCAAGTCCCTGAAGGATTAGAGAGCGTTAAACTGGCAGATGAGTGGATAGCTGAGTGGACTCAATGAAACTACGCTAAGAGGGGGGTGGAAAATGGTCCGTAGATCTCTAAAGTGAATGGATCTCTCCAACTCGCTCACGCTATCTGATTATATGTCTGTCTAATGCAGCAGAATTACAAAGTGCCACTCCAGAGTATCATCTCCAGTCAGGATCTGGTTGCTGCTCAGCATCTGTGCCATGCTGAATGAAATCTGGATTGTGGGCAATCTGGTGAGCAAACACTGTCATCAAGCCTTGGCACCAGGCAAAATTTAAGTTTCACTCATCCCCTTCAAAAAGAAATGCATCTCATATGGTGATGATGCAGCCTTTTCTCCAATAAAAAGTTCTGTTTTTCAAATTATGCCAAGACAAGCAAATATAGCCAGCTCTATATTTTTCAAGTTAGGATGAGCCATGGGAAGTTCCCTCTTTAGAGCTTGGTTGTGTGGGTGTGTATATTACATATGTGCAAATGTGAGAGAAAGATTTAGCTTACACTACTTCACACTTAACTCACTCAGCCGTTTATGAAAGATGCATGTGCATTTAGGGCTGTAACCATCTAAGAACTATCCTAGTCGAAATTTTTTTTTTTTTTCATATAAAGTTTTAAAGTTTGAACATGCTCCGCTGAGCATTTGGAGTGACGGCAGTGTTCATGTAATACAGTAAACAAGATAAAGCTGCTAATGACAGATCGCAAATGCGCAACAAAAGTTTTGCAGACGCAGTAAATGCAGCACTTATTCACCGGTACAACGGTGCAGCCTCTCTCTCCCTCCATGCCGCTGCATGTCACCCAACAGCAAAATCTAAGGACCACAGTGTCCCCAGCAGTTGACTTCACAGCACACTCATGAGCAAAAAAGACAAAAAAAGTCCACCTGACTCGAAGTCATCTCAGTCGACTGAGGGGTCTCCAACTGATAACTCCAAGCTACCATTTAACAGGGACAGCACATTGTGCATTCATTTATATTTTTGTTCATTTCAAACAGAAAGCAGTGTAAGTCAAAGACGGACAGAATATTTCTGGTGGGGACTGAGATAACAGTTTTCTTGGCAACTTTGGTGAATGGGTTTCATTCTAAAAACAAGAAACATTTCAAACATTTCTGTATGACACTGGATCAGCACTGAACAAACACTTTACTGAAAGGCAGCAGGTCACACAAGGCTATAAAACTGAAAGCCAACATGTTATGCTATGAAACTGAAAATATCAAATTACATATAACAGTAAGAAATAAAACTTTTGCAATAGGAGGAGCGTTTCAATTAGTTCCACCACGGATATATATTCAACATTAAAAGCACCCAAACATTATTCATGACTCTGATGCTGCTGAACGCACGTCAGTCAAGTCAAATCAATTTTATTTATAAAGTCCATCATCACAAATCACAATTTGCTCTTGTGAACTTTGGTTTCATTTTAGGTGTAGTATGCACAAATACAACTGCAACTGTGTGCACTTGACTGTGATCACCAGACCATGACGAATTTGTACGAATACATAATTTATGTAAGATTTTAAGCAGAGCTTGTCTGTGGGATTAAAGAGATACTTTATCATACTGCTCACAAGAGCAATATGTCCATTTATCTATAAAGGAGGGAAATATGGAGCAAGCTCAGGGGTTTAGGTCTCTATGATTGGGTCAAGCAAACTGCTATTTATAGCATGTTGCAAAAATATCTCTTAAAGCTGCTTGTGTAATAACACTTTGGAATCAACTGGTTTTTTTTTTCTTATCTCTAAGTCTGCTCTTTTAATTTTATAAATAAAACATGATAGTTACATCTCATCTTAAATTGAGAAATTGATTTGTTTTTCCCTGTATTTGCACGTTCTCTCTCCGTAACATCATTAAGCTCTCTTTGACCTTTCACCTCGTCACGTTCTCGACCAATCCAGGGCACCGATTCTAGGATCCAGAATTAGCGCTGCTATCACTGGCACGGAGAATGTTGACTATGCAGACAAGTCATGAAGGAAAAGAGCGAGCACAGAATCAGAGAAGAGAGAGTAAGAAAGTAGTGGGTGATAAAGAGATAGTGAGTTCCAGACAGAAAAAAAATAAGACATTGCTTGTTATATCATTGGGCTTTGGGCAAACTTATTGTTTGATATTATGTTTTATAGACTCTCAAAAACTCTGTAGTGATTTTTAATAATAGCTGGCATGCAAAGATTTGTGGCAGTGGTACATTTTGTTTTATTTTAAACCCTAAACCGCAAGATCCTTTAATGTTGTAATCTGTTATCAGCATGTTGTAGCAGCTGAGAGGCTAAATTATGAACTATTTTAAATGATAAATGGCCTGTTCTGTGAGTACAAGACATGATGGCTGCACATGAGTAGAGAAATGCTTTGAGCTAATGATGTTCACCATCTTGGTTTAGCGTGTCAGCGTGTGTTTTATCATAAAACAAGTTTGTGCTTATTTATTCTCCACGTTAGATACATATACGGACGTGGATAGAGCCTTCTGTCATTTTGTCCTCATTTGTGCACATCTTCAGAGAACTTACAGATATGGCCAGAATGAAGCAGTACCACAAGATCTTGTGATAGCATAGTGAAGTGTAGCACTGTGTAGCAAAAAAAATGTAAGAGACAGCAAAGACATTTTAAGAATAGCAGAACAGAGAGAATCGGTAATATCGTGAATTCTCCGTCCACGTCATGATGTACTTAATGGCGTTGCAGTCTATTGCCATCTACAGCGCTGTCTCCGTAAAAAGGGACACCATTATGACCTCCTTCACTGTTGCCTCGTTTGTTATCATCTGAAACCTTTGACTCTTTCCTTCAGTTAGTCTTTTCTTCCTACTCATCCTATTGCTGCTGCCATCTTTTTCTCTACATGCCCTCTGACTTTTAATGACACTCACTACTTCCTCCCTCTGTCTCAGCTCCTTCGTCCTCGTCACTTCATGGCATCACACCTAGAAGACTTCAGCAGTCCCAGAAAGGAAAAAAAAACAACTTTGCAGCCACATACACATAAAAGCTAACATTCACTTTTCTCTCTCTAAACCGTGCAAAAGCTCCCATATATTTAATGCAAAATACCGACATGATCACAATACCATGCTGAATTTCCAGAGATTTCACATGGCAGTCAAACCTGCCTCTGAGTGGGAGGTCTCAGTTCTGACCCCAGCATGTACCACGTGTAAACCCCTGGACAGCCATCTAAGCGTGTAGTACAACGTGTTCTTCGGCTTGCTGATGTATCTGACAGGGCTTGTGTGTGTGTGTGTCCAGGGAGAAACTCATGTTAAACACATATATAAACATGTCACCCAGCACTCACCGATGCAGGCGTGTACACGGACGGTCAGCTGGGTCCGTAGAATAACACTGTGCTTTTTTCCTCTGGACCTGACAAAAAGAAAAGCAAAAATATCTTCATGAATGAAAGCAGAGTGTGGTGTCCGTTTATTGCATTTTCAACATTTATTCAGGCTTGATTAGAATATCCTGCAACAAGTAAAACAGCACTGGAATAAAAGGGCAATAATCTACCCAGTTGGCTACTGTTAACAGTATTTTTTGTTACTTGTGTCAAGGAAAATTAGATTTTAAGACAAAATATGAGGTAAAGACCTAATAAGTGAGCTTTTTAACTCTCTGAAACATAAGCAAATTGCTCATCACCTGCTTTCCTTGCATCTGAAAAAAATTCATCCTATGAAAGAAGTAATGAACCAAAAATTAGCATGAAATTTGTATAAAGTTAGAAATAAATTGCCTAAAATTAGATAGAAAAACAAAAAACAAAATGACAGGAAAAAGAAACAAAAACAGGCAATGACCTGAAAATGTGCTAAAATAAAATAAATATAAAAAAATAATGTTTTTTTTTTCCTGTAACCTAATTTTCAATATATAATTATAAATATAGTTTTGTTGATATTTTTCCTTTGTTATTTGACCATTTTCTAATGATATTAATCTTGCTTTATTAGCTAATAGTATTGTTGGTATATTTTTCCCTAGTAATTTTTATTTTCTAATGATGGTGGTCTTTCTTTAAAAAAAAAACAATTTTTAAGGTAATTTTTAGGTAATTTTCAAGTCACCTTTTGATATAGTTTTTTCAATTTGCGGGACATTGTCAAGTTGCTGATTGCCTTTTTCCCCATGTTTCAATTTCTTCACACTTCAGTGGTTGAAATACTCATGAAAAGCGTCTGAATTCCTCACAAGAAAACTGATGTCCCTCCAGTTTTCAAAGGATTAATAATGCAGAGGCAGTTGGCATGATGGGAATAGTGCAGACAAACAGTGACCTGCACTGGATTTGTACCCCTATACAGATACACATCTGGGCCTTGAGGAAAGACAGCAAAAGTGCAGGTGCAGACACAACACATACCTCCACACACCACCGTGCCATTCAGCATATTTCCAGTGGGAAAACAAAATGAGCACACACAAACAGAAAGGTAAAATATGACGGTATTTTGAGAGCAAATCAAACTCTCTCCTTACCTCAGTTAGCCTCTAATCTGCAGGATCTAATCACCGACTTCCATCATTAAAATGCTGATATGGCATCTAATCCAAGCAGGGAAAGCACGGCCCTGATAACAGACACCGCTGCAATACACCCATGAAGCAGAACACGCAGTAAGGATAACACACCCAAACAGAGACCAGCTGGCCTCCTGTCCTTCTGTTAAGCTCTCCGTTATCAGCTTTGCTCGGAAATAGAGCAAAATGTTAAAATGATCTGTTGAGATAGACCTGTGTTTTTCTTGCAAAATCCTTTTTCTTGCTCCACCTGTCTGATAATGTGTTGTGTGAGAATGACACTTAAATGAGAGACTCTGGCAGAGTGAGGGTTTATGTCAGTCAGAGAGCAGCGGAGGGAAAAACTAAACTCAGTGGTGCAATGTGTAAGATTTAGGGGGAAAAGTGGCAGACGTAGACTATAATACAAGGTTTTCAAATATTTTAATGCACAAAATTTCAAAACTTTTCCATGATTTCCATTATATTTATGTATAATGTGGTCATTTATTTTGCTGTACTAACCAAATGTTTTCAAACATATCTGATTAAAATCTTTTTATACATAATTTCAGCTGGCTGACATACATAGAGGAGACAGCACATGAGGAGAAAATAAGGAAATGAACGTGATGGTCAACAAAATCTGTCACACATCGGCGCATATGAAAGTTACGTGGCATAGACAGCTTAAAAAATTCATTTTCCGTTACGTTAAACTACGTTAATGTTATCCATGGAAGACTACTGTAACAATTTCATTACTCAACTTATAATGCAGGCTACCCTGCATTATAATCTTAAGCAGTTTCCTCCCAATCTTTTAAATTCCTTTTCCTTTAGTGAAAGCACACTCCGAGCTGTCCTCGTCACCAGAGGACTTTGTTTACTGTCAACTGTGGTGAACAGTGTCCTGCCGCAGCTGGAATCAAACCATATTTTGGAAGCGTGGGAACATAAATTCTGAGTGAAAATCACAGAGAGCAACCTACTCTTTATAACACTTTGGCCATCAGTTTTCCATTTCAGGTTTGAAAGTAAAAGAGTAGATGATACAGACAAGCAGGTTTTCATGGCCATGCATAGAGACGAGGAAAAGTTGTTGTGATTATTGTGAGATAGTTGCAGCACTTGGTTTCAGACATTTCAGACGGTGCGTGTGTGAATATGCGGAAAACAGCTCGAAATACACAACAGTACCATGAAGTAATAAATAAACACATCTAGTCAATCCCCAGCAATTAAAACCAATATGCTTTTAACCCTTTAAAACCTGAGTAAATTCCCCTTTTACATTTTTTTTTTAATTTGTAACCAAAAATGGAACGGTGGCAATGAGCAACTAAAAGAAGAAATAACCCCAAATCTACCAAGAGGGTAATAAAAAAGTACAAGAAAGAAATTACCTTAAATCAGTAAACAAACAAACAAAAAGTTTGAAACAGTGCTTAAAAAAATTTTGCAACATAGATTTAACAGGGTTCCTACAGCTGACAGCAAGGGGAATGTAAGACTTTTTAAGACTTTTTTCAGTGCCACTCAGAATAAAATCTGACTGAGACTGATTTCACTATAACCAAAATTGGGAGGAAAATTTTGAAAAAAAAAGAAGAAAAAGACCTAGGCACCAATTACTTAGGGTAAGGGAGATTTCTGCATGACCTGGGTGATGGCAATGCAAGTGGTATTCTGTGAATTTTTCTTATTAAGTTACCTATTATTTTGAGATTTAACGATGCAATGTCAGGAAAAAGGTTCATAATGTCGTAGCACTTTTAAGACTTAGGAAAAATTCATTTAAGATATTTTATGACCACTTAAAGCTAATTTTAAGACTGATTAATTCAATACCTTTTAAGACTTTTTTTAAGGATCACTGGGGACCCTTCTTTAAGTATGTAGTTATGATAATTATAAAATATAGTGAAAAGCATCTGAAAGCAGCACAATGACTTCTCTTGTGCTGTTTTCAAATGCTGTTCCAGATTTCAAAGGGTTAAGATGTCAAAAACTAGATGTTGAATATGATTAGCTTATTCATTTCTGACACTATGTAAGTGGTGTTCTTCCAACAGAAGGAGGACAGGTTTTGTCAGACGCATCTATGCTCAACCGATGTGAATTTAGGCCAAGAAAGGGTCAGACCTGCCCAATGTCTGACTCATTTCCCACTGTCAGTGCAGTATGACCCCGGTAAGAGCCGTCTGACAGAATGACAGACAGGCCTGTCCAATCCAACCAGTTCCCCAAGATATCAATCACTGCAGGACCACACACAGGCCTTTACACCTGTCCATCATCTGTCACATGGCTTGCTGGTGGCATAAAAAAACATACATGGAAAAAAACAAGTGTACACATGGAAACAACTGCACACAAACAGATAACAACCAAGCTCTGTGGGTCTGCCATCCGTTATCATGACGCCGTCCCCCAGTCTCAAAAAGGATCAACATACCACAGCTTTCCACAAACACACACATACACACACACTTAGCCTACATATACAGCCAGACGCCATCACTGCGTATTTCTCGGAGCTGGATGTTACTTTGCTTTGTCACTCATGTTGGAGGCAACAAGCTAAGAACAAAATGTATATCTGAAGATGTGACTCAGCCTTCTCAACAGCAGCACTGAAAACAGTTCATCTACTTTTTTGGTACTGGTAATTTACTAATTTGACACTGATTATGTTACACCAGTGAAAATAACAGATCAAGTTCACCTGTTTCTCATACGGCTCATAAGCTTCAGTCAGAACACTTGGTCAGCTGGCTAATTGAGCAACAGACATATTAAATCACTGAATTTACACAACAGCAAACGTGTATGCTTAGTTAACTCCCGTACCGCCTGCACTTTGGAGCTCTCTTTAACCCTTTAAAACCTGGGCAAACTAGCCTGATTTATTTTAGAAACATGGGCAGAAGGCAATGAGCAATTTCAGAAGAAATAACTCGGAAATTAGCAAAAAGTAAGTGAAAAGTACGAGAAAATTACCTGAAAATTAGCACAAAAAATTATCAGGAAAGTAAAAAAAATAGAATTAATAACAAAAGAGAAATAACCTGAAAAATACTGTCTGAAATTGAATTATTATTGATTATAAAAAGAGCAGAATTATCATACAGATCATCGTACATCTGGTATTAAAGGCCAGGATCTTGTTTAGGCTGCAGTCTACGACCCAAATTAATCACAAGACAAGTTATGTCAGGATCTAGATGGATAACCACCATTACCATGCTAATTTCTCTGAGAAATCTTAAGTCCTATAGTAGCAGATTTCCATTTTCCATTTCTCTTGTTCACTCAAAGAGAGACACTTGCTTAATTTTTCTGCTGGGATATATGAGAGACTGGAAATACTTCACGGCAGTGCTGTTACAAACTGATCAAGCCGTTTCTTTTAGAGTTGACAGGTTTGTGAACTGTGAAATTTTGTCACAAGGCAGATCAGAATATCAGTTATTGTAAAAACGTAGTGAGAGAGCTGTGGCTGTGGAAGGGAGGGCACATCTGTCCTGCTTTCCAGAGCGCTTCATACTTTCCATGAACTTGTGCTTCCAAGAACTCCATATCCAGCAGCTTGTGATACTTGCCTTTTATAAGAATGCATAAAACTCAGTAAAGACATTTAAGCGTGTGTAGTATAGAAAGGGCAAAGGGACTCATGACTTTGCCCCATATGGTTTATGATATTTTGACAGTTAAGAGTGAGTGTATGTGTACTGTATAAGTCTTGTTTCAAAGGGTATAGATGGGAATCATTCTCACCCTGTGTCATCCTGCTGAAAGCCCTCCAGCTCGTCCTTTTGCTCAGCCAGAGAGGACTCCAGGTCCAGATAGGTGCCATTGTGGGAGAGCTGTAGTGTACAGTCATCAAGCTATGGAAAAGAATGAAAAGGACATGAACTAAGATACTCAGTTGGATCTAACTGCATTGAGCAAAATGAAAAATTGTCGTTCATGCCTAAATTAGGTATGGAAAATATGATGGAGCACTTGGACATGCAGGGTGGCATGTGAAAATTCACTGGGCATGCTATGATGTATGTACACGAACCACCCACAGGAATGACACTGGTCTCGGGCCCATTATTTTTAATACACACTCACTCTGCCTCTGCATGTGTTTCACACCCTTTTTTTCTTAAACAACTTGAGCCTGTAAAATAAAGCCAGTTTATGGGGCACAGATTTTAACATGAGTGTGTACAGTGATCCATGAAAAATGGGAGAGACATGCGGCTCTGCTTTCAGCATTACAAATCTGTTAAGGGAATTAACAAGTAGAGACGTAGCAATAAAGGCTGCAGAACATGAAACCACAACCAGAGGGAAACACAGAGAAAGACAGAGAGATTTTAGTGCATTTAAATAACAGCTGTAGGAAAATAACACTTAAATAGTCTTAACATTGTGTACAGTACTTAGCTACAGCTCGTATCTAGATAGATAACACTCAAATATTCTTAAAACTGTGTAGGCCAGAAAAATAACACTTAAGTTTTCTTAAGACTGTGTAAAACATGATGCTCTAGCCAAAAAAGTAAGCGAAAATAAAAAGGCAAAGCCATAAGGCGCAATACAGAAAAGAAGACAGCAAAATTTGCAAATGTACACACTGTATTTTTATTTATTATTATTGTTACTTGTTGTTTATTTGTGTTGATTTCTCAGTCACTCTTATTCTTTTTGTAAAACAACATAAATGAGATAAAAAATGAAAGCAAAAAGAAAATAAAAATCAAATCCAATTGAATAAAACAAACCCACAAGGAGGGCAGGCTCCAGCACTGAATGTGCTACGTCTGGCACTGCATGCACATATTTATGCACATGACCAAAAATTCTGTTTCTTTTCAAGAACAGACTGATCCTGCACCCATGCTATCCACAGTTGCATGATCTAGGTAGCACTGCAGAGCAGGCTATGTCAGAATTGTCCGGCTATGCTGTGTAATGAGAGACCCTGCTGAGTTTGAGGCCAGGTGCACAGTAATATATCTGCACACCACTGGCATTGATGTTTATGGGTTCAGTCACAAGTTGATAGCAGGTGCAGGCCACTATCCCAGCAACAACTCTTAAAAAGTAACATGCATCATTGGGTTGTTGTTACAGTAAGCTCTGAGCTTTGTATGTTATTGTTAAAGTCGCTGAATGAGATCAGAGTCATGAGTTCAGTTAGCATTTAGCACCTCCATAACATCTGTAGGCCTAACCTAGCCTCTGGTGTGCTGCCAAACGCCCCCTGGCTGTCTGGGGCGAGCGGCATGACGACACTCCCTGACCAGCAGAGACCGCAGATCACAAGACCTGCTGCTGCTCTCTGTCTGTCCCTCCTTCTCACTGGGAAACAGGGAGACGGACTGTCGGATGGACTCACAGCATAAATATAACCTTGCTATATTTACTCAGCACTGAGGCAGCATGCACACAGGAGCTCAAGGGTGGGTGTGTCCGCAGGCAGGGGCTGGGAGTGAAAGGGGGGGGCCACTGCCAAGGCCAAAGTGTTGCAGAGGAGAAGCTGACAGTCCACCATGTTGCAGTGAACTTTGCAGCACCATGCTAACCTGCAATGGTACATGCAATCCAAAGCTAAGAGCAAGGAACCATGCAACATGACAAAATGAGGTGACTCTGGGTTCTGCTCCAGTTTCCCCTCACCCCCTCACAACAACATTAATCCTTCTGTGCCAAATGGCTAATCCGCAAAGCCAAACACAGTTTTCGGACACATCCCTGTTTGCAATTCAGCCAGTTAGGTACATTAAAATACTGCCATAACTATATTTTCAAAGATAGACCATTATGATAAAGTCTAGACAGAAAAAAGTAAGAACCTCAAACAATGAAGTTAACAGCAAAGAAAAGTTATTAAAAGCTCCATGCGTGGACTTTTAGATTTACTAAACTAAATGCTAAACTTACAAGCAAGATGCTCACAGTGACAATAAAGAATATAATCTTGAATTTGTTGTTGCATAAAAACAATGAAATAGCGGAGCATCTCCCGAGGCATGTAGTACAAACAATAATAAGAATAGTGCTACGTGCTAAAATACATAGAGATAAAAAAAAGGCTGACATATATACATTAATTTTCACAGTAAAAGAGAATAAAATGACAGTTAGAAAGTAAGTGCAGCACAGTTGTAACACTTTCAATTTCTCCAACAAGGAACAAGCTGCAGATCACCTGATTCACTATTTACATTTTTAGTTTAGTCCTTATTCCTAATGTGAACTGCAAAGTTTACAAGAAAAGAAAAAAAATAATTTTAAGGTAAGATATTAATGTTTTACTATATTTATTTTCATGATAGCAATGCATGCTTAGATTCATCAAACTTAGTTCATTATGCGTCAATGCAGATATCGTTCATGCAAGTTGTTTGCGCTAATGTTTTAGCTGTTAGCTGTAAGGTAAGCTTTACTATGGCTACAAGAGTCAGGGATAGTTATAATGTGAGAAAATGTAACAACCTACCAAAAGTAACATTTTTATATACTGCGTAGACATTTCCACCAATTATGCTAAAAAGTCATTTGAATGTTGAATAAAAAGCTTAAGTTTGTCTCATAATCTTTATTTTATAATGTTAGACTTCACCCCAGGCTGTTACAACTAACCAGAACTACGGGGGTGAATTGTAACATTTTACTGCTTGTGTTTGAGCAATACCTTTTAAAAGCGGACACATAACTACTTTGTATTACATTGGCGTAAACAGACAGAAATATCAAAAATGCTACAACCATCCCCGGTCTCCCCTACAACAACGTCTGATGGGAATGTCATTCGTCTTTCAGGGATTTTGTCATAAAGCACAGTATTAGACAAACTGAATTTTAATCAAATGGATGAAAATTTGAGGGATCACCATTTCGACCTCATGAGGCCATGAATGTGCGTACCAAATGTTCAAAAAAATTGATGCCG
This sequence comes from Plectropomus leopardus, assembly GCF_008729295.1. Taxonomy (NCBI): domain Eukaryota; kingdom Metazoa; phylum Chordata; class Actinopteri; order Perciformes; family Serranidae; genus Plectropomus; species Plectropomus leopardus. The sequence goes on from NC_056480.1 coordinate 13,102,907, forward strand.
ACTCATCTAATAGTTGATGTGATATTTCAGTCTGGATCAATGTGATGGACTCGCCAACTACTGAACCAACTCTGCCGTCCATAAAACCCGCTCGGCTGCTAGCATGGCCAAAAATATCCATTAATCAAGACAAAAAAAACACTCCAGTGCAAAACGGCCATCTTTGTAGTCTAACCCCAGTTATTGAACCCCAGTGCAATGCCATCATCGTTATCATGTCAATAAGGCCTGTGAGATTTGGTGATTGAGTCTTGATTAAGTTGTCCTTTCTCCTTTTGATTAAGGCGACGGTTGGTGGGGGTGAAGGGGTTAATCATGCCCTGTCCCACTGCCCTGCTTTTTATGTAGGAATAAGACAAAAGCATTTCTTGTGCCCATTCTGCAAGCATTATTCAGCTTTTTTTTTTCAGTTTTCAACTCATACAGTACGTCTTGTCCTAGAATGAGGCTTTGTTTATGTCTCTGAAAATCCCCATTCTGCCTAACATGTGTCCCAAGACGGAGCCCCAGCAGCACCACAACTTCCACCTCCAGCTCCCTGCTATTCTTTTGCTGCTCCGCTTTATCTACACACATTACTCAATCATACAAATACTGCTTGGACAGCGAGAAGTGAGCCCCGCACCACTCTGTAACACAATACGTTAACAGCTCAGCCTCCAAAGGGTGTCTCTTTCCTAAAACACTCCGCTTGGGTAATAGTAGTAATAACATAACAAAACACATCATGCTGGACGGAGCCGGCAGCGAGGTGGCTCCAGAAGGAACCGCAAGCTCTTCACACTCAAGTCTCCAAGACGGGCCAGGGAAACACTTAGTGGCTAGTATACTTTACACTCATTTAATCAAATTCTCCCAGAAGAGCAAAGCAGAGAGAGAAAAAAAGTGGGGGAAGGGGAATAATTACTTCCACATTAAAACAACACCAAGCCTGCTGGCGATCACGGCGGGTCGACACTTAACAATACCCTTACGTAACTTAAATGATGACTTTTTAAAAAACTTTTTGTGTCAAAATCAGAGCCACGGAGAATCAGGGCTCTTTGAAGAGCGTGGAGGAGGGTGTGTACTACATCGCTATTAAATCTCCCAGTGTTGCTTTAATGGGAACCCTTCGGTAATGAAATAAAAGTTGAGCTGTGGAGTCTGGGCTTTGTTATTTTTGAGGGGAATTGGAGTTTTTCTCTGCAAAACTGGCTGTTGATTGATGGTGAGGCTTCTGCATTGAGCTTAACATTTATGTGTTATTTTGGGGGGGGGCAGGGGGTGGCAGCTTAATTTAACTTAAGAGTATTTACGTTTTTACATCGTTAACCCTTTTAAAAGCCCACATTTTGGGTTGGAAGGAGAAACACACCTACTTTTAAACAATACAAAAGACTTGCGTATCAACAGGTTTTTGGATATGTGCAAATATTATGATGCCAACCTTTCCTTTTAAAAGATTATGGTTGAGTTAGAACAGAGATAGACCACAGGGCTGTGAGACGTACTCAAAACTGAGCTGTCATTAAGGACTCAACCTATATGGGGCGCATGCTCTGCCAGGTGAGCCACCAGGGTGCCCAACAACACAGACCTTTTCAAGAAGGCAAAGGACCGAAAGAGGAAGGCTGTGCTCGTACTATCAAACAAGACCACCACTGATGGAAAATAAGTCCTATCATGATGCAATGAAGCAAAATGGCACAAGCGGCTCCAGTCATTCCACTTTTCCACATTTTGACATGGAAAAATGAATCGAGTACGCACAGCAGCATGTATATGGGAATATTGGTGAAATATAGGCTGCATAATCACTGTGGACGGGACTGCTGCAAAACACATTCTAACCATCTTTGAAGACCTACCTGAAAAAAATTAGTATCAATGTAAGTGTGTGTCACATTTGGAGTATAATCTCATCTTTACCTTACACACTAACCAATCAAGGCAGCGATGATTTTCCATAGCCATGTAAACAGCAGAGTAGGAATACTGTCTTTACTGTCTGTATAAAGGCAACAAAAGAATATTTTGTGCACATAAACTTAGTCATTGTGACTGTGAGAATCAAAAGGAAACTTCTTTGTTCAGCAGCTTGGATAAAATGACACATCCCATGCACACAAACCAGTGATGCACTGATTTAGCCCTGGCATGTTAGCCTAACCGTATGTGTGTGTTTATGTGTGTTTGTGTTTGAGTCTAGAAACTGGTGCATGGTCAGAGAGGTTGCAGAGGAGATGGAGGAAGAGGTCAGGAAAACCACGGCACCCAAAGTGAGGAGAACAAAGTGTCGTAGGGATCCAGGCCCCGGCCGCAGGAATTCTGGGACAAGTGACCTATACTTTACATGCAGCCCAGCCAGCCGTACACAGAGCTCCACCATCACAACATAATAATACAGTAGGCCTTTCTCAGAGAAGAGCACAGAAGGTTAGGGACAAAAAGAGAAAAAAGGGCTGCTTTAACAAAGACAGACTGAGAAACAGCTCAGGGAAGTGTCAAACTCTTGCTAGCTTTGGCATTTTCCAATAACATAATACAGCAGCTTTTAGATCAGGACAGTGTGACGGGCAAATTTGCAGCAGTTCAGTTTCATCCCTATAATCTAAACACAATATCCAGTTGCCATTGCGCACACAGTCTTTCTTCTGATGTGAGCAAAACTGCAAACACGGACATAGGCTGTGCCATCTGTCTGTGTATAGGTTGTAATCATAAGCTTTTCTGTGCTGTGGGCCATTTTTCATTTGTTTTGTGGCTTTTAAAGATGGGGCAGCAAGAGATCTAGTTGGTCTGGAAAACCACTCTGCTGTTGAACGCTGGTTTGCTGTCAGGGTTGTGTGCCAGTGCTGGAACTCTCCCTTTCTCTCTATGTCTCACTTTCAGATTCAATCTGATCTATTCAGTGTTTTCAGCTTTAATTACAAAGCATCTATTTGCAAATGAAGACTAAAAACAAGGTTGTTTGCTCCACTTGTACAGCCCCTCTGGGTGTGTTGGTGTGACTCAACCTTGTCAGGAATGTCTTACAGTGTTTCTTTTTTTAAAATGTGGGTTTCTGTAAATCAGTGATACTCTTCTTACAGTCCACGGACCAAATCTGGACCCCCGATAGGATGCTGCGTGGCCCCCCAACCATTTTCTAATTCACAATAAAAATAAAGAGGTTCATACTGAGAATTGTTATTGCACTTTTAGTGTACATAAGGTGCCAGAGTGAATAAAACAGCATCCAAAGAGAGCTTGTTTATCAAGCCCCTAATGTCCTAAAATCCTAGAAAAGTCCAAAAATCCAAGAGACTAAAATCCTTGAAATGTCTCAAAATCCCATAAATGTCTTGATATCTAACATCATAAAATCCTAAAAAGGTCCTAAAATCCTATAAACGTCCTAAAATCCTATAAACGTCCTAAAATCCTAGAAATGTTCTACAATCCCAGAAATATCCTAAAATCTAAGAAACATCATAAAATTGTAGCAATGTCCTAAAATCCTAAAAATGTCCTGAAATCCTCAAAACAACATAAAATCTTAGAAATGTCCTATAATCCTAGAAACGTCCTAAAATCCAGGGAATGTCCTAGTAACTTGCATGGCGCTGTTGCGACTGGCCCCTGATCTCCTGACATTTTTTCAAAAGCAAGTTGAGTATAACTGCTCTACATACTGAAATTCACCAAGAAACATACACAGATGCTTCCTCTCTATCACACACCCATCGGAATCTGACTCGCCACTAAATGTGATCATCTGTGATTCGGGCTTTTTTCGGGGGACATCAGAGCTGTCCCTGACTGTCACTCACAGATGAATGAGGCAACTCGGGATATATCTGGTCGCACTGACGCCTTTGCACACCTGCCACTGTGACAGAGTGCAAAACGCTTTGAAAAATAAGAAAGGATTATTCACTTTGAGAAGGCGATTCATTCTTCATTCTAGCCTCTCAACAGAGAGGTCAAAGGTTAAAGGTTTTTTTGGGACCTGGTGGAGAAGCAGTAGCATTTCAGCACAGCAAACGCACGCCAACATGGGATTAAATTTGAATATTTTCATCCAAAACAAATGAAGTCCATGTGTAATGTTGCTGTGGGCTTTGAGGGAAACATTTGCAACCTTGTTTCAGTCCTCAGGCTGGACAGCCAATCAGTTGTGCTTGCATGTGTTCTCAAAATAGCCTCTGAATTTGCAGTAGGGTTGAAGTGAAAAACAGCAGGCAAAACAACCTCATGCAGCCCTGATTTAAGCCTGTACCTTCACATTAATGCATGTTTGAATATAAACATAAAAAATATTTATAAGGCTTATAAGATATTTGGTTGTACTTGAGTTTTTAGTGATCTCGTATCCCTTTATTTAAAATATATCACTTTTTGCATCCTTCTGATTGGAATAATCTACCTGTAAATATTCAATACACATAACCTTTCAAAAAAACTTTTAAAAAAAAATGTCCAGTCTTCTAATTATGGGATCAGGTGTACAAGTCCACAATAACGCCTCTATAATTTTGTTTAATTGTTTTATAACTTTATTGATTAATTCTACAACTGACACCGACTGATTATCTGTAGTGTGTTTTCCTGATTTTGTGTCTTATTACTTCATACAATTTGTTTTGTTGTTGACTTTTTTTTAGTCTTTTTGTTCGTTTCATTTGTTTTTATAATATTTGATGTTGTTCAGTTATCCTGATACTCTTCCTTTTCTGTTAAATGTTATGTATAGTTATATTCTTTTCTCCCTAGAAAACGAGATGGTACATCCCAAGGTGTTATTCCTAACAAAAAATATCCTAAATCGTGGACCACGCTGGAAATCCTACCTTGTGTGGAGCTTTGAGGAGCCGGTGGACGCCTGCTAGCTGGTTGATGAGTGGGATATCCTCCCTGAAGGTGTACAGCGGTGGTCTCGTCGGTTCTGGGAAATTGGTGCTGTTGAACGGATCGGTGTCATCTAAAAACTGAACCCTGCAGACAAACGTGGCCATGCTGCATCCATGCAAGTGTCTCCTCCGAAAGGGACAGCCCGGTTTGAATGAGAGCTGTACCAGCTATGGCTCGGCTGGCTGTGCGCTCCTCTGCTGGTAACGACAACAAACCCGGGTCGCCTAGCGCGCTCCTGTGCGCAGCCTGTCCTCCCGCAGGACACGGGTAGAAGAGAGACAGGGAGGGGGTGTGTGAGTGGTGGAAAATGTGGCACTCAGGAGCCTGACAAGTGTCTTCTCAGTCTCTCCTGGTTGGGCTCGCACGGAGCTTTTTGACGTGTTTCTCGGAGAGGCAGGTGGCCGGTGATAAAGGGGACTCCAGCTCGCTGCCGGAGGGTGAAGGATCAGCGCAGCTTGGGACAGCCGGTCTGCTGTCTGTCTGTCTGAGTCCCAGTAAATCCACCCCCCTTCCTCCCCCCATATCTATTTTCCCCTCTGCCTCATCTCTCCCTCCTCCCCCTCCCTTCAGATCTGTCTGCGGCTTAGCAGCGGCTTCCTACATGAACGTTAAATATATGACCGCACAAACGTAAATACATATAAAGCAATGAGTCATGAAGCACCTTTAATGGGTGTTACTCTATGAGCGGCGGAAGGTAACTAAGTACATTGACTCAAGTACTGTACTTAGGTATGAATCTGAGATAGTTGAGTATCTTAATTTCATGCTGCTTTATACTTTTACTCCACTACATCTCAGGGGGGAAATTTTGTACTTTTTACTTCGCTGCATTTAACTGACACCTTTGGTTAGGCTACTTTACCAATTAAGATCTTTGCAAAACAAACAAACAAACAAAAAAACAAACAAACAAAACAAGTTAATATGATGTTTACACAGTTTGATATTCCAACGGTTAAGATTAGTTGATTAAACTATCCGTCAATTCACAGAATATTAACGGCCATCTGTGGGGATAGGCTTGTGAGGGGTAGTTTTAATTTGTTGTTTTTTCTCTTTTTGTTATTTTTTTTAGGTGTGTGTGTGTGGTTTAAAGACTTTTCTGCCTTGGCTACTTTTAATTCTTTATGGACATTTCCCTAATTATACTTACTTTTGCTTATGTACCATTTGTCATGCAGGACATTTACTTTCAGCAGAGTATTTTCACAGAGTGGTGTTAGTAGTTTTATTTAAGTAAAAGAAGTGAATACTTCTTTCACCACTGTAAATATTCATCTAAAGCAACATTATATGACTTTAAAAAGCAGAAAGTGCCAACACGTTTGGTGTAAGCTCAGTACAGACATGTTCAGATCAGAGTAATAGCCGACAGGAACAAAATTATTTCCTGTTAAGAGTTTTGCTTTAGAGCGCAATATTGATCAATGCTGACCTCTAGTGGCCATAACGTTTAACTGCAGGTAGCGACAGTATTTCTGTCAGTCCAGCCTCCACAAACATGGAGCAACTAATGTAACCTTTCTGTAGTATATTAACCCCTTTTACACCTGGATCAACATCACTTTTTTTGTACTGTGTTAAGACGCCTTTCATGACTATTACACATTTTTACCCTGAGCAAATTAGTGTGATTAAGCTTCAAAACACAGGGGAAAAGTTAATGAACAACTTGGCAACTTTTCTTTTCTTTTTTGTTTCTATTTTAAGGTAATTTCTTGCTAATTTTAAAGGGTATATCTTGTTAAGTTGCTCATTGCTTTCTTCCCTTTTGTCAAAAAAATAAATTAAATAAAAAAAAAAAAAGAAAAGTGAAAAGTGAGTCTTAATGAGTCTCTTTATAGGAATACTGTAGTAATTACAGTGCACTGAATACCACAATTACTATCATCTTCTGTAGGGACATTTCGGTTTGGATGCAGCTGCAGTTTATTAATAGTTTTATCTGCTGATGCATTTAAAATTGCTGTATTTCTGTAGCTGTAGACAATGTGCCCTGAACACACTGGTGTGTTTATAGTAGATGGAAACATAAGAAGTGTGAGAGCTTTTTAAATGTTAAATGACCTTTTAATCATACGCTGTAGGCCTTAGTCTGGCAGAGTGACTGAACTGAATTAGGGCCTTTGTATTCTCTTAGGAACGCAGGCCATCAGCCCGCCATCCTCTCCGGTCTTGTGCCTTTCAAACCACTTGCTGTTATGCAGTGGCGCCCCCAAGTGATTAGATTACCAAAACTAATTACTAACTAAAAATAATCTCACTGGGCACATTTTATGCAGGTCTTACCTTTCAATGCCTAAAACACATGACAGTATCCTGGCTGTGCATCTCCTCTGCCATTGTTGTGTGGCAGGTGCACTGCAAACACTTAAAAAAAAATCATGGGAAATGCGTGCCTCATGTGAATTTTACACCGTGTCCCAACAGCAGGAAACATCGCTCTCCATCCACACTGACTCCGTTAAATATGTGCTTCTGTTATGTCATGTAAACAAACCAAAGAGGCTACCTGTCAGCGGTGAGCTCGACTGGAGATGTAACCACAACAACAACCACAACAAAGATGGATGAGTACTTCCTATTTCTCTATGTTTTTGGGTTTTTTTTTTTAACAGAAAACATTTGTTTTAAAGTCTGATATTTACTGGAAATGACAGCCAATAGCAAGTTTTTTTTATGCAACAGTCATTTAACAGAAACTTTCTGCTCCCTGGTGATCTACTTCCAGCCAGCTGCCACCTAATTTAGGTTTTTTTGTCATGAAATGAAGAGGTGTTGTGCAGATAACTCACCCTTTTAAGTTGAATCTACCGTTCTTCGTTCATTGTGACGCTGTTAAAGAGAGTGACAGCAATAAATAACAGGATATCTGACAAAAGTCACACTTGCAGACAGAGACATGTTCAAGTTCATGCTAAATTTAAGCAGTGATAACCACAGTTTATTTTTGAATCAAAATATACACAACCAACTATCAAAACAACAGAAAAAACACTGTATTTATCTCTTGAAAATATAAGCACAGCACATTTGGTAAAAGGTCCATCAATTGGACCTTTTACCAATAACCAATCTATTGTTTAACATATCATTAACCTTTTAACACCTGGTTCAGCATCAGTTCTCTTGTGCTGCAATCAGATGCATTTTACTCGCATTTAAACCTCTGAAACATGAGAAAATTAGTTTGATTTCTTTCAAAAATACAGGAAAAACATAATGAGCAACTTGGCAAGAAATGTCCAGCAAACTAGAAAAAAAATAGTAGATATTATAAAACAAGGAAAAAATGTCCACGAAACTCTATTTAATATTTCTAAAATAATCTTATGGAACAAAAATATATTTTTTTAGCACTTCTTGAGGTAATTTTCTTGTTTTGTTTGTTGAATTTTTAGTTTTTTCCCCCGTATTCTTAGGTATTTTTCTTTAAACTTTTTACAAGTTTCTTGTTGATTTTTGGGCCATTTCTCACGTTTTTGAAAGAAATTATGCCAATAAAATAACTAATAATTTGTTAATACTGGAGGCCAGAAAAACCCCTCTTTCAACAGTGATAAACCTCTAGAAAAACACACCAGCTTCACATTATAATATTATGCATCTTAAGTCAAGAACCGGTTGTAAAGTGAGGAGCAAAGTGCAAACATTTCTTCACACACCCCCACAACCACTCACGTCATGCTCTGTCATCTGAAGCTGTGACACTCTCACCTACCTATAGAATTACCAGCCTTTGTTAATCTAAACATAAGCTGATGGTTGCTTACTATAAATTATTAGGTGATTGTGGTTTATCATCAGCCACTAGCTACGAGTTAAATGGATTTGAACAAAAAAAAAAAAAAAAAAAAAAAAAAAAATGTAAAGAAGGCAGCATCAACTTGACAAGAAATATCCAAAAAATAGCAGGAAATTATTTAAAAAAAAAAAAAAAAAGTTTATAAGAATGTTACCTTAAAAATGAGCACAAAAAATAAATAACATGAAATTGACCTAAAAATATATGAAAGTATTTTGTGTATTTTTTTCTGTAACATAATATTAAATCTAAAAGTATTATATTTATATTTAATATTGTCTATATTCATATACAGCAATTCGTTCAACTTGTCACATATTGCCGCTTTGCAAACACTTCCTTGTCTTCATATTATGCTCGTTGTGTCTTTGTGTGTTTTTGCCCTCTAAAAACGTTTGGGATGCTGCTACCGTGATGTCAACTAAAGCACATGGTGGGGCGACGTGGGCACGCACCTCTTATATATTACATCTTTAATGACAGCATTTCAACCGATGCTGTGCTGTTGTGTTTCATGTGTAGTGCGACTGCTTCTATCCAGCCACACACTCACCTGACACCGTCCAGTGGTGTTCACGCAGACGTGAAACATGGCTTTTGGCACCAGAGTTTGGAATGAGAACGGGCTGATATACAGGTATTAGCAAGAGCTTGTCAAGAAACAAGTTTTAACAAAGGGCGTGAACGAGACTGACTAAGGAGCTGAGTCTGTGAACTGCGGCGTGCTGGAGTTGAGGCCGGGTTTTTATGAAGGAGAATAGATTGTAAATGGTTGCAGCTGCTGCCTGACTGATCAGAGCACTTGAGGCGTGCTCCAAAAACACTTCAGTCCCCACTGACTTCCATGTTGAAATGTCAAAACTTAACAGCAGAAATAAACATGTTTATGAGCCTGGTGCAAAAAAAAAACAGTATTAGTAAAACATGAATTAGTTAATAACGTTGAAAATAAATGTGAGGCTTGTGTCTTACAGATACTGATGTAAATGATGTGGTGATTATTAATAAAAATATTTTTTAAAAAACTATTATGTCAGAAATTAACTAAATACAAATATATATATAGTTTATATATAAATTATCATATTTTTTGAAAAAACCCCACCCAAAACTAAAAAACACCCCCCCAAAAATAATAAAATTAAAAAATACAAAATTATATATATATATTAAACTCCAGAAAATTTTAGATTATAACAAATATAGACCTAAATTTTTATTAAAATTTTTAAATTTTCTTTCAATCAACTCATTTATTAATCAACTCATAGTTTCAGCTGTAGTTGTATACATTTTTGATCCTTTCATCTATAACAAAATATCCTATTAAAACTCTCCTAAACTCTCCTATTTTTTTATTTTTTTTTCCAAAAAGCTTAATTTGTAACTAAAGGTTTCAGGTAAATGTGTTAAAGTAAAAAGCACAGTATTTCCCTCTGAAATGTGAATGGAGTAAAAGTATAAAGTGTCATGAAAAGAAAACACTCAAGTAAAGTACAAGTACCTCAAATCCATTATTAAGTGCAGTACTTAGTAACATTCCACCACTGGATTATTAAATAGTGCAACATATCTTACAGATGTGTGCAGAACGTAAAAAGACGGATTACTAAGTGTTTCCCTGGACGGGGATTTTCTTTTATCAAAGCTAAACAAACATGCAAATACAGAATTTTATTATTCCAGATGAGGTGAAAGCTGTTTAGTAAATGTGACTTGCTTATTTACATTAAAATTGTTAAAATATTACTGGAAATGAGGAGTGCATGCAGGTTCAGGTCTGTTAACTTTCTTAATATTAATCTGAACTTGCTGTAGTCATATCAAGTATAATGAGTTAACATTTTTCCAACGTTTCACCACATGGTTTAATTAATTATTTGATGTTAACATATCTGCATAAATTGGTCCACATGGTCCCTACTTGTACTCCCTGATCCTTGTCTGATTGGCAGGGATGTTTTATGATGGTGACACCCATGTCCATTCCTGCCTTCAAAATGATAGATGAGAGGGACAGATAAACAGAATGAGCAGGTCATTTACATCCTCGGCGTGCCAGACTACTGACGAAACCTGTCGCGATAATCTGTAGACTGGACTGACTCCACAGACACCATGAGACTGGCTCTTCCAAACCCCGGACTGGAAGACAGGATCCCCTCTCATGGGGAACTGGAGAAAATGGAGAAGGAGGAGGCCGGGACAGGCCCAAATGTTTTTTAAAAATAATCTTTTCATAGACAACAAGGCCCAGTATCTGCTCACATGTTGTGGGCTTCTGTGTGGGACTTGGCAAACGTCTGGAGGTTCCCGTACCTGTGTCAAAGTCATGGAGGAGGTAGGTTTTTTCTTATCTGTAGCTAGAAAGTTAATTTAATAATAACTCAGTTCCAATAAGGGAAACGGTGAAAAACCAGCACCAGAGATGCACATATGGTGTTTGCAAAAAAGAGCATTATGATGCAAGTGTCATCAAATAGCAGTTTTACATTAAACCTTTGAATTCAGCATCAACATTGCTTTTTTGTACTACAATTCAGATCCCTTTCACAAGCATTTAAACCTTTGAACTATGAGAAAATTGGTTTGATCTCTTTCAAAAAAAGGCCAAAAAAAAAAGGCATCTTGGCTAGGGATGTCCTCCAAAAAGCATGGAATTAGTAAATTTAGAAGAATAATTCTTAAAAAGCTAGGGAAAAATTTCCAGATAACTACACTCAAAATTATTGTAATTCTAAATTATTATTTATTATTTTATAGAATCACTTCAGTTTTTTCAGTAGGTTTTTTTCAGGTAAATTTTCCTGTTTATTTTTTTGTTTTGTTTTTGTGTGCAAATTTTCAAGTACTTGTACTTTTTACTGATTTCAATTTCTGGGGCATTTCTTATAATTTTCTTATGTTTTTGTTAAAGACAAATAAGGCTCTGGCATCAGTTGAAAAAAATATAAAACTTTAAACGATGGTACATATTGAGCAAACATACTCTTAAGTGACACTATAAAACCACGATGCACCATTATGAGCTTAACATCTGCACTTAAAGTGCTTGAGGTAAAATATTAACTCACAGAAGTGGATAGAGATTGCTGTATGAAGCTAACATGTTCATTTTAACAGCAGATAACCACTGATGCGTTAAACCACTTATCATGGTCATTCTCAAGCTTTTAACACACCAACGTGATTAAGGTGAAGAAAACAGTGACTAATGGCTTTGTGAAGGAAGTTATTTTTGCAGATTCCTTGAACTTTACCTTTTGACTGCCAGTGCAGGGTTACATGTAAACAGAAACTTGGCCTTTAGCTCAGGTGTTGCCCGAGTCATTACTTATCAGATTGACCCAGCATATCTCGAGTGAACAAACACTAATAAATTATCAGCCAGAGCAGCACTGATACCAGGACAGTAGTTTTAGATTATTTAAATAATTGAATAAGCAGCATATGAGGGTTTAAGCTACTAATAAAGATTAAACACAAACAGTACAAAAAATAGTTAACAAAAAAGGGAGACCCATTTTCATCTTAAACTTGCTGTGAACCCTCAAAACAATGCTGAGATAAGCCGAAAACCTTTCAAAGGAGGAAGTCTGATTTCCAGACAATCTATGTTACACTGAAGTCAAGGTAAAGCATGGGGATGCCATTCAGGAGATTCTCCATATTAGTCTCCCTAAGTATCTCTAAGTAATGACATTTACTTTATTTGAACGGCTCCTATGCCAAAATATATTAAAATGCAACAACTCTGCCCCAAGAATTCACAACAATTATTAACTAGAAACACAAACTGCAGTTCAGCTTTATCATATCAGCTTTTTTTAGATCGCGCCTTCAATCGGAAAACGTCCTGATAGCAGAGTGAACCTTCAAGCCCTGAGTTTGCTTTTACCAGCATCGACATGCACGATAATGAAGACAATAAAAACTCCTGTCAGTCCATTTTTGTCTTACCCTTATACTGTATGAGTTATCATTTGACATGATGTTGATGTTTTGACGGCGACTAAAACGTATTCCACTTTTGTAAGCTGTCCTAACGATGTGACCGTTCGTCGGATCGTCTTACTTTTTTTCTCCGGTGAAAGCTCCCGGCTGTGCCGTGCAGAGGGGTGTCTCCTCTCCCTTCAGCCCTGGATATTGGTGTTTTTTTTCGCCTTTGAGGAAGAAATCCGTGATGATAGATCTGAAATTGGGTGTTTTCCGTCCATATTTTAATCCATATTTCGACGATAAACGCACATTAGCATCGATGCTAAACGCCATATTGGTTTCCCACAGTTCCTTTGGAGAGACGTCAGAGGTTTGTTTAGGTTTTGTCGTCCAATCGGAAGACTGTCCGACGCTTTGTATCCGCTTTACGTATGCCATACGTCATCAGAAGTAAACTGCACTGTGATTGGCTTTATCCTAACTGTGTCTATCGCTCTTTGTTATTGGTAGTGCCTCATGTATTAGAATAAACTCTGGTAGCCCCTATAATAATAATAATAATAATAATAATAATAATAAATAATAATAATAATAATAATAATAATAATAATATAATAATTTTTTTTTTTTATTTTTTTTTTTTAAAATTTTTTTGTAAAAAGAAAAATAAAAAAAAAAAAAAAAAATCAGGAGACGGACAAGCAGCAGGGCCTCATATGGATGTAAAACTCTGTTCACTGTAGGCAGAGCAGGCAGGAGAATCAGGGCCCTCTCTGAAGTGTCAGGACTGTGATGTGGCCCTCTGCAGCATCACATAGAGGAGATGCTTTGCAGATTGGCACAGATAATGGGATACACAAACAACTGCAAAACAAAAAACGATGGGGCTTTTTTTTTTTTTGAAAAGTGTATCCAGTTTTTGAACAATAATAGTTATTATAATGTTTATTTTTTACTTTCTGCTCCCCAACACTTAGGAGCAGCAAAAGCTTGTACATAATATTTTTGGGTGATTTATCACTAAAGATCTGTAAAATTCATTTTCTGTCTTGTTTTTTCTTTTGTCTTTATTGTCTCATAACTATTTGTACATTCAAGTGACATGACTGCAGCCTAAATATTAGTGTATAACTTCATTGTGCATTGAGGGACTGAGGTTCTGTGACAGAATATATATACTGTTAAATGTATTGCGGTGTTGTAAAAATGTATCCAATGTTGCAACATTCACACAGTAAATATGTGGTTTGTTTTTATGGTAACACCCACATATCCTTCCTGTTATCTGAGCTTACCTTTGTGTATTCCCAGGTGCTTTTATGATTCCTTTTATTATCCTGCTCGTCCTGGAAGGGATACCACTATTGTACCTGGAGTTTGCCATCGGTCAACGCCTTAGAAAGGGCAGTGTAGGGGTTTGGGCTGCAATTAACCCCTACTTGGCTGGAGTTGGTGAGTGCATGAATGAGTGATTTTGATCTTGCTTGAAATCTGTCTTTTTGGTCTTGAATTAAAATGTTGAATACACCACCTCCCGAATTGTGATGCATTCCTGTTCGTAGGTAGGCCTCTATGTACAAACTGTGAGTGAGAACATTTTGATGCTTTGCACCAATGTGGAAGTCCACTATTACATACAGTATTACTCTCTGGTAGCTAAAAACATGGGACATTCATGAGAAATTTCTGTGGTGAAAAATGTAACACTGTTGCTTTTTTTTTTTTCTTCTGTCGCAGGTATTGCATCCATGACTGTGTCATTCTTAGTGGGCATGTACTACAAAAAACACCATCATCGCCTGGGTGATGTGGTACCTCTTCCAATCTTTCCAGAGCCCACTGCCATGGAGCCAATGCCCTCTCAATGATAATCGTACAGGCAAGTCACCATTCTGGTAAAATATCTTCAATTTCAGTCTAATGTTTTATGATCAGTACATATAATTTGTTTTTATCCCTTTCTGTTCTTACAGATCTAGTGTCAGAATGCAAAACGCAGCTCTCCAGTGGACTACTTTTGGTACAGAGAAACACTGAACACCTCAGAGAATATTGAAGCGAGTGGAGGTCTGCAGTGGCAGATGGTGCTGTGTTTGGTTGCAGCTTGGATTGTGCTCTATATCTGCTGCATTCGAGGCATTGAGACCACAGGCAAGGTATGACCTCTATGGCATTAAGGGGCAGAAGGACGCAACATAGACTATTCGGGCCTATATATACCATATATCTGAACCAATTATAGTTTTCAAAGTTGATACTGTAATACAGTGCATTTTACAGGATATGCACAATCACTTATTTTGTCCAGGCACAATGATACCATCCTGGCAACAGTCACTGTCCCCAGCCGTTTGCCAATAAGTTGTGAAAGTGACCCAGTAAAAAAAAGCTTCTGTTGGAAGTGGATTACACAATTCTCTGTGTTAATAAGTGACCCTTGGAAGACTTGGTAGGTTTTTTTTTTCCACCAGCCAGGTTAGCCTTGTCCCTCAGCTTCCTGTGCTTAGTCATCACGTTCTCCTCCCAAGTCGTTACAAAATAGCTGCTTTGCTTTGGGAATGGACTTTCACGTCTTCATGTTACACTCAAGGCATCCTCCTGCTTCTGCTGTTAATATTCCGGGATACTGCAACTAATGCCGGGAAATAAACTACAGCGGATGGTTATGTCAAGGCAACAAAAGCACGTATCTTCCAGTTGAAAGTCCAGGGTTTGTTGGACCCATCCACCATCCTTTCTTTCAGCTCCTTATGTTGTAACCAGCAGTGAATCAACCTGACACTATCGAGCAGCGTATCATATGGCTGTGACAGGTTCCATCGGTCAACTGATTCTGCCTGTCCGAGTATCATGCTGCCACGCTAGTCACCATCTGGCTGACCAGTGGTGTATTATAACATCACAAAAGGAGCCCCTATTACAAACTGACACTGCTCAGAGGCATATCATGCTGCAAGAGGTGGCTTTTGGCGTCTGTGTCTTACACCGAAATTACTGACAAAGTGGCAGTATTTCACAACTTCGGAAAGAGAACAGGGTGGCTAAGCTAGGCGAAATTTTAGCTGCTGAAGACATCCTGCTCTGTACTCAACAATCAGATAAAATAAATCCTTTTATCGCACTGTCTATATGTTGATGTTGCACATAATGTTTCTTACAGAAACCATACAAGTTGGTCAACTATCTTACATATGTGTTTTTAATATATAGAAATTGCGTCTTTAAGATTTGTCTTTCCTTTTTCTCAGGCTGTGTACATCACCTCCACTTTACCATATTTGGTCCTCACCATCTTCCTCATCCGAGGACTGACTCTGAAAGGGTCTGTAGAGGGAATCAAGTTCCTCTTCACACCACATGTTAGTGTAGTTATCATTAAAATAACTTTATTTCTGCCATTACCATGTATGATGCAACACTCTGCTGATGATGATATTGATTTCTAGGTGGATGAGTTGATGAATCCATCGACATGGTTGGATGCAGGAGCCCAAGTGTTTTATTCCTTCTCCCTAGCTTTTGGAGGTCTCATCGCATTCTCCAGCTACAACCCTGTTCAGTAAGTACATGTTAAGTCTGCATGGCATTTAATCTTTTCAGCTGAGATAAAGAATTAAGTGCCATGAGGTACATATTTCATATAATATCTAACCTTTTGAAATCTGAATCAAAAATGCCACACTCACATGCCTTTCACTAAAATTTAAATTTTTGGTTCAATTTCTTTCAAAAACATGGTAAAAAAAAAAGCAAATGGCAACTTGGCATGAAATGTCCCGCAAATTACTACAACAAAATGTGAAACGTGACAAGAAAATGACCTGAAAATTAGCTTTAAAAAAGAGAAAAGAGAGAGAGAGAATCTTTCGAAAATGATCAAATACCTAGGGAAAAATATCAAGAAAACTACATGTATAATTATTGTATTTATGTTAAAATAATTTTCTTCTTTATTTTTTGTGCTTATTTCAGATTATTTTCTTGTAGATTTTTACTAATTTCCTGCAAATTTGGGGTCATTTCTTGTTAAGGCACTCATTGCCTTTTTTCCATGTTTTTGTGAGAAATAACTCTACTTTGCTCAGGTTCAAAGGGGCAATATCCAAATATATTGCATTTTTTTAACAATTAAGATGCTTTACTTTGCAAAAATGTGGAATAAAACTGTACACCTTTTCACTTTTTTCTAGCAATAACTGTGAGCAAGATGCTGTTATCATCTCCATCATTAATGGCTTAACTTCTATCTTTGCTGCCACTGTCATCTACTCCATCATTGGCTTCCGGGCAACAGAGCAGTTCGATGCCTGCGTTAATGAGTATGTGCATGCAACATTACATCGATTTATTTGAGTTAACTAAGGCAAAAGTAGTGCACATTTTTTTTGCTGATTCTAAATCTCCTTTTTCAGAAACATTGTGATGCTGCTGAATGCATTTGATCTAGCTGAGGGGACCATCACAGAGAGCAACTATGATGAAATGCTGCAAAAGCTCAACAGCACAGTCTCAGGATTAGAGATAATTCAGGGGCTGGACCTCAGCTCCTGCAGCCTGAGGTCTTTTCTCAGTGATGTATGATATTTTTGGAGGCATCAAGATGATTTTTACACCTTTTTCAGTAAAATAAGTCCATTGAGCATTAATGGCGATAATGCATTTGTTTTCCAGGGAGTGGAGGGAACGGGTCTGGCCTTTATTGTGTTCACAGAGGCCATCACAAAGATGCCCATTTCTCCCCTCTGGTCCATTCTCTTTTTCATCATGCTCCTCTGTCTCGGGCTCTCCACCATGTTTGGAGCTATAGAGGGAGTTGTGGTTCCTCTGCAGGACCTAAATATCTTTCCTAAGAAATGTCCTAAAGAGGTGGTCACAGGTAACTGGTCTTACGGTACCATGTGTGCTGACAATACAGTGGAATAAGGGTGATGAACTTTAAGTTACTTTGTGTTTTGAATTGTAGGAATCGTATGCCTCTTTTCTTCCTGATTGCGCTCATCTTTGCACTGCGGTCTGGTGATTACTGGTTAGCACTCTTTGACAGCTTCGCAGGCTCCATCCCTCTACTCATTATCGCCTTCTGCGAGATGATTGCTGTAGCCTATCTGTATGGAATGGATAGGTAAGTGAATTTTACCATAATGAATCCCTATAATTTACATTTATTAACTGTGTATTGAGTTAAACCCTTGGACAGCTGGATCAACATAACTTGTCTTGTGCTGTGTTCAGATGCCTTTCGCAAGCATTTAAACCTTTAAAATCAGAGGAAATTGGTTTGCTTTCTTATGAAAACACAGGAGAAAAGGCAATGAGCAACTTGGAAAGAGCTGATCATCAAATTGCAAGAAATTACTACATTTTTTTTTAAAGCTAGGGAAACCTTTCCATAAAACTAAATTTATAATTGTCATAATTATATATTTAACTTATTTAATAAAATTATTATTATTAGTAGTATTTTTAAATTAAGTGACCTTTAAGGTAATTTTCTTGTACTTTTTTCTTCTTTTATTTTTAAAACTTTTTGGGGCAAATTTTGAGGTAATTTCTTCTTAAGTTGCTCATTGCAGGGTTGCATATCTTGCAACCCTGCAATTTTGATTATTCCTCTGAGTACTAAGTCCAATTTGCTTTTTTTGACAGGTTTAACAAAGATATTGAGTTCATGATTGGACACAAACCCAACATCTTCTGGCAGGCCGCATGGAGAGTGGTCAGCCCTTTGATTGTGTTTGTCATCTTTGTATTTTACTTTGTCACCAAAGTCAGTGCCAAGCTCACATACATCACCTGGAATCCAAATTCGGTATGTTTCCTAACTGTTGTTGTGTTACTTCAACCCACTTTCACTACAAACTCATCAAATACACATGCTTGGTCAGTGGCCCTCTGCATCAGATATTGATGCACTTAGGCACCCTTTAGTAGCAGTATGAGATGCAGTAGATGGTGACATTATTTGAAAGACCAGAAAGTTTAGACCTGATCTTGAGTACTAGCGCACTAGTACAGACAGCATCATGGTTTGACGTGTAAGGCCATTGACCAAGTGTTGGTGTTTGACGAGTTGGAAGTGAGAGTATGTTGCATACTTAAAAAAGAAAAGGAAAAAAAAAGATTTAGATCTGTATCATTTCTGAAATCTTTTCCTTGTCATGTTAACAGGAAAACTTCCCGGTTTTGGAGACATTACCCTACCCCAGCTGGGTCTACGTCATAATCGTCATTCTGGCTGGAGTTCCCAGTCTTTTTATCCCAGGATTTGCTTTGTACAAATTATTTCAAAAATGCTGCTGCAAGAAAACCATCAACAAACAAAATTTCAACTCCACATCAGCCGTAATCAGCATGAATGACACTCACTAGATTGCAGAGTACATTACATTGTAGCTTGATAGATGTGAACACATGTTAAAGTAGACAAAAGCTAGATGGCTTTAGGGTATGAGGGATAGACGCTTCCAGATATGGTGTGTACTTCATTCAAAACAAGAGGCCAGTGCAATAAGGATTATTTATTTCATGGTTGAGTTTGTTGTACTTTGTTAAATTTAGTCTGTTGAACTAATTTCATTTTGCTGAGATATTGTATTGTGTTGAAGTGTTTGCAAAAGTATAGATATTTATAATTATATCTTTTGGGGGAACTGCAATGAATGGTTTCAGATATCTTGATCTCACTTTATTTCATTTTCCGCTGACTTAAAATTGGGATTGGCACAGGAACGTTGATAGCATCCTTTGCATAACAAAGAAATCTCTGGATTTTGTCCCAATGACATTGTTTAGCAATTATTTTTAACAACAAAAGGTTTTACTTTTCCATTGTTTTGAAGAGTTTAAGCTGAGTCACATACTGTATTTATATGTTGCATAATGATGTTTTTAAACTCTAACTATAATACTCATATTTAAATAAATAATTTGTGTGACAATTACATTTATGTGTATTTTATGCAAAAATGTCAATTCTTGGTTTTGTTTGTAGTCTGTTTCCTGTTCTGTGTCTTGCTTTATGTGCTACTTTTGTGTGTTTTCCCTCCTGTTTTCTACCACACCTGTTTTACATGATATAATCAGTTCCACCTGTGTCGAAGCTTTGTATTTCCCCCCTTCAGTTTGTGCGTGTTCTTTGTGAATATCTTTTGTGCTGGGAGTTTTTCCCTAGTGTTTTTGACTTCCTCATTTGGATACTAAGCCATTTCTTTAATAATGTACTATAATTTTGCATTTAGGTACAGTTCCTCTTTAAAGCATCACCAAATGTGACACAAAAGCATGCATTACAATGAAA
Source organism: Plectropomus leopardus (assembly GCF_008729295.1). NCBI lineage: Eukaryota > Metazoa > Chordata > Actinopteri > Perciformes > Serranidae > Plectropomus > Plectropomus leopardus. The sequence continues at coordinate 13,122,826 of NC_056480.1, forward strand.
TGACATGGTGTGGTGGAAATCACTTGATACGGAAATAATAAATAGCACTGGTGGTCACACACACTTTCTCATCCCAACTCATCACATGTTGTCCCTTTGCAGTGAACGTCCGTGTCTACATATTACGATATAGGTATCCTTCGGAGTCTGCTGTTCACATTTCGGGATGCTGCTACTTGAGGTCAACAAATGCACATGGTGGCATGATGCGGCATGTGGTTATGTTTAGGCGACAACAGCCAACACATTCTCACTCCCAACTTGTCAAAGGCCAGCACTTGGTCAGTGGACCTAAATAGGTTTAGGTACGTCATAAACATCGGTTTCCAGGGCCCAAGGATGACATGTCAATATATACTCATTACATGCATTGTGTCTTTTCAAAATTTTAGTTTTCACAGGAAAATTACTGTTTCTGGTTGCAAAATACATGCAGACTCTTTTAAAAACAACCTTCAACTGTTTGTAAAACACGTTGTTTTTAGGTTTACCACCATAGTTTAGGCAACAAAAGCACATGGTTAGGTTTAAAAGAGAACATCATGGTTTCGCTTAAAAAAATCTACCTTTATTTTAACGTGATGTAACATCCCGTGACATACTTTACATGCTTTATGTGACATACAAAACTAGCATACTACACATACTAGAACATTCTTTTGTTGTTAAAATAACTTAATTAACTTTTAGTTTCAAATAAACAGCGACCTCACAGGTGAAAGTCTCGAGTTTATTTCATACAAGTCCTGTGCCTGTGTGGATTTTCTCCAGGTGCCTAAAGATTGCAGTTTAGGCAAATTACCACCTCTTAACCGCCCATAGTGTGAGTGTGAGTGCAAACATCAATGTGTCAACCTATGGTTGATTCGTGACCTATCTAAGGTGTACCCTGCTTTTCACCCAGTGTCAGCTGGGATGGACTCCAGTGCCCTGCAACCCTCTTGGATAAGCATTTATTTCTAATCCAATGGGACAATTACATTAAGAAAAGGAGAATAGGCAAATTCAACAATACTGTGTAATATGGGTGGAGGCAAAGGTAGATGTAATTTGGAGTGACGCACATAGTGCACATACAATTATATCTTTTTCGACAACCTTAAAATAACCCTTGATATGGCTGGTTTAGATGACCAGTCTAAAAACCACTCTGTAAATGCCGACACTGTTCTTTCTTTGGTTAATAATTGCATTAGGAAAGAACACTGATAAGATGTATATGAACTCAGAATTGCTTAACAGTTAGCAATACTGCAGAAAACAATATATAAACAAATGCCGTCTTCTAGTCTGTAACATTCAATAACTAATTGACATAAGCATGGTTAAGAGTATGACTTTAAAATCAGAGAGAAACTGTGCCTGTATGGACTAATAAGCTAATGCAATAAAACAATCGGATTTCTCAAGGACTGGAAAAGGCGTGGCCTTATAGCTAAGATAAGCTATAATGGATGTGTTGCGTTATAATGGATAATGCTGCCTCTTACTGTAAAGCATGGTGTGCTTTTTTCATGCTACTTTATACTCATACTACATTCAAGAGGGCAATATAGTACTTTTTACTTCACTACATTTATCTGACAGCATCAGTTATTATTTACTACACACATCTTAGCAAATTTTAGCATAAAAAATATTAAAAGTCTATAAAATATAATGTTTCATGAGAAATTAATTAAAACCCAGACACTTATAAAAGTACAGCTGAGGCAGTTAGTGAATTTATCAATAGACAGAAAATTAATTGGCAACTATTTTGATAAAAGATTAAGTCTTTTTATTTTTCTTTAAACAGTTTTGACTTTTTTTTAATTTTGTGTATTGTGTACTTTTACTTTCTGTACATTTCCTTACTTAATTACTTACCTTTACCTTAGTAACATTTTCAATGCAGGACTTCTACTTTTATCAGAGTATTTTCACAATATGGTAACTGTGCTTTTACTTAAGTAAAGGAACTGAATACCTCCTTCACCACTGCTGAAAAGGGTTTCTTTATTTCTGTCATAAAAAGTGACATTAAAAAATGTAGTTCATGCAACACACTGTTGGATATGCTTGTTGGCCATCAATAAAATCTTGTGGTCTTGAGAGTAATGATAAAATTAACGTTCTATTTTCCACACAAACTCATGAATACTAAACTCATCATTCTGGCAAAAGTGTTAGCGGCGGCACCACATGTGATGTATTAACCATTTTCAAGAAGGTTGCACTGTTTTCCCTTTAACCTTGCTGACATTACATAATACAACACAGACTTTAATGAGCCACTGTTGACTGAAGTGCAGGTGCCATAGGTCACAGTGAATACCTCAGTGCCCCTGCCCTGGACATACAGTAGGGGAAAAGGACTCAGAGAGAGACGGTCCACAGATAATCAGTAACAGTTTCCACAGAGGAGACAGTACGAGGAAGGACGCAGCCCCTCAAAGGCTCACAGGAAAGTAGCAAAACCAAAAACTGCTTGCCAAAGAAGACTTACAAGCTACATTTTTACATTTTCTGATTCTGGTGACGTTTACAAAAAGCCAGTATGAAGCTGAAGATTCCAAACCCCGGACTGGAAGACAGGATCCCGTCTCACGGGGACCTGGAGAAGATGGAGAAGGAGGAGGCTGGGGACAGGCCCAAATGGGACAACAAAGCCCAGTATCTGCTCACCTGTGTGGGCTTCTGTGTGGGACTTGGCAATGTCTGGAGGTTCCCGTACCTGTGTCAAAGCCATGGAGGAGGTAGGCTGTGATGAGACAGGGTGTGTGAATTGCATGAAAATTAGGTGTTTTCATGAATTCTAAAAAACAATTTAATGCATCTTTACATATGTGTAACTAATTTAAATTTTCTTTAAAGGTGCTGTAAGATGTTCACAGACTGCAGAGATAAAGAGTTTTACACACAGTCAGACTACCTGAATTTTGCTTCCTAACAAGCTAAAAAATAAAAATGCTCATTTTCTTTTATACTGACATCTTAAAATTAAAAATCACATAAGGAATTAAATGGCATTAAATGGTATAAGAACTTAAATTTGTTTGTTAATACCGACTGAAATTTTGGTTCATTTGGTTCAAACTACAGGAGTTACTTACTTTTTCTTGACTTTCTCACTGTGTGTGAATTAGTCTTAGTGGTTAATGGGTAATAAAATGTGTAAAATGCTTTTAACATTTCATGGGTGTCTTTATTGTAACAGTCATGTAAATGAAGCCAACAGCTTAAAAACTCAACTTCATTTAAGTGCAAGTTAAAGTAAATCACTCAACATATTGTTAATTCATTATAACATTGTGATTGCTATAATTTTAGGAGCCTTTATGATCCCATTCCTTATCCTGCTGGTTTTGGAGGGAATCCCACTGCTGCACCTGGAGTTCGCCATCGGCCAGCGCCTGAGGAAGGGCAGCGTGGGAGTGTGGAGATCAATCAATCCATACCTGACTGGAATTGGTGGGTAACAAAAAAAAAAAAAAGACAACTTAAATACTAGTGCTGGGCCGTTAACGGCGTTAACGTGCTGCGTTAACGCGGGATTCTTATCGCGCGATAAGGAAATTATCGCGCGATAAACTATTCACTAAGTTGGGTCTATACAGTGAGCAAGGCACCAATTTCACTTTGTTGTTTAAGCGCGGATGTATACCTACCTTCCGCCTTGTTCACGCGGAGGGGGCGTGAACAAGGCGGAAGCTGGTCTGCCTGAGTGACTGGTGGAAAAAGGAGAAGCAGAGACTGGAGTGATTGGCTCAAGCCGTGTCACAAAGCTGCTGACGGTTAATGGTCTTCTTCATGACCTCTAATGTAGGCCCACAGTTCAGTTAGGGTCATGTTATCAGAGGCTGCGCCCTCTGCTGTTCATTCCAGTTAGCAGGAAAAAGCTTTTTCCACATGGAGACAGAACCTGTTCCTAAATGTCTGTGTTTAACAAAATAAAAAAAAGTTAAACACCAAAGTAAATCTTATGGAACATTATTTTTCTTTACCAAATATTATAGTAGAACAGCTTTCTCAAGCATTTTGTGATGCATTTTCATCATTTAGATAGATAGATATTATTTTGAATGTCTTTGGCAAAATTCAAATCTATAATTTTAATCTAGATTAATCTAGATTAACTACAGGATTGCAGTGAGATTAATCTAGATTAAAAAAATTAATCTATGCCCAGCACTATTAAATACACACATTAGGTTATCAATTTTCTTTTTCTTGCCCATGCCAGTCACATGACTCCAAGAATGAAATATCTAAACAAATATTTACATCTAATTAAATACTTTAATATCCATTTGATGTCTAGGTGCATTAATCCAACTTTGAGAAATTTGATTTAGTACGATTTCAGTCAGACTGACATGTCTACATGCATTTTAAAAGTCCAGCTTTAGTCAGAATAACACAATAATTCATACTTTACTTACATAATTTCAACATACCGTTTGTCTCAGTCCACACTGATCCATAATCCTTTACACTTAAGGTCCATTTTTATTGTGTTTAGCATATTTTGAACAGTCAGCTGTTTAAATCACAGATATATCACTCTGTATATGTGTTTTTAACAAATTACCTGTATCTACATTGACTGATTACGTCTCCCAATCTGTCTGTGAGCTTGCCTGTTTCAATACCTGGTAATTACCCTCACTCACAAAGAAAATAAATACAATGAATCATTACATTAAAAAACTGTTGAGTTCTTCCAGTGGAACCGACATTTAAAACTACTTTGGTTCAGTAAATTTTATGCTGTTAGCGCTGTCTGCTCAGCTCCCCCAGAGCTGCTGCTGCTGACAGATGGCTGAGACATTTAAAGATGACAGTGCGACTGTGAATTAAATAGCACACCGCTCACTCGCTTCCATTGGAGATTCCCCGTAAATCTTGTTTTAAAAAATCCTCACCCCAAGGCTAATTGTTTTATTTTGTTACAGGTATTGCATCCTTCCTTACATCATTTTTGGTGGGCATGTACTACAACACCATCATGGCCTGGATCATGTGGTATCTCTTCAACTCCTTTCAAGATCCTCTGCCTTGGAGCCAATGTCCCCTCAATGCTAACAGGACAGGTAGTCCATCATACATAAAGACGACAGACAGAAAGAATTGAACAGACTCACATCTGCTGTTCAGTCTATGATCACATTTCTTTCTAAGGCTGCCAAAGTTGACCATTAGTGTCTGTCCTTTGCAGGTCTGGTGGAGGAATGTGCTCGGAGCAGCACTGTCGATTACTTCTGGTACAGAGAGACTCTAAACATTTCAACAGCTATTGATGAGTCTGGAGGTCTACAGTGGTGGATGGTTTTGGCCCTGGTGGCCGCCTGGACTCTGCTCTATGTCTGCTGCATCCGGGGCATCGAGACCACCGGAAAGGTCTGAAAGTCACATTACATCTGAATAATCTGTGAGAATGATGCCTGCTTCGTATATTTATGTTCGTTCAAAAAACAGGTGTATCTTTGGGTCATGCTGTCATTTTTTTCTTTTCTCAGGCTGTGTACATCACCTCTACTCTGCCATACTTGGTCCTCACCATCTTTCTCATCAGAGGACTGACTCTGAAAGGATCAGTAGAAGGGATCAAGTTCCTCTTCACACCAGATGTAAGCACCAACATTTCTCAGTATAATTAATATCATGCATTTTTAAACAATAGTCAAACATTTTGAAAAATCCACTAATTCCGTGTGTTACATACCACTCTCATAATCAGCAACAACAGACATTTTTCATACGAGTAGCTGGATGGGTGATAAATCTTTGGGTGGCACACCAAAACCAAATTCCAGACTTTCAAGTAGGAGTCTGTTGTTTGCTTCCCATCTGAATGTAATGTTTTTGTTTTTACACCTTACCATGTGCCTCCTTCCCCTTAATCCTGACCATCTGTGCCAGCATGTGCGTTTGTTAACATCGTGGCACTGGTTGCCATGTTTTGTTTGTTGTCTAAACATAACCATGTGCCACGTCATCCCACAATGTGCTTGTGTTGACGTCACGGTAGTGGCATCCTGGAATGTAAAGAGCAGATGCGGAAGGATAACTAAAACATAACATGGAGAGGCGGATATCCGCCAAATTTCACCTTATTTTGGAGCAGTATTTAGCCTTTTTCGGACTAACTAGTCTGACACGGTTAGCACCAATGGATGCCATAGGTTGTCTAGGTTGTCAATTTATCACTTCACTTCATTAGTTTAAAAAATAAGCATGGTATGGCATCCTAAAGACAAACTTAGCTAAACTATTTGATGAATATGGACTGTGTTCATTACTTACAACTTATTGTTTAATGTCCTGTGGGAAAAAGAAGCATTTGATGTGATTTTGGCCACTGCGCTATTGTAATTTTCATATAAGCATTGATGGGCTGGAAAGTCTTACTTTTTGACTCGTGTTGTGTCTTGGACTTGGTTCAAATTCAATTGATCAATCAAACACTTACTTACTTTTTATGATCTAACAAAACATTTAACTTTGGATTTCCTCATCTGATGGTTTTATTGCATGTCCTGGGAGACAAGACTTAAGATAAAACAAACTGGATCTTGGTGTACATTATCACATATTAATTATTAACACTGTCAAGGACAGGGGGAGTGTTTACCATCAGTTCAGAGGGGTAGATATCACAACAGGAAATAATTATCATAGGAATCTTAGCTCCGCTGTGCTGTTTTAAAGAGGTACTTTCTATTCTCCTTAAGGTAAATGAGTTAATGAATCCATCCACCTGGTTGGATGCTGGTGCTCAAGTTTTCTATTCCTTCTCTTTGGCTTTCGGAGGTCTCATCTCTTTCTCCAGTTACAACTCTATTCAGTGAGTAACTGCCTAAACTGCACAGTCATATAATGTAGCTTCTTTTGAACTCTTCTCCTCACTTGATCATAACTGTCTTTTAGCAACAACTGTGAGCAGGACGCTGTTCTCATCTCCATCATCAATGGCTGCACCTCAGTGTACTCTGCAACTGTCATTTACTCCATCATCGGCTTCAGGGCCATGCAAAACTTTGACGACTGCACATCAGAGTGAGTTCGGGATTTCGCAAAAGAACCTTTAATACCTGGATTGACATCAGTTTTCTTGTGCCACACAGAGACACCTTTCACAAGCATTGAAAACTCTGAAATTGAAGAAAATTGGCTCAATTTCTTTTAAAAACATGAAAAAACAAAATGAGCAATTTGACAAAAATATACCACAAACTACTATTTTTTTAGCACTTCACTGAGGTCCTTTTTTTGTTTTTCATTGTTTACCTTGTCTTTCTCTCCATTCTTTTTTGTGCTTATTTTTAGGTTATTTTCTTGTAACTTTTACTAATTTCTTGCTCATTTTCAGGCCATCTTTTCAAGTTGCTTGTCGCCCTCTTCCAATGTTTCTGAAAGGGTTCGAAGAGCTTAATGAGGATTCACTAATGTAGACTGAACTTGATGTCTTTTTTCTTATTTAGCAACATCTGGAAGCTGATGAATGCCTTCAACTATCCTGAAAGCAGCATCACAGAAAGCAACTATAAAGATGTTCTGACCCACCTCAACCAGACAAATCCAGCTATAATTGAAGGATTAGACTTAAAGATCTGTGACATGCAGGTGTTCCTCAGTCAGGTCAGTAGATATCATTATGAGGTATCAGTTTTGAATTTCACTGAAATGACTCAGTGAAAGGTCAATAGTTAAAATATTTGGCGCACTCCTTCAGGGCGTTGAGGGAACAGGTCTGGCATTCATCGTATTCACAGAGGCCATCACCAAAATGCCTTTCTCTCCCTTGTGGGCTGTCCTCTTCTTCGTCATGCTCTTCTGCCTCGGCCTGTCGACTATGTTCGGGAACATCGAGGGAGTGGTGGTTCCTTTGCAGGACCTAAACTTGCTGCCCCGAACTTGGCCCAAAGAAGTTTTTTGTGGTAATTTTCTAAATTACATGTAAAATACTTTTTAATGTTGGGACAAGCACATTTGATCCAAAGATATGAGCTTAACTTCTTCATTGTGTCTTTTTTTTTTCAGGTCTGACCTGCTTAGTCTCTTTTGCCATTGGGATTATCTTTGCTCAGCGCTCTGGAAACTATTGGCTAGCACTTTTTGACAACTTTGCTGGTTCTATCCCCCTGCTGGTTATCGGACTGTGTGAAATGATTGCCGTTATTTACATCTATGGCATAGACAGGTGAGTCCAACATGTTCTCAACCCAAATCATCACATATTGCTGCTTTGAAGTGGACTTCTGCATCTATATTATGCTTTAGGAATTCTGCTTCCTCTCTTTACATTCTGGGATGCCGCTACAATAATGTCAACACAAGCACATGGTGGGATGACATGTCATGTGGTTATGTTTAGTTAACAACAGCAACCAATGCTGGGACGTCAACAAACACACCTGCTGGCACAGGTGGTTAGGATTAGGGGAACCAACCTGACGCTGTCCTGCCGAGTTACATACGGACACAGCAGGTTACTTTTAAGAATTTTTTAAGAATTTTGACTGATTAACACTATCCGTGAAACTGTTGAAAAATTGTGAGACAGAGGAGTCTGCTGCTGCTCAGGCTGTCATCAGGGTAATGCCATGATATTGCTCCTGGGAGATGACTAACATTACAGTGCCCCTCAAAAAACGAATGACCCAGAGGCAGAGGTGGACTCCTCAGTTCCTCTTTTAACGCTGGTGCTGACTAATTTTGAGCGATGTTCAAGTGCTGCAGAATTTGTGTCAGAGTGTTATTGCATCTACCTGCAAAACGGATAAAAATTAGCGTGTCCACCTGGGTGTCACGTTTCCATTGCTGCTAATAAGGAGTCAGTTGGAGCTGGAGCCCATAGATACCTGTGACTACTAAGTAATTTGTCCTGGGGATGAATGGCATTGTAACCTTTTCCACCAAAGACAAAAATGGGAAGGGGGCTCGATTGGGATCTTCTCAGTGATGAGGTCTTTATGCAGTTGAAACAAAGAAGGAAAAAAAGGGCATTGTATTCTGACCTTGGGAGAGAGATAATGTGTCAGTCTCTGTAGGAGAGATAAAGAAGTACAGTCTGTCTTATGATATTACAAGACTGGTGAGGAATGTGGAAAATATGTTTTCTTCTCCGAGTTTCAATGATACTGTTGACGAAAGCAGCTATATAAGTTATAAAATGTTTCAACATCGATAACACAAGGTTACGAAAGTAACAGAGTGGAGTTTTATTTCACTGTGCAGCTTTAACGCTTTGAACACACACAGAGCCTTTATGTACTGGAGAGGACACCAGGAGCAAGTTTTCGTTTTGATGTCATCACTCAAAAACCTCTTGAACTATTTGGATACAATTTTTATATAGATAACTTTTAGCTGTATTCTACTTGTTGACAGTCATTAAATGTTTTTACAGACGATGTTAGAGTCATAAGAGGTCAAATGTTACATTTGCCTTCATGTGCTGGGGTGACTGTAACAACACCCTCAATACCTTCATATAAATACTAAAGACACACTTAACTTCCAAAAATATAGATATAGTTATATTTGTTCTATCAGTTTTCATATCTGTTAACTCTTTGAAATCTGAGCAATTCAGCTTGGTTTAATTCAAAAACATGGCAACAGCGTAGTGAGCAACTTGAGAAAAAATTACCTGAAAATTAGCAACAAAAAAGACCTAGAAATTAGCAAAAAAGGAAAAAATGGACTGCAAAAGGAAAAAGGAAATTATTTGGAAAAAAGCACTTGCAAAAGTAGTAATTCTGTAACATAATCTTCATGTATAATTATGGTAATTAGAAATATAGTGTTCTAGAGATTTTTTTTTTTTTTTACAGTTCTCTAAATCTATTAACTTCTTGCAAATTGTTGGGAATTCCTTTGTTAATTTGCTTATTGCCTTTCCCCCCCTATGTTTTTATAAAGAAATCAAACAATTTTGCTCAGGGTTCTAAGGGTTAACAATTAGTACCTTTTTTATCATATAATTAAACAACTATAAACACAAAACTTCGACAAGTGTGAGACATGTTAATGATACCTGTCTGTTCATTGGCAGGCAGAGAAGGATCACCATAAAAGCACGCGCAGGCTTTTCTGATTCTGTTTCCTCTCTGATAGGTGCAGTTTAAGATGTCATAATCCTCCCGTTTCCCCTAATAAACATGCAAGGTTGTCTTTTATGGATGCTTTCATACTGTTCAGCTGACACTATGTCTTCCTGTTATTGCTTTAAACAGGTTTAACAAGGACATTGAGTTTATGATCGGCCACAAGCCCAATTTCTTCTGGCAGTCGACCTGGAGGGTGATCAGTCCACTCATTATGGTCGTCATCTTGGTTTTCTATTTTGTCACCCAAGTTACCAAAAGTCTCACCTATCTGGTGTGGGACGAGGAGGCGGTAAGTGTGCCCATCACAGTAATTCAAACCTGAAGACCTTTTCAGATGTGCCTTTTTTAGACATCTTGTATGTCATATGTTGCTGTAAATTTAACATTTCCTCCACTCTGGCTCTAGGAGGGCTTCCCCACCCTTGAACCACGTCCGTATCCTACCTGGATCTACGTCATCATCTTCATCCTCGCTGGAATTCCCAGTTTATCCATCCCAGTGTTCGCCCTCTTCAAATTCATTCAGAGCAAATGCTGCAAGCAGACGGACAGAGAAGACACAGTTGATACTATCTCTGCCAAAATACAAATGAGTGACAAAATGACAATTTAGAGAGCTCTTACTTACATTTTGTAACAAAATATTTAAGAACAAAATGAATATGGACTTATTTTTTTGTCGTTTGTATATTATGCTTATGTCTTTTTTTCCCCCAAAGCCCCATACAATGACTGGAGAGCACACTGGTGCCTACTGACTTTATTTGTCAAAAGTGAAAGGAAATTTAAATTGTATGTTTTTGTAAAACAATGTACTTTTTGAGAAGAGTAATTGTTGTGTCATGTCTCACATGTAAGTGCATTTAGGTAAATTTGGAAAATTCTGCTATTTGCATTCTTGCCAAGAGTTAGATGAGAAGATTTATGACAGAGAATGATAATAAATATATGCTATGTTTTCATAAATGTATAACTTCTTTTAGTGTGGTACATTTACTAGCCTATTATTAGCCTATTGTAAATGGCTTTTATGAAGTTGATGTTTTTTTATGTTTTTGTATGTCACAGCATAGCACTTACACAGCTATAAACTCTTGTGTAAGAATCTAAACTTCTCACCAGCTGAGACATAAGAGCAGAATTAAATGGTTACTATTTGATGAAATACATGCTGTAAAAATAAAACATTTGCAACATAATGAGGGTCGGGATTTTACCTAGCAACTGTTGCAAAGAGGCACACATATGAATTTGTTTATAGCAAATACATTTTTTAAGCTGGTTAGCTTTGTCTTGTTTCCTTGACAAAAAGTCAGCAGTAGTTTTTATTCGGAATTAAGGTTATTGCAGAAAACAAGCTCTTTGGCGAAAAATAAAATAATGATACTTGCATGTTTTGTTCAACATTATAATCTCCACAAATAAATGCCACTTATGTTTTTTTGAAGTATACATGCAATCATTCGATCATTATCTGTGATCATGCATCCTGTTAAGGTTCTTGGACATAATTAAGCCTATGCCTGCTGACACTGGGGAGGAGGTGGGGTACACCCTGGACAGGTCGCCAGACTATCACTGGGCTCACACATCATACTATTCATGCTCACATTCACACCTATGGTCAATTTGGGGTCAAACATAAGAGCTGCCGTGCTCACACAAAAATCCTTTAGAGTATCCTGGGTGCTTACTCAGAAATCACAATTGTAAAAAGAAGTCATCAGCACTCACCGATAAGCATTTAATACTGTTTATTGATACAAAATGGACGTGTCTGCCTCTCTTCAGCTCCAAAGAAAGCTTAGGGCTGAAACAATTATCGGTGAGTGCTGACAACTTCTTTTCACAATTTGGAGTCGCCAATTAACCCAACATGCATGTCAAAAATCATACACTGACACAGAGAAAACATGCAAACTCCACACAAAGGGGCCCCAGTCGGCTGTCAGGTTCAGACCTGGAACCCCTTTGAGGCAATAGTGCTAACCAGTGCACCACCATGCCCATGTAAATGCAACTGCCTGAAGAAAAGAGCTAATATTAGGCTATTATCCAACAGCCACAACTTCACTGTCACAACCACAGTGTTTGTGTTAAGTATTATGTTGTTTAACGTCATAGACAACCTCTGTAGTCTCATTTAGCCACTTATAAGAAACAAATTTTTTTAAGACAGGTTACATCTTCAAAATTCAAAAGAGGGATATTAACTGGTGTATTTAATGTTGTACAACAAAACCTTAGAATTTAATAAGTATGTGTTAATCAAAGGCATCTAACCAAAAACCCATTAAAAAAACAATAGACGAGTCAATCAGAAATGCTAACTCATATCTGCGGTTTAGAGCTCACTCCTGCAGCACTTAATGATTTTAGGGTATGATCTCATCTCACTTGTGAAATAAAGGACGCCCAGTGGCCAAGCTTAATTATCTTTTTTTTTTTTTTTTTTCCAAGAGGGCCTTTTAAATCTTTCATAGCCAAAATGTTTGACATTGTCATGTTAAATTGAATGTCTGAATAACTATAAAAAGGACAAAAGTACAGAGTGCGCAGTCACTGGCTAATCTGTGGCCAGCAACAGATAAAGTAAAAGATCATAAACCTCTCTCAGCATTGCTGAGTGCTCCTGTTTGGATCACACGTCTACTCACTTTCACTAATGGTTCAACCATATAGTGGACACTTTTCATTTTGAGTGCACATGTGGTCACCATGAAACTGGTCCTCCCGAACCCAGGACTGGATCTCCGGATTCCTAACTATGAGGATCTGGACAGGATGGAGAAAGAGGAGGCCGATGACAGGCCCAAGTGGGACAACAAAGCTCAGTACATCCTAACCTGTGTGGGCTTCTGCATTGGACTTGGTAACGTGTGGCGCTTCCCTTACTTGTGTCAAAGTCATGGAGGAGGTAAGAAATATAGTAGTTAAATATGCGTTTGACAAATAAGAGTGTAAAGTAACCACACGTAATTTTACTATAATCTTAGTGTGAACTGATGGCATTTTACGGTGTATGTATATTTGCTCTCATACGTCTTAACTGTGAGCTCTGTCGTTTTCAGTAAAATCACCACTCCTGACTAAGGTTAGCGGGCTCACGCTATTTTAAATATATCACTCATTCATGGCTAGAAGAGAGTGTGATAACATCACCAGCAGGTTATGCAAACAATTCTCAAGCGCAAGATGACTTCTGGTGTGATGGCTAATCTTTAGGACGGCATATGAGCTGCAGACAGAGCTTTTTGACTTACAAAGAATGCTAGGAATATATCTTTTAACTGTGTGTGCGTATGTGGTTGTTGGTGTTCGGTTATTCTTTAAGAGTGAAACAAATTAATCCACAGGACAGGTTTCAAAGGCATGCATAGTCTAAAAGTAGAATCCGTAATTTTTCTGTGACTTGTTAACTAGAGGGCCCATCCCACACCGTCAAAACCTCTGTCCATAGTCCCTGTCAGGACTTACAGTAGTGTGACAACATCAGTGTTGCATTTTAGTCTGCTGTGTTTTGAAATTGCATTTTATTTTTTATAGATATAAACCTCACTAGATTTTAATATTTGTACTTAATTAAAGCCAAAACCTATCACAGCATTGTATAACAAATCTGTAACCTTTACTTTAGTTAACACCTAACTGATATCAAACACGTTATATACATGCCACATTTCAACCCTGTCCAAATGCCAATAGGCCATTTCATGTTGTCATCTGCAAACTTGATCATAGTCCAAAGTCTACTTACACCAGTATAAAACCTTGAAATGCAGAGAGCTGGACAATGATAAGGGTCACAACCCTATTTAAATGACTAAATAACCCTTCAAGAGAACTCAAACTCAATTTGGCCTAACGTTTATGCTGGTGTCTCCCTTGTATAATGTTTAAAAAATGTCCTGATGGACCAAAAGCCCATTTGTCCAACAGCCTTATACTGAAATAAACAATGGTAGCAAAAATGCACTTCACAATCTCCCAAACAGACTTACATTGCTAATTATTACACAGAATGATCTACATCATCTACATTGGGGACAGTATGACCTGCAGTACTCTACCTCTGAATTGCTTACCTTGATATTCTTACCCCAGCCTTAACCAGTCCACCAACAATGGCAATAATTCTTGCCAATCAGAGGCTTAGTAGGGCTGTTCATGCCTTCATGTGTCTGTGCAAATTGTTAAAAAAACAGTAATTCCAAAAATCTTTAATATAAAAAGGTGCAAGGTTACGGTCACGATCAGCAAAACAAATGGAAACACTGTCACTTCCAGCTGAAGAGCCTTCATTGGTTTGTCATGCTGATGGCGGCTCTTCAGCCGAAACACATTCGTGTCAGCTCATGATTGCCCACTACACACTACACAACCAAGAACTTGCAGTTTTCAGAGATATTTATGTTTCAGAGAAAAAGGAGTGTGCCACTTGAATACTAAAGATTTGGAAAATTCCCAACCTTCAGAACCACTTATCACTTCCATTTCCAGGTGCTTTTTTGATTCCCTACCTCATCCTGCTGATGCTGGAGGGAATGCCTCTTCTGCTGCTGGAGTTGGCCATCGGCCAGCGTCTCAGAAAAGGCAGCGTGGGGGTGTGGAGGGCCATCAGTCCTTATCTGACTGGTGTCGGTGAGTGAAAGGCAAAAGAAGACCCCTTGGCACTGCAACAACACAAGTTATCAATAAGTATCCGGCTTACTCTGATAACACAATTAATGATGCTGTCCCACTCAGGTGTAGCTTCCATGCTGGTGTCCTTATTGGTTGGACTATACTACAACACCTTAATAGCCTGGATCATGTGGTATCTCTTCAATTCCTTTCAAGACCCGCTGCCTTGGACCCAGTGTCCTCTCAATGAGAATGGCACAGGTATTTGAAAACACATTTTCAGCCCACAATTATGCACCTAAGCAACCACATTACATTATTGCTTATGTATATTTGTTGCTCCTCCAGAATTTGTACCAGAGTGTCAACAGAGCTCCACTGTGGATTACTTTTTTTACCAAGTGACTCTGAATACCACGGCCTCTATATCTGACTCTGGGGGAATCCACTGGCCCATGGTCCTCTGCCTGTTATGCGCCTGGACAATCATTGCTATCTGCTGCATTAGAGGCATCGGCACTTCAGGCAAGGTTTGTGGAACCTTCAGTTGATTAAATGTAAGCCCAGCCTCCCATAGTTACCATGGATGCATGAAAAAAACTGGATACAGAGTTCGAATTGGGGACCTGCTTATTTTTTATAAAACTTGCCCAGTAGATTCAAGATTCAAAGATTCAAAGTGTTTATTGTCATATGCACAGTATGGAAACATGTTTCCCTGTGCAATGAAATCCTTACTTTGCTGTCCACAGAATGCCTAACGTTTAGCAAATATAAAAGAAATATGAAATAGAAATTTAAAAATTTACAATAGAAGAAATTTAGAAATTTACAATAGAAGTAGAAAGAACAGTGCAAATAAAACAGTACCGTGCACATTCGAACAGTGCAATTGTGCATGTGCAAACGGAATAGTAAACTGTCTGGTACAGTTATGAGGTCGTGTATGTGAGGTAGTTGCTGTGTGAACTCCTGTCAGCAGTTTAGGAGTCTGATTGCAGTAGCACATGGAACCAAAATAGTGTAACTGCTGCTTATAATATTACTTGGATGATCAGCTTCCACTGTGGCCCGTGGAGCAGGCGCACTGGAGACTTTGAAGATCTTTGATTGAAACGTTGCAAAATTAAAATTTAGTGGGAGCTTTTGGTGCAGCATGCAAATCTTTTTTTTTGACTCTTGCCTTGGGGGAGGGGTATAGCAAATGGTCAGCTGTGAAACATTACTGATTTCATTTTTTCTTGTTGTGACCTTAGGCAGTCTACGTCACAGCCATTCTGCCTTACATCGTGCTGGCCATCTTCTTGATCCGGGGACTGACGCTTAAAGGTGCCCTGAGTGGACTAAAGTTTCTCTTCACACCAGATGTACGTTTCAAATCTTGATAAAGAAAAAGTAATGTCTTATAACTCAAAGCCACATCACAATCTGTGCCTCACTCTTGCAGGTGAACGAGTTGATTAAACCAACAACTTGGCTGGATGCAGGTGCCCAGGTTTTTTATGCTTTTGGTTTGGGATGGGGAGGCCTCATCTCCTTCTCAAGCTACAACCCTGTTCAGTAAGTGACATTTAGAAGACCGGTGGTTTATTCCAATTTACAGCTAGAGTTTCATTTTGCTCAGTTCAATTGAAAAAAAAGGTAGTAGCCTTTCTCAGACCCAAAGTCCATGTGTCTTTGTTCTTGTGCTTTACTTTTTCTCCAAGCAACAACTGCATGAGAGATGCTGTGATCCTGACGGTTGTAACTGGTCTCACCTCCATCTATGCTGCCTCAGTCACCTACACCATCATTGGCTTCAGGGCCACAGAGAAATATGACAGCTGTATCAGTGAGTGAGTAGTCACAGAATGTGGGTTTTCAATATTTTTGCAACAAAGTAGTCCTAAAAGTTGTACTTCATGTACAGTTAATTTCAAGGTTTTAAAAGGTTAGTACCTATGAATGAGAGACACAAAAATATTGTTTTTTTATTTGTATGTATACCTCACACTTCAATTTTATATCCTATGTTTTTACAGCCTGTCTTAGATTGTTTTTCCATGTCTATCCCAAATACAATACCCACATGCTCTTTTAGGCATAAAAGCAGAGCGCTCTAGCGCCTCTTAGGAAAGCTTTTTTGCCAAACGTCAACTTCCACGGCAGAAAAATAAAGCCAACACGGAAGTGCAAAAAAGCTGCAGTTCCTCTAATGGCCACTTGAGGCTGGCTCCAAAAGCGAGTAAATCCTTATTGAGTCGGAGCGCATTTAGGTCCCGCCTCCACTAAGGGGGAAAACAATCCATCACTCTCCACTGACTTTGTATTGCCTGAAGGTGCCTCCTTTTTTTCTGCCTTCAAACGACAGAAAAATGTCTAAAAGCTGCTGTGTGATGGGATGCACTTACCAACAGAGTATGGAACCCATAACTAAGTTTTTATAAGCAGCTGCACTGAAAAACAGAGCTGTTAAGGACAAAAGTGGATAGAGAAGTGAGGGATCAGTGGGGATTATGGGAGGAAACTGTGGGATCCTGAGCAGCAAGTATTTTGTTAATTTGACCAGACAAACTGAAGAGCTTCTCGTTAACCATTATTTTTACTCTCGGGGAGACATAAACTGCTAAAATAATCCTTTGACACACTGATATCTCATGTTTTTAGCTAGCTACAGGCATTTTGTTAGCGTTTCAGCCCTTGTTTGCATATTGTGGTGTGAATAGTTTTTAGATATGGTTTTAAGAGTATGACAAATTATGTTCTGTCTCTATAGATCCCCATGTTGAGAGGGCCTATTTAACAGCAGAAGTAAACATGTTAACAGCCGAGTACAAAAAAAGGGTTTTGGTCTGTATTGCTAATCTTTCCATTCATGACAACTGTACAGAGGGTGACTTTTTATATAAGTCATCTGTTTGCATTTCATTAAGGCCTAAAGACTTTCAACCTCTTGTAAAAATTTAGTCACTTCTGGTTTCAACAAACCAAGATGGTGGCGGCCAAAATGCAGAACTTGAGGCCACAAACCAATAGGTGATGTGACATCACACATGGCTATGTCCATTATTTTTGCACAGTCTATGGTTGTGCATGAAATAAGGTATGCGGATGCTGTTCCATATTTTACATTAAAATTCCACCAGGGGTTACTTTACATCAAGTATGTACTCTTCAATGTAGACATGGTCATGTGAGTATTGTTTTAAGATATACTTGAAAGATCTGAATTTATCGTTTCACGTATTTTCCAGTAATGCAGAGTTACTGTTTTGTGCCATATTTTCTCCCCAGTAACATCATCACATTATTAAATGCATTTGAACTACCTGAAGACAGCATCACTGCGAGCAACTATGAGGACGCCTTGATTCATTTCAACAGGTCCTCTCAAGACATTGTTCTTGGATTGGGCATCAAAACTTGTGATATGCATAAACTTCTCAGTGAGGTGATTTTTTTGATAACTATCTGTCAGATTTCCTAGTTATTTTTTTTTCCTCTTCTCTACATTGTGACTAATGTTTGTGTTTGTGCAGGGAGTGGAGGGAACAGGTCTGGCCTTTATTGTGTTCACAGAAGCCATCACCAAGATGCCTGGTTCTCCAGTCTGGTCTGTCCTCTTTTTCATCATGCTACTCTGCTTGGGACTCTCAACCCTGTTTGGCAACATTGAGGGGGTGGTGGTCCCACTGAAAGACCTGCATGTATTCCCTAAGAAATGGCCCCATGAAGCACTGACAGGTAACATGGTTTTAAAAATCCACTCACTCAGTTCCTCATCTTTTATATTCTACTGAAACATCCTCAGAGTTTGTTTTTGGTTGACGTTCATTTCACAAGTTGCCTTCGCTTTGCAAACATATATGTTTCAGGATTAACCTGTGCTATCGCCTTCATCATCACGCTCCTGTTTGCGCAGAAATCAGGGTTTTATTGGGTAACTCTCTTTGACAACTTTGCTGGATCTGTCCCACTTCTCACCATTGGATTGTTTGAGATGATAGCTGTTGTTTACATCTACGGCATAGACAGGTTAGTGCTTATTCAAACTATCTACACAGTTTGTACATATACATGCACAAAATATTGCGTTTTTTGCCCATATTCCAAAAAGGACAATACTCGACAATACTACCTACATGTCTAATGAAAATGAATATCCACTAGTATTCCTGTTTACATGCAGCGTGCATAACCCGATTAAGATGCCTTAACATGTCGTTTATTACTCAAAATATAAAGAAGAAGAAGAGCTGGAGCCACTTTTCATTTGCATCAAAATAGTACTTTTCAGTTTCCTACCAGTGACAGACTTGTCGGACTCTCTCTTTCCATATCATGTCTCCAACATATTGAAGTCTTGTCTAATAGGAATGACTTCATGACATATTTCAAAACTTTCTCAGGACTAATTAAAACCCTCTTGTGAGGCAGGTTCAATGAGGACTTGGAGTTCATGGTTGGACATAAGCCAGGCATCCTCTGGCAGATTTCCTGGAGGTTCATCAGTCCTCTCATCGTTCTGGTTATCTTAGTTTTCTACCTGGTTACACAAGTCCAAGAGGAGCTCACCTACTTAGTCTGGGATCCAAACTCTGTAAGTCAACACACTCTGTCATCAGCTAATATATCATCCTAAATATCCCGTCTTTATGTTTCCTTTTTCTCTAATGTTCTGTCATTGCAAACTACACAAATTATATGACATAGTCGGGTAGATGTTGATCCTGTGTATTTGTGGATATAATCAGCAACTTATCAGTACGCAAACATATTTCAGGAAAGTTTGGACAGTCATTGCATTTCAAATGCACTAATCATAGTGTTTTGCGGTTACAGGAGGGCTTCCCTGCTCTGGCATCAGTCCTGTACCCTGCATGGATCTACGTGATTATCTTTCTATTGGCGGGAGTCCCCAGTCTGGCAGTACCTGTGTATGCGTTATTTAGGCTGCTCTTTGTTTGCTGCAAGAAAAAAAGAGTATCCAGGGAAAAATGAGCAAGTTTTCTTAAAAAGTGAAATTTTGGAATTCTGTGTTACAGCTAGCTGAAGTTATGTCTAAATATGAATCTGATATGTTTGAGAAATGCTGGTCAAGTGGGGCAAGGAAAAAAGTCATTTGAGGTCTTGACTGAATATTTTGTTTTATATAGGATTTATGTAGTGTCACAGTCTGCTGTGTCTTTATGCATTCAGACTTTTGGAAAAAATGGACTAAGTGTCAGTATAAAACTTATCTAAATTGTCTTCATTTGTTGCTCTCAACCTTGTTCTCACGTAGTTGGTTTATTATTATAGTTTACTGTGTTCTTCTCCTCCTGTGTTCCTGTGCTGCCTTTTTGTCATTTGCCCAGCTACATACCTGTCCTCACCAGCTTTGTCAGTCCTTCCCTGCAACTCACTTTTTCTCAGTCATTCAACTCTCTGGTTGTTCTTCTGCCTTATCCCCTCATTCCCCTCACCTGAGCTTCTCTACCCTTTTTCTCCACCTGCACTTCATTCCCTCGTCATTCCAGTTTCTATTTAAGTCGTGGTTTTCAGTTCAGTCTTTCTTGTATCCTTGATTTGGTCATGTGATGTTCAGGTGCAGTTTCCTTGGAATAAAGCATTATCTTTTTGAGTTCCTGTTGCCTGCTGCTCCTGCTTTTGGGTTCACCTGCTCTGCATCACATGACAAGTGCTGCTTCCTGAAAAAATGTCCTTTTAAAAAACTATAAACCTAGTTATTTATTTTACTATACGGACTTTCATTGAAATCTATTCATATATATTAATTTAAACATCTACATGTATTTATATGTTTATTTCATCCTTTATCAGGATGAAAATGACATATAATAGCTTGTTGAGACGAGCCATAGTATACAAAGTGGAAATAAAGACTAAAAAAGGCCAAAAAACATCATTTTTAACATGGCCCAAAAATGGCCAAAAAACGCTGTAGTATAGTATGTCGAAAAATGTCCAATTCTGGGAGGAGATCAATTTGTAAAACTGCAACTTTATTCTCGTAATATTGAGTTTATTCTCATAACATTACTATTTTTTTCTCAAAATATTATAGCTTTCTTCTCATAAAGTTAAGACTTAATTCTTACTTTGACTTTATTCTCATAATATCACTTTATTCATGGAATCTAATTTAGTTTTTTCTTGAACATGGCACTAATCCTCCATCATAACTTTTATTTATTTATATTACGAATTTATTCTCGTAATATAATGACTTTATTCTCCCCCTAATATTACTATTTTTTGTCAACAAATACCAGCTTTTTTCTGAAATGTTACTATTTTTTTCTCAAAGTCTCATTTTTTTTTCTTCAGTGTGGCTGAAACTTTTTTTTAAAAAAAACTTTAAATTAAATTTTTTTTTTCTGGTGGGTACATTAATTACATTTGTCACATTTTATACTATGACTTTGGCTTTTTGTGACATTTTTCCACATACTATACTATGTGATTTTATGTTTTTTGTGACACACTACGTGAGTTTTTGTGACACTCATATTAATACGACACAACAGAACAATTCATCAAAAAAAATCAAATCTTTTATTCAGCCATGTCAAAAGCATTAGAGTATTTTTTTTAAAAAGTGCTTTGCATGTTAACAGCTCATTCTCCAATAATCCACTTAAAAGTGAGTCATTTCTAAAACAGCAATAAGACAGCTGTGACTCTGCCAGGAAAGCTTAACAAGCTGAATAAAAGACTAATATTCATTCATAATCATTCCATCAGCTATAAAAAAAAGAGAGCATAAGAGACAGTGACACATTATATCTGTAGTCCTCAGAGCTACAAAATAATCTTTGAAGAGGAGTGTTCAGTCTTTCATTTTGGCAAAAAAAATCTCATTTGTTACATAAGCACCATCTATTCAACCATAGTGCACAATATTCCCCTTAATCCTACCAATAAAATGCCAACCTGAGATAAAGTCATTCTCAACATTCTGTCTTAAAAAGATAGAGCTCTTCAGGGATTTATGGCTTACTGGATACTGTCCAGTTTGAGCGTCCAGGCCCGACTGGGGGAATAAGGCAGTTCAGGCAGAAGGACAGTGAGGCCAGCACTGGGGTGGACTGGGGCCCAGGGGAGTGGGTTTGGATTTCCCAACAAAGTCACCTGGATGAGGGACAAAAATCAATCATTTGTATTCTTACATTTCATGGATGAGAAATCATACCTACATCCCTTCTATAAATCAGTCGTCACTATACTGGCTGAGCTAAGCTGGATTTGAACTTTCATGGACATAGAGATACTTTAAATACATTTCCCACAACCAAATGTCTCCCCTTCTGTTCCTGAGATATGATGCTGAGAAGGAGCCAGAAAAGTATTTTTGCAGAACATTATAATGTCACAGTGAAGCTGACCTTTGACATTTTGGGCATGAAACGTCATCACTTCGTCACGATATCCTTTTAGACATTTGTGTGAAATGTTGTCATAATTAGCATTTGAATTCGTGAGTTATGACCAAAAACATCTTTTGTAAGGTGACAGTGACCTTGACATATTGCGTTAATGCGAATGTGACAGATGAACTGACAACCCAAAAACATAATGCCTCCGGCCACAGCTATTACTGAGGCATTAAAACCTAAGTGGATTTAAATATTGAGCAAGTTTACATTTTTATGTTTACATTTAAGGCTTATCTTTGGGGTTTTTTATGATCAGTAAAAACAACACAGACAACTATGTCTCAGTTTCCTTACCTTGGTGGTTGCTGATGTTTTGGGTCCCAGTAGTTGCAATGTGAGCTTGGGGGGTTTTGTTGTCATGATGGCATAAACAGTGGTTCCTTTAGATGTATACCTATAAAAATAGAAATAATCATTTCATCAATGATGTCAATTTTGGGGCATCCAGTAGCCTAGTGATTAGGAAACACATCACACGATTGCAACATCCTCTCTCTCCTGGCATTTTCATGCCCTTATCTCACCTATCAAAAGGAAAAAAATCCCACAGCTTTCAAATAATAAATCAGTGACTCATAGATGATTAGAGCAAATGTTATTCTGGTATTAAAATGTTCCATATTACAGTCATTTTTATACATGTATTTTGGCTTTCTACAACACCATATTTACATGCTTTAATGTTGAAAAAACACATTATTTTTCTCAATCAATCAAAGCTTTACATACCAACAGAAAAATAAAACAAAAAAGAATATATGACCCCAACCCCCACACCACCCCACAACCCCACACCACAAATTCCTAGGGAAACACTGGATGTAAGGTTAAAATGTTAAAATAAAATAAAATAATAAAAGACAACCCAGTAAAATATGCTAAAATAAGATAATAAAACACAAAAAAACAGCAAAATATGATAAAATTAGATAGTAACATGCTAAATGATAATTATAAAACTGATATAGAATAAGATAATATATAAATCAATAAAACACACAAGGAAAATAAAGTAAAATTCAGTTAAAAGCCTGGCTATAAAGGTAGGTCTTGAGTTTGCTTATTTGCTTCTATCGCCTGTCTCTTTAAGCTTCCCCGACTGAAACAGCCTAGTCTGGTCTGAATGGTCGGTGTTACAGGTATTTGACATCTGCGCTTCTGGTGTCTCTGCGCTGTCACTGCAGCCAGCGAAATGACTGTAATGGCACCGTAACATCACAACTTCACCAAAGTCCTGATGGCTTATTTAGAGGTAAAGCTTTGGAATACAGACTCAAGCATTGGCTATCGCCAGCACGGAGGTATAAAAAAGCATTTAAATTTGAGTTTTTTTCAAAATGCCATCTTTAAGTGGGATTTGGCTGAGCAAACCAAACTTAATGCTGACTACATTGATGCTATTTTCAGTGCACCTAAATCCTCTATACAACATGTGAATGCATCAACCTCAATTATAAGACAGACTGCTTCTGGTGATAAAGCTCTCATTCTGCTTCTTACCAGACTGGCACAGTGGTGTTCTCGGTCTGGACCCTCCAGGGTTTGGAAGCATAGATGGCCTCTCCGTTAACCTCCAGCCAGGCTCCAACACCCCTGAGTCTCTCCTCAAACATTGCGGGGATCATCCCATCAGGTGTAGGACCCACATTGAGGAGGTAATTACCTCCAAAAGCCACTGTGCGAACCAGATCCTGCATTAGAAGCATAGGGAGGAGGACGACCAGTCAGAGGAAACAGACTCCTCACCTCTCACAGTATCATTTTTATAAACATTTTTGAGCAGTGAAAAATTAGACTGATAAATCATGCGTCTCAGTTACAAAGATGTGTCCGTGGCAGCTGCACACAAGAGCAGAACTGACCTGTATTCTACATGCATAAAAGGCTCACACAGAAGTGGAACCAGCCGGCCTATCATTACAGATTTGGTGAACTTTTAAAACATGATACTATCACATATCCTAACCTCTATGATAGTGGGTAAGTCCATTAGTTCGCTCATCTTCATATTCCGACGGTAACCCCAGGAAAACGTGTCCACAGATGTGCACTTCTCCCATTTGTGCTTGGGTAGCTGGCCTGGAGTGTATTTGTCTTCACAATTATAGTAGCCACCATGTTTACAGGCACAGCCTGCTCCCCATCTGTCGTTAGTCACAATGGTATCCTAAAACAAGGAAGCTCTGGTGAGTACATGCAGCCATATTAAAACAATTCAAAGTTGAATAAACATAAATAAATAACACACTTAGGGATGGGCATGGGCATTTATTTAGATGGGAGAATTCATTCAATATATAGAGTAACCACTGTTTTTTTGCTTTGTAAAAAAATTCACATTCATTCAAACGCACACACGTATATGTGTGTTTTCTGCTTACTGCTATCTATTAGGAGAGGACAGAATGGCCACATCTGTTTAGCAAAAATGATAGATCTGCACATCTGCACATAACATTAAACATTTTCAGTCAGACACTCAAACCAGGGCTCCCACACATTTCATGGACAAAATTTCAAAACGTTTCCATGACTTTTCAAGGACCAAATATCTATCTATCTATCTATCTATCTATCTATCTATCTATCTATCTATCTATCTATATTTTTTTTATTTTTTGAGAAGACAATTAAATTAAAAAAATGTAAATATTAATGAGACTTGTTTTTCACATTTATCTTTGGTTAAATGAATTCTTGTATTAATCAAGTATGAAAAATAATCTCTAGATTAATCGATGAATCAGTTGTTAGATTAGTCGACTAATTGAAAAAATTGAGAAAAAAAGATGCAGCCCCCTACTCAAGTACTCTATAGTAATAAAATGTGAGTACTCAAATATGGAAATTATATCAAATGCAATTCCCTATTCTATATACAGCTTATTTACACAGTTAACACAGTTATACTTCCTTGTTATAAAATCACTTACTTTGACAGGGCTGTCGTTGTAAAGCCAGGCCAGGAATTGTGTGGAGTTCCAGTAGGTGTCAGGTGCTTCCCAGTCCCCATCAGACCAGATCACCTCAGGCCTGTACCTGCAGAACAACAGGAAGGCAAAGGTTGAAACATACTGCCGGGAGCTTTTATTAACTTTATTGCATCTCATACACATCATATCTGACTTTATTATTATTATCATCAGGTGCAATAAACATCTTTGTATTGCAATCAGCTGACGAGGTAACTGAAGTGCTGCATACCTTACAACCATGTTATAAAGCTCTGGTAGCAGTTTATGCATCACAAACTCCTGTGTTTTGAATCCATTCTTCTTGTCAGTCAGGTAGAGAGGGTGGAACCATTCATACAACGAGTTGTAGAGCCCATAGTGCAATGACCTGAACAAGGAAATAATAAACCCCAAAAATCTGTCTTTGTCGACAATCAGAATCAATGAGACTGTTAACCAAAATTCAGGCATTAAAGCTAAGGACAGCGAGTCATTTGAATTATATAAATGCAAAAAGTGCACATTCAGTAAAAAAAATATTTACATTGTTTCATCATATCTCTCAAGTGCTGTATATTTCACTGATATCTGGAGACACTGATACAACTTTTCCTCTTCACAGTACTTCAACCCACTCTTAACACCTGACAGCAAACCAACTGCATCATGTCTTCAGCAAATGTTAGGTTGGTTATAACACCACACTTTTTATTTTTATTACTTTTATTTAAACCATAGATCTTTAAATATAATATTTAAACCATTAATTATGATTAAAACATATTTTTTTTTACCATTTGCTGCAGATTATAGCTTAAATCTAGTTTGCATCTGTCGTCCCTCTTCAGGTCAGATTAAAAACAGCACAATAACATAATATAAAGTTGCACAAAAAAAGGACAGAGAAAATAAAAACACACAAGACAAATACACACAATAACACATAATATAATGTGATACAAAGAAGAAGACACGAGACAGACAATGCAACATAAAACTACACAAAAAAGCACATCACACACGAAAAAAAGATTAACAAAACAGTGCACCACAAATTAATGCTTGTCAAATTAAAAACAAGTCATAAAGTCCAGATTTCCAGGTCAGAGCAGCTTTTAACCAACAGACCATCTTCATTCATCAGTGTCTTAACTGCACAGAAGTTAAAATGTCACATGGCCAGAACAGGTTTTTAACAACCGTTAATTGCATTTTTGTAACGTTCACGTCAGCACTTAAGAACCAGCTATAAATGTTTTCCATGAACTTTATGACACTTGATGACCTACCTGTTGCGCACTGCCTCTCCCAGGTCTCCCACTAGGTCCCTGTGAGGACCAGTATCAACTGAATTCCAGTTCCAGGAGTTAGGAGAGCCCCAGTTTGTAAATCCTTCGTGGTGTTTGGCAGTGAGGACGACATATCTGCGGTAAAGATAATGTGGAAGTGTATAACATGCAGTATGGCCGGTGTTGTGTGTAAATGTGTTCCCCCATTGAATAGTGTTTACCAGCTGTTAATGCAAACGCATCTCTGTGGTTAGGGACTGTTCGCTGCTTACGAAGGAGGAGAGCGTGGTCCAAAAAAGGTAAGGCATTGAAAAAAATAAAAATAAAAAAAGCACTGCGGAGGGACTTGTGTTTCTTATTTTGTCTCAGGTAGGACTTTATTAATCCCACACTGGGGAAATTCACATTACATTAGCTCAGAAAAAAAATTAATAAAATAAACATTAGAAACATACCCATGTTTCAATGCAAGAAGGGAAAAAAATGGAGAAAAGTTCAAGCAGCGCATGGCCCATATTACATCCCATATTACGTCCTGTATCATGTCTGAGGAAGGGCTACGGCCCGAAACGTCACACGTGTGGAGGTAATCTAATAAAATATTCATGGGAAAACAAAGGTTTGAGCTGCCGTTACTGGCTGCCAGTCATGCGGTGCAGGAGGTAGTTAATGCATACAAGTTTAATGCAACTTAATGCAATTCCAAAAAAGAAAGAGTTAATCGTAAAGGGATGGTGACTGATTAGGAAAAACATTTATAGCTTCAGCGAGGGTCAAGATTTTTTTTTTTTTTTTTTTTTTTTTAAGTCATTTGCATTTTGCTTAAGAAATTAGATGTTAGTCTTGGAGATAACTATCGACCACATTATTTGCTTGTTGTATTGGCTCCATTTATGGCAAAAGGACTGTGACTGATTAGGATAAGCATTCAGCGAGGGTCAAGCTAAAATAAAAAAAAGTAAAGATTAAAAATATTTGTAAATTAGATGTTTGTCTTGGAGAAAACTAACACCTGAGTATACTACCTACATTTGGTGTGATTACAGAAAAAAATGTGATTGGTGGAGGGACAGTGATTGATTGGGAAAACATGTATAGCTTCCGCAAGGGTCAAGATAATAATAAAAATGTAAAATTCAGAATAATTTTTTAAAAACTAATTTGCATTTTGCTTAAGAAATTATATGTTTGTTATTGAGAAAACTAACGCCGGCTTTGTTGTTTGTTAGTTGCATTGGCTCCAATACTACCTACATTCGGTGTGATTACTACAAAAGTTTTTAATGGTGGAGGGACAGTGATTGATTAGTGAAAAAAACATTTGTACCTTCAGCAAGGGTCAGGATGTAAAAAAAAAACAAAAAAAAAAAAAAAACGTCACACTCCCCTCGCCTGATAAATTTGGTACAGTCCCTTGGAGGCTTTGGGTCAGGTTAAGGTCGAGGAAACACATTGATGGGGAAACAGTATTCACCACAACACCTGTAAACCAGTGAAACAGACGGTTACCAGTCCTTCTGTAAAGAAATACACTCACTTTGCACCAGAAGCCTTAAATATGTCCGCCCAGTCCTCCGGGTTGAAGAACTGCGCGTGAAACTGGGGCGCAAACTCCGGGTAGCTGAACCCGGGCGGGTAGTTCTTTGACATGTAGCTCACACACTTCGGGTCCGGGGGCTGCTGGCCCTGCCAGTGCCACCAAAACCACTCACTACCAAACCCGGGGACAGAAAACACACCCCAGTGAATAAAAATGCCCACCTTAGCCTCGTCATACCATGAGGGAAGCGGTCTGGCGTCCAAACTGGTCCAGTCCGGAGTGTACCGAGCCGCCGTTTGAGAAACCAAAGCAACGACGGTAACAACAAGGACCAGCATCACTGCACAGCTTAATGCTACCGTAACGAGGACGCTACGTCCTTCTGTAAATGTATTTAGAGACTAATAAACCAGCCTTTGCTCATGTAAAACTGTTTCACTGCAGACAGCCGCGAATTTCACTTTTTGTTGTGACCGGACACGGTTTCCTATCATATGACACGCGACACGGTTTCCTTTTTTCCTATCATATGAACAAAATAACGCAATTTACATTTAACAGACATTGCCGTACAACAGCTTAGTGCAAATCATCTCAAAATATAACGAATACATTCGGTGCTTCAATGTAAAAATATGAGGTAGAATTAAACCTAAACATATCTTAAAATTAAAATGTAAAGTAACACCATTGATATCACAGGGGGGGGTTCATGTTATTTTCAGCTGATCATTTCAGTGGGGAAATCTTTTAAGATATCATATAATTTCTGTGCTTTTTATCGCTTTAAGAAGGTTTAAGGACTTCCTTTTTTTCCATTGATAGGAAGATACTTAGATTGACAGATACATACATGTAATATGATAATATATTATATATAAATAGATACACACACGCACATATATATGTAGATTTATATAGATACATATAACTATATTATAGCTATATAGGCTTTTGGGCTGGGGAAAAGGGAGCTTACAACAAAAACAATAGTAAATGGGTGCAATGCAAGCTTCTACCAGCAGATACCACTGTAGAGCGAACAGGCTTTGAAACGTTTCAAAACAATGGTTTAAAAGTATTGCAGCGTTTCAAAGTGTCAAATTTGCCATCTCTTTTCCACTGCTCCCATGCATGTATTATAAGGAAGTCTGGATACAGCCGTGGGTGCAGGGCGTCATTCATTTCTATCAGTGACTGCTCCAGAGATAACTTTCTTCTTCTTCTTTTAGATTACCGGCAGGCTTGATGCCTCGCGGCAATTGCTGCCACTCATAGGTCAGTCTTGGTATCACTCTAAATCTCTTCACAGCAATCCTGTGGAAGAGAAAGATAACTTTCTTTCCTTTTTACATTATTACAACTTCATCTAACCCTTTGAAACCTGAGGAAAAAGGCAAAGTGTAGTTTGTTGTACAAAATAGCATAAAAAGGCCATAGCATAGTATGTCATCAATAATAGAATTTTTTTGAGAATATTTAGTAATAATAATTACAATAATAATAATAATCCCACCAAGCTACTAGACTATTCACGCCATTCCTTAGTCACCTTTTACTCTTTGTTTTTGCAGTTTGTGGCATTTCTTGCCAAGTTGCTCATTATGCTTTTTCCTGTGTTTTTGAAAGAAAAAATAATTCTTCATTTTTAGAGGTTTAAATGCTAATTGAAGGGGTCTGAATGCAGCACACTGTGAACTTTCTGATGCCCTACAAGCTATATGAGGAATTCCAGTATGTTATTTCCATGGCCTAGGAGAGTTCAAACAATATTTACTGGTGAACATGAGCTACTCTCGCTCAAAGCCAGAAACCAAAAACGTGTGATACTTGTGACATCATAGGGCAGGGGTCAGCAACATTTTTGATATGGAGTTACATTTTTAAATGTTCCTATTAATCAGCGTGCAATCCCAATATAATGTCAATTGACAAGCTGGGAACCACTGATTTAAACGGTTCATGTGTTGCTACACCTGTTGGCACAACTGCATTATTTTTAAGTATCTAAGTAATTTAAATAAATGAATAAATAAGGGTGCCCAACAGCTCAGTTGGTGGAGGGGGTGCCCCATGTGTAGAGACTGTGTCCCTGCTGCAGGAGCTGCATGTTTGAGCCCAGCCTTGGCCCTTTGCTGCATGCCATCCTCTCTATGCCTTTTTCTGATTATATTTGTCCTGTCAAATAAAGGCAAGAAGCCCATAAAATAATCTTAAAATAAATAAAAATTGGCATTGGTCAAGGCAGAGAAATATAGCCTATATCCCAGAATTTGATGCTTTGTCCCTGCATGTACTAGGTGACAGGAAGGTGACAAACTAATTTGTTAAATATATATATATTTCTTTGTCTCATTTGTTTACAAATTTTACATAAAGTTCTGTTCATGAAGAAATGCACCAAGTGAGCAATTTTGGATGGCTTATCCAGTTCTTTATGTCATGCCGGGTCATTCTCCTTGCTGCTCACAAAGTCCGACTTAGTAGAAATACTTGAGTCCGGGTCATTCTTATTGCTGCACTCTGTCAAATCCTTGGAGGTCTTAATCTGCTCTGTGCAAGATGTGTAATCCGCTACAGCATCCATCCCGGCCAGGACGAGTGTTTCCCGTCGCTGAGCCCTGCAGCTGTACCCCAGCCGCTTCAGGGTCCGCCGGGTCGTCCTGAGGGAGATGGGCTTCCCCTGCACGCTGCTGTTGTACAGCACCCGGATCTGCTCGATCGTGGCGTGGTTGTTCGCCTCCACCACTCTCTCCATCGTCCTCTCGTCGCTGTCATCGACGAGGCGTTTCCTCCCGCAGGACCCCCGCTGGCTGGAGGTTTTCTGCTTCTCACACCACTCACGGTAAACCCGGGACACTGCGGTCTTTGAGAAACCCAGCCGGTTCACCGTCTCTGAGATGCTGCAGCCCGCGCGCCGCGCTCCCACTATCATACCACGCTCAAACTCACTGAGGTCTCGCGACTTCCCCATGAGTCAACGTGATATCCCACGGAGACTTCAGAAGAGCCCAAAATATGCTCTCTGCAAAAAATAAATCATGCAGGCCCTGGATTGGGACACAGCTAACGTCGTAATTTAACTGTTCTTCTTTTCTGTTTTTTGGGCACAGTACACTGAACCAAGGCGTATTGGCGCCCTCCTCAGTTGACCAAACAGCCTAGCTGCAGATATTTTATTTGATATATTTTACATTTTATCTGTATCTAGCACGACCTCTTCCTCTCCTCTTTCATCTTTCTCTTTCTCCATCATCCACATACAGTGCAGCCATAGTCTAGCACTGATCTAATTAAAGCAGCATTTTTTTTTATAACAAGTCTATCAGCTTCACAGTCAAGCGTCTCCATAGATTCAGAACTTTCTTGTATTTATGTTCAACTTTGTCAATATGACTTTTCCATGTGACCAATACATAAAATCATAATCTAGAAATTTGAAATGTTCACTTTTCCTACAGTGTCACGCAAACATTGTCACTGATCTTTATCCTTGAAAAAAAAAAAAGAAAAAAGTTTGAATTTTTTCAACAGATAACTTAAAATCCCATCTCGGACTTATTTTCAACTTTATTTAAGCCTTAAATAGATTTTTAATTTGAACAAGAAATAAACTTACTATTACACATACACACACACACAAAGTGCGCTTTACACACAATTTAGCTTTGTTTAGGAAACTCTGTATAGGCTTGTAACTACATTTACACAAACTGCCCTTAGGCTTCAATACACTGTAAAAGGTAAGATACCCATTCACCAACAAATAGGCCGACATATGTTTTTCTCATTTTTAAGGACACATGAAGATTATATACAGTGTGTGTGTTTATATATCCTTACAATAAATGCCTGAGGGACTTAAATGGCTCACAGTGACTGACCATAAAATGTTGCTATGAGATTTGAAAGCCTTTAATTATTACCGTGGGCACGGTGAATCATATGTGATCCTGACTCTTTAATCCAATTTGTCTCTTAATGTTTATTATTAAGTGTAAGAGTTATGCCCCCTGGTCCAAAGACTATTTGGACTTGATTTTGGCACGACTCTCTAAAGTTAAACAACTCCCTCAAGTTTCAGACACCAGGCTTTTCCAGGAGATACTGGCATAGCAGGCATGAGAATCATCAGTCCAGCTGTTGGTGTCACTGGCACCCACTTCAGTGGTACGTCAGGATAGTCCATAAGTGTAACCTGGGGATGTGAAAGAGTAGTATGCAGAGTTTATGGCTATGATACACAATGGTGACTGGGATTCAACTTTATTAGGCATAATGGTGTAAGGCAATGATACTCAATTTACGTCCCATAGGCCAAATCTGGCCCCTGATTCCAGGTTTCCCCCCAGCCATTTTCTAATCCCAACTAGAAATAAAGTAATTTACACTAGGAATTGTTTTTGTACTTTTAGTGTACACAAAGTGCCAGAATGCATAAAACAGCATAAAAATAGAGCTTGTTTATAAAAAAAAATGTGCCAGTGGAGGATTCCCGGCATCCCTGACAGACGTCATGACATGCCCTCTGTCAGGGACACATGTCTGTAAATCCTGGAAATGCACAAAAACCTAGAAGTGTCCTGAAATCCTTAAAACAATCTGAAGTCCTAGAAATGTCCTAAATTTTCAGAAATGTCCTGGAATCCTAGAAACATCCTAAAATCACAGAAACATCCTAAAATCCTAGAAATGACCTGAAATCCTAGTAACATATGGAGCTGCTGAGACTGCCCCTGGCCTCCTGTCATTTTACAAAAGTGGCCCTCAGGCAAAGCAAGTTGAGTATCTCTGCTTGTAAGGCTTACTTTTGTGGCTCCAGTGGTCCTTGGGACTGTGAGCTGAAGCTGTTGTCTGGATGGCCAGCCAAGCATTATGGCATAAACAGTACTGTTTTTGGCAGTGTACCTAAAATAGGAGCAAAAAGTGTCTTAATTTACACCACAAAATCACAAGATGTTGCTAGGAAGACGACTGTCTGGGCCTTCACTAAATGTCACAAAAACGCAGTCTCACCAGACAGTGACAGTGCTGTTCTCTGTCTGGACCCTCCATGGTTTGGAAGCATAGATAGCCTCCCCATTTATCCCCAACCAGGCACCCAGTCCCCTCAGCCTCTCCTCAAACACCGGGGCAATCATGCCATCTGCCATCGGCCCAATGTTCAGCAGGTAGTTTCCACCCATTGCCACCACATACACCAAGTCCTGAGGAAAGAGAGTGTGAGATTAATGCTAATATCCTTAAATAATTGATCACAAAATACCTGGACATGCATCAGTTGCAGGTGATATCCTTTACCTTTATAATAGATGACAGGTTCATGAGTTCGCTTAGCTTCATGTCTCTTCGGTAGCCCCAGGAACGAGTGTCAATGGACTGACATTTCTCCCATTTGTGATCTGGAAGTTTACCAGGTGTGTACCTGTCTGCACAGTTGTAGTAGCCACCATGTTTGCAGTAGCAGCCCTTACCCCACCTGTCATTGGTAACCACCACATCCTGAAGAAACGTGCAAGTTATTATTTGCAATAAAAAAGACTGCTGCTATTTGCTAATCTGTTTTTTTCCCACACATAGTGCTGACAGAACATGGCTTTGATGAACCCTGTTGCTGTAAATGCTGTTTCACCTTGACTGGGCTGTCATTGTAGAGCCAGGCCAGGAACTGGGTGGAGTTCCAGTAGGTATCTGGTGCGTCCCAGTCCCCATCAGACCAGATCAGATCAGGTTTGTACGCCATCACAAGGTTTACTAGTTCTGGAAGAGTCTTACGGGCAACATAATCCTGAGTCTTGAATCCGAAGGCTTTGTCCAACAAGTAAAGGGGATTGTACCATTCATATAGAGAGTGGTAGAGACCCAAGCGCAGGGACCTGTTGGCAGAGAAGAATTAGTGAATAAACAAAGCAGGTTAGCGCTGTCATCAGGGGCACAGCAAAGGGGTGGCCTCTGGGGCTCTAGCCCTAAATATTTTCTCCCAATTCTATATCATTCCTTACAGAAATGACTTCTGTTGGAATAATAATCAGTGCTGAAGACCACATTTAGGGACTGTTTGTAAATTTTGAGGGGGGAGAGGGTGGTGCCAAACTCACTGGGGAGGGACTTGTGTTTTTTATTTTGGCTTAGGAGGGATGTAAATTTTAATGGTTGTATTTTGTATTTTTTTATACCGATTTTTTAAGAATACTTGCCTTCTTTCAAAACTGCCAAAATTACACAATGTATTATAGCGAGAAACTGTAAGAACAGAAATTGTCATTGGATTTCCAAATTTTTGATAGTCCTTGGACACATCATGTGAAATGAATACTTCCATCAGAAAGAGTATAACCATATTTAAACTTAAAATTGTTGTATTTCACTGTTTGTAATGATTAACCAGCATACACGACAAGAGTGAAGAACCCAGGCTTTTTTCAACTCCAGGATACGTCCTTAACTTTTAACTTTCAAAAATCAAAAGGTCATCTTTTTTTAATCTAATAAATAAATTGTGGTGGAGGGAGGGTCATGCACTTTCCTCCAGTCCCTCACGGAGGCTCAAGGAAAAACATTTTAAGCTTTGAGGATGGTTTAAAAAAAAAATCACACCCCAGATACTCCCTAGTTTGACAAGTAAAGAACAGTCCCTTATTTGGCACTGTTTGGGAACCACAATTTGCACTTACAGCAACCTACATTATTATGGCATAAAATTAAGTGCAGCAGATTTTTCAGCTCAACATTCAATCTGTGAACTTTACTCAGCATAGTATAACAAAAACAGTTTTTAGGATTAGTAATGCTAACATAGGATGAAGACTCTGCATGATGATTTTTCTTCTTGGCAACTATTGTGTTTTTCATAAATGATTTACATATTTATGGGCTATTGTTTATTATTTAGGCCTATTGTCAAAAATGGCTTAACAAATAAAATGTACCTGCCATAAATGGGTCAGAAAATCTTCCTGAGGGCCCCAGATCCCCCTAGGTTTGGGCTGAGCTCCAGATGTTTACAACATCTGGCTCCACCCCTGCCTGTCATTTTTAAATGAACTATTTTCAACCTGATTCATTCAGGATTAAAAAAAACTAATGCCAATATTAGATGTTTTCTGTTACATCCCACTATTGGGTGCTACCCTGCAGATGTGAATCAACTGAATCATTTCTCACATCATATCTCTTCCACATCTCCTCACCTTTTCCTGATAGCTGCAGCCAGGTCTCCCACCAGGTCCCGGTGAGGACCCACATCCACTGAGTTCCAGTTCCAAGAGCTTATTGAGGGCCAGTTTGTGAATCCCTCATGATGTTTGGACGTGAACACCACATACCTGTAAAAGCACGTGTTATTGGTTTCAAAATCAGTGACACAATATCATTATTTCAAATGTGATGATCAGTGTCTTTCAAAGGGCAGATCAGTATAGTTTCCACTGAAAACCCTCTCACTTCCTTTTTTTCAGACATGTGTAGGACATACATGACGCAGGTGTGGCTGTGGCTGAGCAAACACTGGAAACAAAGGATTTGCTGCAGTCACCAAAACTCAGTACAAATATGGCAGGTTTGTGCGCATTTGTGTGTCACCAGGAAGAGAGTTGATCTTAATACCTGGCTCCAGAGGCTTTAAATATCTCGGCCCAGCGATCCGGATCGAAGAATTCTGCGCGAAACTCAGATGCAAAATCTACGTACTTAAATCCCGGCGGGTAGTTTTTCTGCATGAATTCAACTTGTTCTGCGCGCTTTTCTGTCCGCCACCAGTACCAGAACCACTCACTGTATTGCCCAAACCCAGGGACAGAGAAGACCCCCCAGTGGACGAAAATCCCGATCTTCGCCTCGTCGAACCACTGGGGCAGAGGTCTGGCATCCAAACTGGTCCAGTTTGCTGCGTAACGCGCTGCGCATCCAGGTACCCACGTGAGAAGAGGTACAAAAAACAAAGATATTACACATTTGGGCTCCATTTGAGGTAATATTATCCCTCGTGGGAGGGTTTGTACTGTAGTCCTATGCAGATTGAAAAGGGCTTGTTACTTGTAGCCTATCAGCCGTGCCAGGTGACCTGTCTGCAACATTTGCATTAACTACACCTGAATGCTGTCGTGGGACGGGCAAACGGTGCACACTGTAAAATCAGACAAGTTGATTTGACTGGAAACAAGGATAGGAACCTAATTGCCTCGGAAAATGTAAATAAATATAGCTATCAGTTAATTTATGTTAACTCTATATTCAATTGTCAAGTTTACTTAAAACGCATCTGTATTTGTTTGATTTTGTGAAGTTGTTGCAACTTAAAAATGACAAGTTTGATTTAATCAATCTTTCTAAATTATAGCAACTTTAGTAAACCCAGTTAACTGAGCTATGCATCTGTATTCTTCTGGATGCAAACTACTCAGTCAGAACTGTATGTTCTGTTAATGCATGTTAATAAAACAGAACTTGCAGATCTCCTAACTTCACTTGCAAAACCCTCTTTGCCAAGTTAAGTCAGATTAAACTGGTTTACTGAAGCTGCTAAAACCTTTGACCTTTGCAACAACTTCACAAAATTAGTTAGTAACATTTTGAGTAAACTTGACAATTATATATCAAGTAAAGATATCTTAGAATAAATAGTTACATTTGCTCTCCTTTTTCGAGACAATCAATTTCAAGATTACTTTAAGATCAACTTGTGTGATTTTACAGTGTAACTGTGCTCAGGTCAACCCATTTAATTCCTGGGATGGTTGGGACAGCAGGTGAGGTCGATCTGGACACCTTGTTTTGAGCAATCAATCAATCAATACTTTACATTGAAAAAAAAAATCGGTCCAAATTTTAAAATCCTACATTTAAGATGCCACACGTTTATTTGGGGAGAAAAAAAAACATCTGCCAAAAAACCAAACCATAAACATATGCGATATTATTATTTGTTCATAATCTACTGTGATATGTAATTTGGCTGTCTTCCCAGTCTTCATTTCAGTGGCAGCAGTTCAGCTGGGAGCTATCAGCTGTGGGAACCATGAGCTTAACATAGCCTGTTACGTTTGTTTCATTTAAAACAAAAACAAAAAAACTTATATATAACTATATAACTAGTTAAATAGTTGAACATTTAAAATATGCCCAGGGGTTGAAATGTTGGCCTTTATTAGGTTCATGCAGTAAACATTCACTCAGTGATGTCACATTGGGTCTTATTCAAGTAGGAAAAGCCTTTGTCTTGTTTTTGTCCACTTTTTGTTAATTTGTAGGAATTATAAACAATACTGTCACAGTGAGAGAAGACACCCTTTTGACTCCTCTGCTGGCTACCAACAAAAATTCAGACAATCTAAAACTAGCACAAGTTGAAACTGACTGATGCTGCAGATTTCAAAACTGAATAAAATGTAAGGAATAGTCAAAAGGTCTCCACTTTGAGGTTGAAAGTGAAGAGTGTGTTGCTGTGTATGAACATAGTGAATGGCATGGGTATTGTTGCTTTCTAAATTGTTAAAAAGGCACTGTCCCAATTGTACATGTTGCATCCAACCCCGCTCTCCCCTATTGCGATGAAAAACAAACAGAATAAAAGCATTTAAAATTAGCTTTTTATACTTTATAACGAAGTCAGTTGCTTCCTCAATGCAAAAGCTTGTGACCTCAGTGACGACCGGATGCAATTGTAATTACTGACTTGTTGGTGTTAAACCACTAGAGTGTCAAATGGCACTTTTTGTATCAATACTGCAGGCTGATGCAAATCAATGACAAGCAGCAGATTAATGTACACAACATCAGAAAGTGTCTATATGTACAAAAGCACATAAACTTACAAATTGCGATAAATGTATGTCCACAATTACACAACACATTTATTGTAACAGTACTTATGGCCCCAGCATAACCAAGCTAATTTGATCTGCAAACGACAATCTTTTAGAATAAAACATAATATGTAAGGAGCTACTCTGTATATCTTATGTAAAGTTTAAAAGCCACGTCTTTATGTGCAGCACATACAGACAAAACTGGATTTGAATAATTGTGCAAATAAAGGAAGGAATATTAAAAACACATTTATGATGACAAATGAAGAGAAAAAACACTGAGTATTTGCTTCCACGCAAAACAGTTGGGACACATTTCCTGGTTAAAAATGAGTCAATAAATAAGGCCATTTTACAGTAATAATTTAACATCAATTAAAGTATGGCCACAATTAAATGGACAGTACAATGTTCAAGGAATGGTTTTCTTCTCTAAGTGCAGTGAGCCTCAGACTCACAGTGTGTGACCTACATCGGTGCAGACAGCCAGCTGCCTTTCAAGCATCTGTTTCTCTACCAAGTCCTCCACTCTACCCACCTCCACCTCATCTACGTCGTCCATAAAACTGGACCAATCTGTACCCCCGTCTGCACGTTCCATGGGCTCTGGTTGGCTGGCGGTGTGAACAGAGGCGGAATCATCATGGGTGGTGGTCACGCAGTTGCAGCTGTCGCAGATGCCAAAGCGTCTGAGTCCTGGTGAAACGCTGGATCCAGTGAAGGTTCGCCTGCAGCTTTTACATGACACTGGCCAGTAATGCCTATGGACCTATCAATAGTCACCACAGTTACAGTGTCAGCATCCTGTGAATCATTTTACACAGGCATAATTAACTTTTAGATTATAACAGGTGACGAATAACAATACAGGCTGAATATCAAAAAGCAGGTTAGTTAGCATGACATAATGTAAAACTAGGCTGATTATCATACAGTCAGTTCTTACACTGAGGGCATGGCTGCGAAGGTGCTCCTGTCTTGTAAACCTCTTGCCGCACATGGGACAGGGGAAGGGCCGTTCTCCTGTATGGCAGCGGATGTGTCTCTTCATAATTCCCTTCTGCTTGGCAGTGTATGGGCAGAATGGGCACTTGTGGAGTTTCACTGGTACTACCAAACCATCACCTGCAGGGGGAAAGAGGGAGAGACCTATAGTTTAGATTTACCTCAATAGGACAGCACTGCAGCTTATGTTTTCTTATGCTGGGTTCACACTGGATGCAAAACCCCTTTATGTCAACTGAAGCGCAGCCGCCCGTCAGCGTTCGCCTGGACACTCACACCAGGAGCACATTTTTCCACACGGGTCAGCAGCATTTGCGCCCAGTATGAACCCAGCATCATTACTCTCCTGCATGAAAATCAATCAAATATACAGGGAAACGTGTATCCCCCCTAAGTTATGTTCATAAGCTTAAATGAATCTTGCCAAATACCTGTGTCCTCTCCAAGCCAATCAGACTGGATCTCCATGATAGATGATCCCACAAACCCTAAACCTTCGTCCATTCGACCTCCTGTGCTGCCACCCAGTCCTTGGCTGAAACGCTGCCCCACTCTTTCCCCCAGAGGACTGGGACCTTCACCTCTGGCCAGCATCTCCATCAGCTGCCTGGCATTATAGGAAGGGCTGTATCCCAAGGGAGAGCGCTCATTGGAGGGGGAGGGAGGAAGAAGTCTGCTATGATGAGGGTTATGGAGAGAGGGCCCAGGATATGAGGCCAGGTCTTTGGTGTCAGGGGACTCCATGAGCTCCTCATCGGGGTCGTACTCTATCTTGGGGTGCACTAACTCTGGGGTCAAAGCAGATGATGAAGAGGATGAGAGGTTAGTCTGATCCATGTGTCCTTTCTGTCCTTCATTCCCCGATGCAAACTCCTCCCTGGAATGGTAGTCGCTGTCCATGTCCCGGCTGGCGCCCGGAGTTGTGGTGACAGGGATAGACAAGGGGGTTCTAGCCGAGGTCACAGACTCTGGGCCTAAACCAGACCCTCTTTCTGCCTCTGCAGCCTGAGAGTGAGGCTCTGCAGCCCCCGCAGCACTGGAGATTGTTGCAGCAGGAGTGCCGCTGTCTGCAGGACCCATGGCTCCATCCTGTGCCTGGTTCTCCTTCTCAGTGTTCCTCTCCTTCTCCTTGTTGCATATTTCCAAAGATGAGCGGATGTACCCCTTACAGAAGTTTACCAGATCAGTCATCTGCAGGTAGCTTCCTGCTGACATCACCTCAATGACATTGCTTCTGTTTAGTGCCAAGCGGCCAGAGTAAAGGAAGTCCAGGATAATGGAGAAGGCATCAGCTGTCACAATGTCCAACGATGCTGTGCTATAGCGCTGTCCATTATCCTGAAAAGACATATAGTACAAATCAAAGAAGGTTCACTGGATTATCTAGACATGGATGGATTATTTAAACATGTTAAAGCATTATAGTAATACTTGATAATACCATAATAAATACATTATCTTGGGCATATCACTACATTTGTTCCTCAAAAGCCACGCCCAGCATTTTCTTACCGCTCCAAGAAAAAAAACAACAACATTATGATCTGCATTTCAAATCACTTACTTTTGCTTTATGCTATCAGTATGTACTGCAGCTGCCATCACAAAGTATGATCTGTTTATGGAGTGTACACATACTTTACATACTACTTCACTGGTTCCCAACCTAGGGGTCCCAACCTCCACTAGGGGTCGCCAAAGCTTCATAAGTTTGGGAAGTCGTCTTAACTTTAAGGGGTGTAAGAACTACAGAGCAGCCTATATCTCAGCATGTCATTCATTTCTGGGAAAAAGAGAACTTATTTCCCAATAGAACTAAAGAGAACTAAGAAAAATAAAAAACTGTTTTTTTTTAAATTGATGATTGGTGATTATTCAAGATATAAAGTTCTCACAGGATATGGGCGTGATGAAGGCCACAACACAAGCTATTTTACCAGAGCCTTCACTCTGCTAAAAGGTCTTGTCCTATATTAACAATTGCACTGATACAACCAAACAGCTAAAAGATCAATGGCAAAGTGTCAGGGGAAGAAAACACAAAGTCTGTCAAAAAATAAATTTTTGAAGTTAGTATGGCTGTCTAAAAAAAAAATTAGTACAGGCAGAGAAACACATAAAAAAATCCTCAAAAATACCAGGAAACTCACCACAGGTGCAATATATTCACAAAAATATTCTGCTCAAAATTCATCCAAATCACTGGTTTTACACAAACTTCCTGCAGTTAAAACATTCACTATTTGCATTAATTGTACAGTTAATCAGTTATTATATACTGTTATTGTTATGCATTTGATATAATATGAAATATCCATAAAATATATCACTTGGTCAAGGCAGGGGTCATCTCAAAGTATGAGATTTACTTTTTCCATAGTTATCTTCTTTTGTTTATGATAATTTTGTTAATCTGAACTATTCTTATTCCTATTATTAAAATCTAATTGACTGGTCACTTGAATGTGCTGTCATGTCATTGCAGCTTCTGATAGCTGTCTGTGAGCTGTCAAGCTGTCAAGCTATCATCTGTTTGCAGAACAGTCGCTGTGACGTATCTTCAGCTGCACAGAGGATTGTGTGGGTCAGATTGACCAAAAAAACATGCTGACTTGCATTCAGCAAAGCATCACTTGATGCAGCAGGACATTGTGGGGTGTTTTTGGCACACTGCATTTGACATACTAAGCTTTCCAGCATCCTGAATAGTATGGTGGTATGGATGTTGGAACACAGCATTGATATGAGCTATTCTCACCTGCAGATAGTGAACCAGAAGAGCCCGGAAATAGCCGCTCCCAGCAAACAACACATTACGATGAGCCTTGAAGACACGGCCTTCGACGAGGATGCTGCAGTCACAGAAGAAGTCCCGCTTACGCTGCTCATTGAGCTCAAACAGTAGTTTGGGCATGTAGCAAGGCACTTCCATGTCTACACTTCAGTGAGCCCTGCCAGAGAGAGGGAAGAGAAAGACAATAAGTTCAGTGTGTGTCGATTTAAGAGAGGAAAAGTAAATAGATAATGATGGACTTTTTGTTTCTGTGGTGTCAAACACCTGATTTAAAATTTACTACACATTTAATGATCTTGTGTGTCTTGTAATGTCTTGTTTAGGCAAGGCAAGGCAGCTTTATTTATATAGCACATTTCATACACAGGGTAATTTAAAGTACTTTACAGAGTAGTAGAAAAAAAAAAATAAAATATAAGAGACAAGAGATGTGATATACAAGGTAAAATCAATTACTAAATGATTTTTTTTTTTTAAAAAAAGATACAGTTCTCCACTTCCTTACAGTGAACAAATGTAACTACTACAGTATTAAGTAAAAATGGGTAAAGGGAAAAGAGGAAAACCTTCACTACTGAGTTCACTTGATGAGCTAACAGACATTAGGTTTGTTTACATGTTAATTTACTGACATTAGAGAACGTATAATATCCCCAAAGACATCAAAGCTTAAACACACAAACGTTACGCTAGATACACTTTTGACTGAGTAAACAAAACGAGAAGGCGAGAGTCAGATAGCTCCAACGACACTTTGTATGTGCTCACAAGCTAACTTATGCTGCTAGCGCCGAGTAGCCAGTTTCTGATACTTTGTCAAACAAAACGGCAGCGTAACAACACCGACTACTCTATACGAAGCATTTTCACACACACACGTGAGATAAAATGAATTATAATACCGTCTCACCTAATTGCGCGACTGAAAGCGGGAAAATCTTTGTCATAACACAAAGACAGATTAGCACGGTTTATTATTCCGTGTCCACATAGCAACTTCCGCTTTCAGGCTTCAGTGACGTTTTTCAGTTGACCAATCAGTGAACGTCGGAGGCGTCACAGCTCCTGCGTGTGACGTGAGGATAGAGGGTAGAAATTAAATACTTCATAAACCCCGCAGAGAAAGAATTGGAAAAAAAAAAAAAAAGGGGTAACGGGAAATTACCTTAAAGTTAGCGTGGGGGAGATAATAAAATATTATTTAAAAAAAGGGTGGGGGCATACAACTATGTTTGTAATTCTTATATTTTTATTTATAAATATGTTAAAAATATTATTTACAGCACTCTAATGTCATACTTTTTTGTTTTGTTTTGTGCTTATCTTCAGGTCATTTTCTTGAAACTTTTTACTTAACTCTTGACAATGTTTTCAGCAATTTCTCCTTTAATTGCCAATTGCCTTTTCCCCATGTCTTTGAAAGAAATCATACCAGTTTGCTTAGGTTTAAAAGGTTTAACTAGAGGTAAGATCACAAAATATGGTTAAGTACTTGGTTTGACCCAAGTAAAAAAAAAATCCTGTCACAGTGCTCTTAAAAAAGAAAAAGAAAATGACACAAATATATATATTTTCCAGACGACAAAAAGGCTAGATGATAGATAGGACAAGAGATAAAACAACAGAAGAAAAAACAAAGTCCGAACACTAGATGATGCTTCCTTGAATATTTGATATAATTATCACTGAGATAACATTTCAAGCTACAGCTTGGTTTGATGAGGAGCATGTAGCTCAAAATGTCACCTCAGTGGTAATTATATTAAATATTCATGGGAGCAAAGTGTATGGATTGTTCTTCCAATTATTTGTTTTTGACAATAACAATATTGTCTTGTATTTAAACTTCTTTGAAGTTTGGGTTATGTCCGCCTTTATCCATCATCGATAATGATGATGATGATGATGATGATGATGACAATGATGATGATGATGACAGCGATGATGACAATGATGATGATGATGGTGATGATGTTGTGTGGAAGAACATCAAAGTGTCACCCTCCTTCTCATACCAGGCCCAGCATGCCGCTGCACAGCCGCAGGCAGCTCGCGCCTGCCCACATTGTCTGCCCAAGAATACTTGTTTATTTGCTTTCCATTTCGGAGAGAAAATAATTCCTTTTTTTTTTTATTTTCGGACACGGCGAGAGTAAACAAGTAGTTCCTTCAGCAGTGCGCCACACCCTCTCAGCACAATCCACAGCTCTTAGAAGTGTTTTTTTTACACTGATGGGTGCCGACCGAGCGACTTATTTGTTTCAGTTATTTTCCCATGGCAAACAGGACGAATACAAAGGCTTCGTGGTGGCCTGGAGAAACCACAGGGTAGGCGTACATGAGCCTCCATACTCACCCTCTTTTGAAAATGAAATTTATGGCACCTCATAAAAGTTCTATTCACGCTCATACGCACTAAATATAAACTAGTATAAAGCAGCAGGGTTTGACTCAGTCCTCGTAAACTTGACCTGATGGAGCGTTGTGTCCGGCTTAAGGCAGGCCAACCGTCATTTGACCCGGCCGCCCGGCCCTAACACGAGTCAATCCCAATACTGAATTGGGCTGAGCTCTGAGGTAGCACTGATGGCTGACCTTCTTCCAGTTCTGACTCAGGGAAACACAAGGCCTTTGTTTTGGTCCTTTGTTGACATATGGGCAGGAAACTCCCTCTGCACAGACCTTTCACAGCCAAGCAGTCACACTGGACTTTCTACAATACTGCGCTATCTGTGTGGCAGTTTAATGCTGGTTCACACCCATCAACCCCTTAGGAACAAATAATACTCATGATTTATGACTAGGTTTTGCCTGTGATTATGATGCCGCATGATTTACAGATCTAAGCTCAGTCTATAAAGTAAATAGATGTAGTTGTTATGTAAGGCTGCATCCAGATTTGGGACCTCACTCATTGTGTGTGTTAGCCACTGTGAGACCCATGGCTGGCACCGAGGGCTCCAGCAGCACCCCTCTGGGTCCCTGTGGTCTGCGCCTCAGCACATAACAGCCACTTAGGCCGGCATTTTCCCAGGCTGAGACAACACACCACGGTGGCAGCGCGAGCCACAGAGAGGGCCTGATTAAAGAGTAGGGACAATGGAGGGAG
This sequence comes from Plectropomus leopardus, assembly GCF_008729295.1. Lineage (NCBI taxonomy): Eukaryota > Metazoa > Chordata > Actinopteri > Perciformes > Serranidae > Plectropomus > Plectropomus leopardus. Next base: position 13,167,461 of record NC_056480.1, read on the forward strand.
AGAGACCGTGGTGGCATTTTCCATCTCCGCCGCTGTCTCCTGGGGGGACCAAGTATGTGCCGTGAAACGTTTGAATTATCCCAGAATCTCTGGAATTCAGACAGAGGCACCGCGGAGAGGACCCTCGACCGGGGATCAAAGAGCTTTGAGAGGAGTGCGGTGGACTGGTGGTGAAGTCGAATACATAGGGGAGTGTGTGTATGTGTGTGCGCAGGCTTTGGAATACTGACTGAAAAGATAAAGACAATGTTTGAATTTGAATCATATTTTCTTTTATGGCTACATGTCTGAAGATGTTAAAAAAAAAGAACATGTTTGACTTCTGAGGAGGCAGTGATCATTGAGCAATGAAATACAGGCATGTGGTGTGTGTGTGTGTGTGTGTGTGTGTGTTGCTGTCCTTTTATCCCTCATGGGATCAGATAATGCAATCACAGCCAATCATTGGGAGTCTAATACAGCGGGCGCCCCTCTTTAGTTTGGAGACGCCACTCTCCTCTGTGGTGGCAGAGGAAGAGGAAGAGAAAAGCGAGAGGGGGAAACCTCGTCCCTCTCTTTCTGTCTATCTCTCTCTGTAATTATCACTTAATGTTTTTCGGTGATCTGGAGACATCTGTCTCTTGCTCAGTCCTTTCTTCCCTCGCTGGAGAGGAAAAGTATCGCAGTCTGAAATAAATCTGCCAGCCTTTTTATTATTGTAAATTTAGCACCAGAGCAGAGTAGTAAATGGAGCCGTCCCAGACCACGAGCTTCCGGCAGTGCAGAGCCTCAGTGCTGGCTGGCTGTCTCTGCCACAGCCAAGTCCAAACTTCAAAGCCTCCAGTACTATATACAGTTAGCTAGTCGTCCTCAAGCGTTGACCTCAAGCAAGTCTTCTTGTCTGAGAAAGACGGCGTGTGTTTGTGCATGAGCCACATGCAGAGCGTATAGAATTAGTTCACTACGCAAGTATGCCTTTCAGCAAGGCAGTTCTGCATGAACATCTGTTGTGTGTACTTATCTGAACGTGCGGAAGAGCTCTGACTGCATCCATCTATCTCCATGCTATAACTGCTTTGTCATGGCATTGTTTTGTATTTTTTTGATGTCAAAAATGACAACATTTGTGTTTATGCAAAAACAAAATGTACAAAGTGGTGGCCTGGGAAGTTGTTGGGAAGTTGGCAGTCAGCGAACACAGTTAACATCACATTTGATCTGATCTATCTGTGATTCCAAACCACAAGGGCATAGGGTTCATTTCAATACTCGGGGGTACACACTGGGGGTTTGGGGGTCCTCTGCCAAAAAATTTTGAATGTCAATTACTCATTTACTTAATTTCCTCCATTCTAGTGTTTATAATGTACCAATGTGTGCCTTTTCTTCATCAATATATAATAAAAATCAAGTATTGAAACCTTTGAACGCTGAGCAAACTTATTAGATTTCTTTCAAAAACATGGATGAAAAGGGCATTGAGCAACTTGGTAGAAAAGTCCTGCAAATTGCAATAAATAAGTAGAGCGCTATATTTCCAATTATCATATTGATGAATTTAAAGTTATATTATTACAGAATTATTTCATTTTTTTTTTTAGTTTTGTTTAGTTTTTTAGTTTTTTAGTTTTTCTCAGGTCCTTTTCCTTTTTGTTGTTCTTCTTTATTATTATTTTTCCGTTTGTTTTTTTTTGTCCATCCATCCATGGTTTTTTGTTTGTTTGCTAATTTTCAGGTAATTGTGTTGCACTTTTTATTGCTTATAAGAGGAAGAAGGAGAATTCTTTATTGTATTTATTATTGTTATTATTGTTTTTTTATTTAAAAAAACAATAAAAAACAACATGACATGTTTGTGCAAAGGTTAGAAATAGAAATCCACTTTACAAAGTGGTGTGATGCTGATCTTTATTAAATTTACAATAACCAATCAAAGTCAGTGGAACCACACTAACACCACATGTGCAGTTGAGTGTTGAAATGTGGTTAGCAAGCAACAGAGACGTTGAAATAGCTATCCAAAGTAATAAATAAACAATAGAAAGCTAAATGTGATGAAGAAACTAGAAAAATGGTTAGTGAAAGAGAGGTGCCAGTTTGCCTCCTGGGCACTGACGAGTTGTCCTTGAGCAGGGAACCCAACCAACAACGGCTCGTGGCCCCTGTACACAGGCAACCCCCCTGCTCTGACAGCTCTCCATTTAAAGTGTGTGTATAGGTCCTTTTTGTGCATGTGTGTATATTTTAGATATGTAACATGAAACAACAGAGTGAAAAAATCTAATTCAACTCAGGGATGAATAAAGTGTCTTCTTCAAGATGATACAAATATTAATCTTCACTAAAACATTATACCATGTGAATTTTACTTAGCCACTTTTGCCAAGTCTTGCTTGCCCCTTTTTGTTTATTTGTTTGTTTTGTTTTCACATTTTCTTGTACTTTTACTAATTTCTTGCTAAGTTTTGGGTCATTTCTTCTTTCATTGTTCATTGCCGTCTTCCCATGTTTTTGTAAGAAATCAAGCCAACTTGCTCTAATGTCAAAGGGTTAAAAAATTTGAGAAAACATGTAACAACAACTAGTTTTATATTATTCACATATTTGAATAACATACCGTTTATAATCCATTCAAAAGAATATATTTGGAACAATGGCAGGATAGGCTATTTGAAGCAGTGGGGATTGGCAGAAATAAAGTAGAACCACTGGGATCTTATCAAAATGTCAGTGGACTTTTTACTTTTTCCCCCAATACACTAAAACAGAATGCAAGTTTATAGATGAGCATTTGATCCAATCCATTAGTTTTACTGATTAACACAGACTTTGATCAATAAAAAAATAAAAGAATGAATGTTCAGTGCATCATTTTTTCATAGTTCTGGTCATTTTAATTATGAAAGCTTCGATGAAGACCAATAAAAGTGGTACCAGCCAGTAATGTTGTTAATCATTACCCTCGTCCTTCCTCCAGTCTTCCTCTCTTTCCCTGCAGACACACCATAAATCCTTTCTGAGAACGCTAAAAATTACCCGGCAGTGCAGTGGCGGCAAGTTTTTATGCTGGTTTTTAGGGGCTTATGCCTGCTCTTCCGAGCTGCTGTCGGGATGAGGTGTTGGCTGGATGCCTCCATGATAAGGCCGTAATCTGAGGTGTAAAGTTATAGGAGGGATTTGGGGAAGTGATAGGCTGTCAGAGAGCAGCGGCCAAGGATGGAGCACCATCTCCTGAGTTTACAGCTCTGTGAGCGCTCTTCTGAACCAACCTGGTTTAAATAGCATGAATACTGGTAAAGTGGGACAATGGGTAAAATAGGACGGTTAAGCTGTATCATTTATATAGATATATATATATATATACCTCCAATACTAAAAATTAACCCTTAGTTCATCATTAGCAAGTATTTGATTAAAATACATGAGTTCTTCACTTTGCTGTGAAATGTGGTGAAAAGTAAAATGACATGGTGAAACTGCTGTACCTGCACCCCTCCATAAAAAAAAGTTATGCATATTGTTGTTGTTTATTTTATTATTGTGTATTTAATTCATTAAGACCAGAATTAAATAACAACAAAATGTGTTTGAAGTGTCTGAGTTTGCCAATAAAATTGTCCCACTATAAGAATAGTGCCGGGTAAAATGTGGTTTTGCGTTAATGTGTGTATCAGGAAGAGTCATCTATCCGTTCTTCCATGTTTCTTTCTTTTTTCTTCTGTATAGCATAAAGGAGTTCATAAAAATGACGCAGAAGATAACTGTCAGAAAGTGTCCCACTTTATCAGCATTCACATTGCCTCTACACTGATAATCTTGATACAAAAATAGGAAGCTGATAAAGGAATTAAGCATCGCTAGACACATGCAATAAAAATTAGTCCCCCCTTCATAAACATGAATGATAGTCAGCTTCCAAGTCAAAACGCCTGAGCGAAAAGTAGTTTTACAGTGGCTAATATTAGCTGAGTCTTAAAACCCCCAGTCACCAAATGAAGCACAGTTGCATGCATGGCTGAGGGGACATGGTGGATTAGCCTTGAACGCTTTCATTTTTCACTTTCTCCTTTTTTTCTCCTCCTCTCTCTCTGCGGCTCATAAAAGATTGCATCCTGTGTGTGATGTGGCGGAGGAGTGCAGTCAGAATGAACTGATTACGGACGAGGGCCGGCGTGCCTTTGAGTCATGGCAGAGAACGACATTCTTCAACCACTTAAAAATAGTAACAGTTGGCTGTTTTTTTTTTTTGTTTTTTTTTTAAGGTTTGTTTTTTTCATTGGAGGACTTTGGGGCATCCTCTGCTGGCTTTTTTGGAGACTGGAATCATAACCAGATTCTTTGTAGACCCCCCCCCCCCCTTCCCCATGTCTTTCATTTTGTTATTGGGAGTTTGTTTAATCTTGTGAAGAAAATTGGCTTAGCGTGGGAAAGGCAGAATTCTTTTGGGGATAGGTTTTGTTGTTTTAGAGTTGTGCGCATTGTTGTTTTTTTGTTTCGTTTTTTTTTTCAGCGTAGGAAGAAAAAGTGCCAGTTTGTGCCAAAACCTCATGAAGTATAGATAAAAAGGAGCTGAGTGAGAGGGAGGCCGCAACACCACGACAAAGATATGGGCTGTCTAAGCAAGAGCTTTACAAATGACGATCTCCAGGGGGAAAAGGGGGGAAGAAAACATAAGGGAATAAGGGAGTGGAAGAGGAGGAGGGAGGAGAAGAGGAGAAACAAATGTGGATGGATTGGTGGGAGGGGGAGGAGGAAGATGGGTATTGGGGGTAAATAACGCAGAGCAGTGAGGAGGAGGAGGAGGGGACATTCCCCCTAGCCCACATTAAAGACATAAAAAAGAAAACAAACAGAAAAACATGTCTGACATAAAGAGGCTGGTTTCCGCGGCGACAGCACAATGGCTGCCTGTGGCTCTCGGGGCCCTCGCCATCCCGTCTGGGGCCCGGCACCAGCGAAAGTCACCGCAGTCACAGGGCCCATCAGTGTTTGAGTGAGGGTGTGCGTGTGTGTGTGTGTGTGTGTGTTTGTGAAACATGGTGAATGTCATCACAGGCCTAGTGCTGTGGGAACCGCCATGAAAGGGACCCCACTCGGAAGCCACAAAAGTTCCTTTCTGCTTCTTCTCTTCGGCTTTTAGCCTCTTTATTTATCTGTGTGTAGGGGAGCCGGATGAGGAGGGAGGACTCTCTCTCTCTCTCTGTTCTCTCTCTGTGTCTCTCGCTCTCTGACAGGCAGCATGACCCATCACCGCAGCCCTCCTGCCCTCTTGACACCTCAAATCACAGCAGCCACTATCTCAAACATATATACTGACTGTGTCTAACCCTGTTTATTGGGAGGTTTATTCACACCTCATATCAGCTCAATCAGATCATAAAAAACACAATGCGGCTCTTTGGAGACACCCCTTAGGAACAAATATGGCGTTCCCAGGAATGCCTCGTACATCCAGGTTATTCTGAGTGAATGGTGGAGACGGCCAGACAGGCCGTGCCACAGGTCCCAGGCATTCCTTATGTGTCTGAAGGGCAGATAATTCCCTCATGGGTCCAGCCTAGACAGTGCCAAGCTGCTCCGGTGCCAGTTCCCATGCCAATCCAATCTCAGCCCCAGTGACTGAACACACAGCCACAGGCGGACTACTCGGGAGGCCTCATACCAATAAGAAATCTACCGATTTTTTTTGTGAGTGTGTGTGTGTGTGGGGTATGTCAACAGCACTTGCATACAGCAAGGCACCATGCAGGGCTCCTTTGACCACAATTGGCCTTTCATATATACTCGGTCAGGGTTCTAGACAGTAAACAAACATTTCCTTTTGACTAATACTATTTGATCTGAGGAGTTATTTTGGGGTACCATGTTATTCAAGAGATATACTACAAAGTCATTCTTATTAATGTGTGTGTGTGTGTGTGTGTGTGTGTGTGTGGCCCCAGTGACTGAACACACAGCCACAGGCGGACTACTCGGGAGGCCTCATACCAATAAGAAATCTACCGATTTTTTTTGTGAGTGTGTGTGTGTGTGGGGTATGTCAACAGCACTTGCATACAGCAAGGCACCATGCAGGGCTCCTTTGACCACAATTGGCCTTTCATATATACTCGGTCAGGGTTCTAGACAGTAAACAAACATTCTCTTGTCATGAATTTAAATATCTTTGTAATTCCTCTTGCTCCATAATTAACACACTTGTGGTTTCAACAGAAATACAGGAGAATAATGTAGGAGATTTAAAAAAAAACCCATTAGTTTAAAAATGTTCCATAGACATAAAGGAGATGTGTCTAATATCAGCACTTTCAACTTTCAACCAGCTGGTAAGAATTAAAACCATGGTTATAAAGTACATTGCAATTACCAAATACAACAAAACTGTGATTAACATAATTTTAATGTCTTTTTATATAAAAGACAAGCAAGATTTGTTTTAAAAAAATAAGAAATAAAATCAGTGGCTCACTATCTTGGCTTTGTTCCTTCTGGAATTTTTGAATTTTTTGTATTTCTTCTTGCATCATAATTATTGCACCTGTGATTTCAACACAAAGGAGAATATAGGTATAAAATAGGAGACTATTTTTAAAAGGTTTATAAAATGTCTTTAAAAAAATGTTTTATCGTCTACAAACATAAATGAGAGACAATGCCAGAACCTTCAATTTGCAATTTGTATTTTTTAAAAAAAAGTTTTTCCTCCTGCATCATTATCTTGTGATTTCAACATAAATACAGGAGAATAATGTAAGAGATAAAAAAAGTTTTAAAAATGTATTTCAAAAGATGTTTTATGGCTACAGACATAAATGAGATACTGTGTGCCCAATGTCAGTGCTGTCAACAAGCTTGTCTCTACATGATGTACTGACACAGCTACTGTTTGTAATTGTGCATTAATGTGGGAAATAAAATGCACTAAAAAGCCTGTTTCATTGTATCTTTTTCATGTTTCATCATTTTACTTATTTTCCTCTTTTCACTGTTAAATACCGTCGAGTGTCCTTTATACTGGAGTAACTACATTTTAGGGAAAAAATGTTGCTAAAAGTTGGTTTTCTGTCTCTGAAAAACAGAGTACAAATAATCAAAGTCAACCACACAGTGAGACATATCTGACCAGTTATTCAGTTTGACATGAATGCAGGGAGAAAAGTCACAAACAAAATATCTTGCTGAGCTGGTTCCATCTCACAGACTCTCAAACAATAGCAATAGTCATGCATCAGAAGCAATAATTGCCGCTGAGTGTTTGTGCCTTATAAATTGTGGGTATGCACTGTCCACATTCGTGTGAAGCAGTTGCGTGTGTGCGTGCGTTTGTATGAATCACTTGTGCGTATGTCCCTGAGCGTTCACACGTTTGCATTCGAGTTGCGCATGTGTGCGTGTGTGTGCAAATTGTAAAAGTATGAGCTTGTTAATTTCAATAAGGGACGTCCCCTTGTTGTGGTTTGGAGGGATGGGAGGGAGAGGACTTGAAGTGGCCGACCAAGATCGCCAGAAATCTCCCAGAATTCCATCCCACCATTCAGTGCCAGCTCTCTGCCTCTTATGTTTCTCTCCGTCACAAACCTCACACACCCCCACCATGAAACTATTTTCATAATTAACTTATTTATTTATTTATTCATTCATCTTCTTAATTACTTTCCACTTCGTGCCTGTTGTTTTATGCATCTTGCCTCATCATCCTGGGCCAACGATGAGTGAAACCAGAGTGATTTTTAAAAAACAACAACAAAGAAACATGAAAAACTGGTGATTCAGAGAAGAAAGTTATTCTTTGAAGGGAAGGGTGGGTGGGTGATAAAAATAACAACAGAGAGGAGTCTGAAGCCTGACTTCATAGATGTCTCTTTTCTTTCAGACTCTTTCTTCCCTGATGCCGAAATGAGATCCAGATCTGAATTAAGGAATGATTGGTAATGAAAGGATATGTGGAGGAGGGGTGTTGTTTGGAGGGAGGGAGAGAGAGAGGATTTCTCTTTTCTGTGAGTCCTGACTCATACTCACCGCACTTTAAGCCCCCTGGTGATGGTCACACTGATTACTGACACTTGGATATTTCAAACACACGCACATACACATGTTTTAAGTTATTTTATTACTTTACACGTATATGTAATGATAAAATGCAGACGGGCAGGGCTCAGTTACATGTACTGCAAAAGAAATAAACAGAAAAACAAAGTTGTTGAAAAGCACATCAAGAAAAAGAAACATCTGGAATAAGATACATTAAAAAATAAATACCTGATATTTTAAGAGCTTCTCGCAACTAGCAGGACCACAGTAAGTACATAAAAAGACTGAACTTGTTCAAAAAACATGCACAAAGATCTTGCTGTCCCACATTGTAGTATGTTTAAACTAACACACCCTTCCAGTCTGCCAGGCAGGAAGAGACACACTCAGCTGGGCATTGTGTGGAAGGGGGCATGCCACTTGGCCTCTCTCCGTCTTTCATACACACATATGCACACACCGCTGGGTAAGTCAGGCATCACTCCTAACAACGGGCGCCCGGGCCTCGTGTTTCCATGGCAATCTGTACCAGCAATCTTCCCACGGTGGCAGCGGAACCAAGCGCTCAGGGTTACAAGCAACTGTGTCTGTAAGTGTGTCTGTGTGATATGTGTGTGTGAGTGCACAGGGAGCGCTATCTTGTCCAGTGAAGAGCCCAGATGTTCAGACACTCACTGGGCTGATTCCTCTCTTGACCCCTTTATCTGCCCTCATCTCTGCACACACTGACACACAAGTTTGGAAGAGGCTGGGTAAAAGGTTAATGTTAATTAGCAGAACTTTTTAATGTCATGGTTTTGTGGGGGAAAAAAAAACTCCCTGCTAAATCTGTGTCAAAAGTTGTTTTGTAAATCCAGCTCAGCATTTGCACAATTTTTTAATCATCATGGCAAAATTTTGTGACTTAGGCGTTCTTGTGCAGAGCTGAAATAGTTAGCCAGGTTACAGGAGTACTTCACCCACCAAATGATTGTTTGTATATCAGTCAGACCACTCGCCCTGTGTTATGCAGAATTTATGTAGAAAACAAGGATCTTGGAATTCAAAAACAGAAAATCCTCGATGAATCGAAATCATAGGGCTCCCGCTTAAAAACAGCAAAACTATATCAAAATAACCATTTACAAACTCTTACACATCTTTTGCAGTAGGTTATAATCTCGTTAAGTCTCATTAATCCAGTCAATACTTCATAAACATGTTTTCACTAAAATCTTACTATTGAAAACCAAAGGGTTAAACATATTCTCTCTTCAAAACCAGACTTGACAAACAGTAATTTTACCTCACTGAACACTGGAGCTGTGGGTCTATCGCTGGCTCGATCAGTTGGTTTGTTTGTGTTAATGTGTGACTTTGGTGTTTTAAAGGGTTTAAAACAAACTACTGATCAACAATGACTGCATATACAGAATAGTGAACATGTAAACGATGAAAAGCTGCAATACTTAGGCTAAAAGTGATGGCTAATGCTAAACATTTGTATACTTGGTTAAAAGTAACCACAAAAAGGTCAACAGTTACCATTAGCTTAAAGTAATAAAGTTACACTTTAAATGATGACCCAAAGAGTAATGAATAAACTGTTTAAATAGTTAGTAAACGTTAAAAGTCATGAATTATATGATTAAAATGTCTAGCTTCTGCCACTCTGTTATAACTAGTTAGTAGGCTGTGTATTTAAAAGCAAAGGCCAATACAAACTATACACTGACACTTCAATTGAGTGAAAAAATGTAACAATATTAATGTGATCACAAAGTGTTAAAACATCACTGATTTGGAATTTTCTGCAAATTACAAGAAATTAGGAGCAAAAAAGACCAAATTGTAGTTTTAAAAAATGAGAGAGAGAGAGAGAGAGAGAATGATTAGAAGATTTACTTTAGTTTAGTTTTTACATTTTTATTGTCTTTTCTGCTGAATTTTTGGTGATTTTCTTTTAACTTGTAACTTCTTCTAACTACTTGTAATTGGCTTGATTTATTTAAAAAAAACATTTAAATAAATCAAGCCAATTTGCTCACGTTTCAAATGGTTAAAGCAATATTATATACTGTATAGAGTATTTGGTTCTTTACTGATCACTGACAGCTGTGTAGAGGTCATGGGTTAACCATCTTTCTATCCATCACTGCTGTTTGTCTCTCACACTCGTTCCCAAAAAGTAGTTCAGTAACTCCATTCTCCCAAGTCACCTGTGCGATTGTGTGAGAGTCAAGCTTCATGCACTGTCACACACTCCCCTGTGGATGATGGAGCGCTTTCACAGTCCATCATTCCCACACTCCTCACCTCTCTCCTTCCCTCCCTCCCGCTGCCATTGTTCTGCAGAGCGGTGTAATTAAAGAAGCACAAATAGAAAGAAAGGAGGATAGAAAGAAGGAAGGAAGGAGAGCAGGAGATTGGAGGCTAATTGACTGAGGATGACTGAGCAAAGGGGTGGAAAGATGGGGCTCGGAGGGGTGGGGAGGCAGGGTGACAAGCTGAGGAAGGCCAGATTAAAGGGAGGGAGGAGGGACAGGGAGAAGAGGCGGGGGAGCCAAAACTGGCAACCCTGCCTTAACTGCCAAACTCCTATTTTGTCATTGGGTGACTGTGACAGGGAGAGGGAGCCAAGAGAGAAATAACAGAGAGAGAGGGAGAGAGAGAGACTGTGATTGGATGGCAGTGATAGAGTACAAGACTAAAGCAGCTTGTGAATTTTCTTAGTTGTCATGGGCCCTGGGGGGTCGATCAAGCGGCACCGCTGACTCACAGACAAGAGGACAGGAGACACATGAAGAAACAACAACAAAAAACACAAGTGACAAGAAGTAACTAAGGACAACAAGGCTTTTATAAGTAACAGCGCAAGAGAAACAGAGAGTGAGGGGCACACAGGGTGAGCGCTTCATCCACACGGGGACACGGTCTTCAGCGTGTTGTCTCCACGCAGCAGAGAGCCGACAGGATCGCCCAAATCCATCAGTCTGTCATCGATCCAGTCACTGAGGAAGGGACACAGACATGAAGAGACCTCACGACTACAGCTCCCCAGACTCGGACACAGATGAGTTTATTGACGTGGGACAAGAAGACAGCTATTGGTGAGCATCCGCAAAACCACACCTGAGGTTGTTGCACATGACCTCCAATCACACTTTAAAGGAAAGTACGTGTAACTGAAATTAGTAGCTCAAAAGAAATTTGTTCTAAACATACTTGGCAGTAAACTGTGGGTTTTACAAGCAGTGTGACTCTTAAAACTGCTGGCATGCATGAAATTGCTACCAAGTTGAAAGACTGCAGTAAAGGTTTTATTTTTCAAGTCTCAGACAATGATTTGTCTTGCAGAGAGATTACAAAGCAAGACAGAAAAAACAGTGATTCCTACTTTTAAAATTTTCTGCATTCAGCTTCAGTGTTTGGTTTTTTTTGGACAAATTTATTAAAGTAATTTGACAACCCTTCAACAAACCTGAGCTGACAGTTTAAAATTTAACTTTATTTGGCAGAAAATCTTATTCACCAACATTCATTGCATTTCTCCTCTAAATAAAACAGTTTCATGTTTGCTCCTTTTACATGTCCACGTGAGCAAATGCAGAGGTTGGTAATCGTCGTTGCACGCATGACATGATTGCAATAAGTATTGGTAAAAAAAACTGTTAGGCCTGTCATGTCTGAAATATGGAGACAGAGATCACGAACAGAATTTTCAAATGTGAATTGCATTAAATATAGAAGATATTCTCTGATCAAATACATTTTAAATAGTCTTATGAGTCTTGTTTCACAATTTATTCAGCACATATTTTTGCATTTGTAAATAATTGTAAATTTTGTGATGCAGCAATATTCCATTTTTTATCCAGTTCATAAACTCTTTTACATCACATCATAACATAATATAAATATATAATATAAATAAATCAACTGTTAACATGAAAGTAACAGAGAAGAACAGCTCCCCACCAAAAAGGCCACTGACAAGTTTTGTGGCGTTTGATGCACACAATGAAAACAATGAAATAATATTTTATTTTGGTGTATGACAAACAAACATTTTAGCTTCATTTGAGATTTAAATCACTGTCAAAAAAATACTGACATTTTGAAAAAATAAATGTTAATACTTATTACTTTCAGCTTGGTGGTGTCAAGGTTATATATGCAGAAAAATAATCTTTTTCTTTTATTTACATATTTTAATATATGGAGTTCTAAGAAATAAGATGGAAAATATGTTCTACAAACTGTAAAAGGCTACTTTTTATCTGACAGAAAGAAATCCTTTGAACCTTTAAATGCAAATGTGACCCATAATATCTAACTGTTTAACTTCAGGTTATTATGTAGAACTTTTTTCAATGTTGTGGGAAAATGTCTGATAAGTGTTTAAATTACTCCTAACACTATACACGCTATTTACAAATCATTATACTATTTCGCTTTTTAGGTGAATTTGTCAAATTCCTCTTGTAGAGTTATGATCAAGTGGATAAAAGGGAGTGTTCATATGAGTGTATCTGTAACAGTTCATTTAGAATACATAAAAACACATTCACAGTACTGCTGGTTACATCAGAAACACAAAGTGAGCCAATAGCACTAAAGAGGGTTTTGGATAAATTAAATTGCCATGTGACGTGCAAACAGAAGATAGTGCCGCCTTTTCAAGTCAGCCCCATCAAACATAAACCTAAACAAAAACACACAGCTAAATTGGCAGCCCTCATGTTAAAATCTAATAGAAACGCAGCAAGTCTTTGGTGGGGCAGTTTGAAGGGAACTCTAAGCTGTCAAGCCTCTTTCAGTTCCTTGTAAGATGAGAGTTCACAAACAAACACAATCCATATTGAGTGACTGTACTCAGGAGGAGCAGATCCCATGCTGCACGCTGGAGCCCCATGCGAGGGAGAGCATCGCCCTGAGGCTATATAATCATCTTTCTAAAAGTGCTTTCGCTCAGATGGAAAGGAGAACAGCATGTCATTTCACTGAGACTAATGTCCAGAAACGCATTAAACCAAAAACAATCTCATCTTCCCTCCTCTCCCGGGCACTTCTACGCTGTTCTGTGCCCAAAAAACAAATTAGATTGAAGGGAGCTGATGTGCCATCCCGCCTCTGTGTCATATTAAGGAGGGTAATAATAACAATATGCAGAAGAATCAAAGTTAACATGTTTCTCTCTGTGCCATCTCTCTCTTTCTCTCTCTCTCTCTATGATACAGCCCAGTCACCGGGTCCATGTCTCCTGGCAGCGCCTCGCAGATTCTGGCCCGAAAGAAGAGAAGAGGGGTGAGCCGATTATAGCCTTGGATCTTAATCTTTTCAGTCTTGTCGTTTTGGTTGGCCCTGACTGTCCCTCTGCTCTTCCTGCCGTCTAGATCATAGAGAAGAGGCGCAGAGACCGGATCAACCACAGCCTGTCAGAGCTCAGGAGGCTGGTGCCCAGTGCTTTTGAGAAACAGGTGACTGCTCATGAATCCACAATTTAACAACAGAAACCAGCTTTGTAAAATCTGATACAACTGAGTAAAATGTTGCTCATCGCTCCTGCAGGGTTCATCTAAGCTGGAGAAAGCAGAGATCCTGCAGATGACTGTGGACCACCTTAAACTTCTGCATGCCATGGGAGGAAAAGGTGAGCCTTTAGAGTTTGTTATTTGCAAAACACTTCACTTTCTGTTGGAATTGGGGCTGTTGAGCGATTAATTTTAAAAATTGTGATTAATCACAGAATTTCATTAGTTAATCACCATTAATAGCATTTTTAATTGCATGTTTACAATTCAGTTATTTTGCATTTTTAAACAGTTTTGAAGTCCATATTGACAAGGTAAAGCAATTTTTTTACCAGATTGTCTTGAGTAGGAATCAAATGACAACAAAAAACTGCATGGGACCAGCATAAAGTGGGCATGTCTATAAAGGAGAGACTCATGGGTACTCACAGAACCCATTTTTCATTTAGATATCTTGAGGTCAGAGGTCAAGGCACCCCTGTGAAATGGCCATGCCGGTTTTCCATTGCCAAAATTCAGCCTAAATTTTGAATGTTATTTAGCCCCCTTCCGAATAAACGTGCATGACATGGTACCACTGGATCCTTTATGTCTTCTAGTTTCATATGATATCAGTATCATTGCTGTAGGTTTAATATCCAGCCCGGTACAGCCTCTTAAAGAAAGGAGTGTTGGTCGGCGATTATCACAATTAGAAAAGAAACTTGTACGGACCTTAATCCTGTCTGAATCGACACATTAACGCTGATAGCCCTTGTTGGAATATGACTGGAAAGTATCATTTTTGGACAAGAGACAAAGCATACAGCGTGCACGCTAACTGCATTCCATTAGTTTTATTCACTGTATGACTCAACGCTCTTTTTCTCTCTCTAAGGTTACTTTGATGCGAGGGCTCTGGCAGTTGACTACAGAACCTTGGGCTTTAGGGAGTGTGTTGGAGAGGTGGTGCGGTACCTCAGCTCCCTTGATGGGGAGTCCCCGGACCCCATTGGAGCCCGCCTGGTCTCCCACCTTTCCCACTGTGCAAGTGAGCTAGACCCCTTGCTCCTGCAGTCGCCCCCTGCCTCAACCCTGCCCTTTCCTCCCTGGCCGTGGGCATCCTTTCCTCAGATCTCCCCCACCTCACCGGCCTCCTCCTCACCTCCATTCCCCAGTGGGCGAAGGGATCTGGCTCTGCTAGGGAGCTACCCACCACCCGCCTCCCTCCGCCTCGGCCCCCTGGCTGGCTGCCAACAGGGTGTACCTCCGCTGCTTGCACCCACAGCCCTGGCCACCGTCCACAGGTTGCCCTCCCTTGCAGCATCCCCGGCCCTAGCCCCTTCCAGACCAAACCAGCCGTCCCCTCACAGCGCCACCAGGGCCTCGCCTCTTCCCCTCCCCACCCCTTCCTCTTCCTCTCCTTCTACCTCCTCCTCCTCTTCTATTTCATCATCTTCCGCCCAGCTGCAAGTCTCTTTCAGGCCATTCGCACCTCTGGGGTCTCCCACAGCCCAGCGCAGGGGCTTGAGCGGACCGGCCAAGTCGGCCCAGGGATGGGGGACTGAAATCGGAGCTTTCTGAGCTCTGGTTTTCCAAATGAACTCAGTGGACATGGAGCTCCCATGTGCACCATGTAGCAGATATGAAACTGTTAAAGAAATATTGAATCTTTTATGATTGTCTCTGCCTTTGAGGGACTCTAAAAGCCATATCAGACTGTGGGTGAAGTTTCAGATAATCCCAAACAATCATATGTAATGCAACAATGAAGGAATGTGAAAATAAATTTCAGGATCTCGCATGACAAATACACACATACACAGTGCCCAACAGAGCCATACGTATATATGAAACACTCAACCGAGTGTGGTTGAGTCTTTACTGATCTTTTAACTGTGATATTTGTTTCCAAAACATTTATACATTTGATTACATTTTCCAAGTCTGAAGAATGTTTGACAAAAATCTTTATAAAGACTAAGTGCCTTTACCTTTGTCCATTTTTCTCAGTGTGTTTTTTCTGACTGTATTATGGCAACATGTGCACTGTTAAATCTGACAAGGTGATTTTACTTAAAATAATCTTGCCTCGAAAAAGGACAGTAACGATAACTATTAATCTTAATTTATGTTTATACCTAATTGTTAATTTTCCTTAAAATTTAGTTATATATACTTGATTTTGTAAAGTTGTTGCAACTTAAAAATGACAAGTGAAATTACCTTCTTCTTTCTAAGTGTTAGCAACTTCCTCTTTGTGATGATCAAGTGAAGTCAGATTGACTAAGTTAATCTGACTTCACTTGATCATCACAAAGAGGTTTTTGGCAATGATGAAGTTAGGAGATCTGCAAGTTCTGTTTTCTTTACTTCTTTAAGAATATACAAATATAACTGAGTAGTTTTCCTCTAGCAGAATACAGACATATAGGACAGTAAACTTGGTTTACTAAAGTTGCTAAAACTCAGAAATATTGATTTCATTAAACTTGTCATTAAATAAATTTAAATACATTTTAATTAAATTAACAATTGGATATTAACCACACATAAATCTAGATTAATTGTTATATTTACATGCTATTTTCAAGGCAGTCAGTTTCCTAGTTGTTGTTTTTTAGGTAAAATTAACTTGTCAGATTCTACAGTATACTTGCAGCTATCAGTGCAAACAGAACATGAATGGTTGAAAGCTACATGTTACCCACTTATCCACATTAGCCATGTCTGCAAACACTGCTTGCATGTTCTCCAGCCGTAACCCCCCCTTGTACCGAAGCTGTCTCCAGTGATGGCTGATGGGAGCTGTGGTCTTGTGGCTGCAGAGGATAAACATGGTGGGAGCTGGTGATGTTTTTGGGATGCCGCGGCGAGGCAAACAGACCCATCACTTTGCCCTCTAATTGGCAGTCCCCTGTAATTAACTTTACCCTCATATCAGTCTATGTATCTTCCTCTCCTCTGCTGTCTCTCTGCCATTCTTTCTCTCCAATCTTGCGGTACGCCAGCGGATATCTTCTCTCCCGGTTTGTCTGCGCCACTGTCTCCTCAACAATGGACAGACAGTAAAGACGAGGGCGAGAGGGAAGGATGGAGCGAGGGGAAAACAAAGAAAAAGATCTGAAGGGCTGTGGTTGGGTGACTGATTTGGCGTAGACGTTCAATAACAGGGTGGGAGGGACGCAGGAGACGAGAGATGAGAGGAAGGTTTAAAAGGACAGGAAGAGAAATGGTGTGAATCACCCAGAGTCGGCCAGCACGTACAGGGTGCGCGAGAAACCCCCCCCAAATGATGATGAATGACAGTCACAACAAGTTGTTTCTCAAGAAGATCAGCATAATTGTGCCGTGCCTCACCAAAAACGGCTCCGCGGGGATGAGAGAGCAGAGAAGAGCCTTGTGTGTGTTTACTGCTGGAAAACGCTTTGATCTACTTCAGGATGCAATGTCTGTGGTCTGCGGTCCAAAAATGTGTGTGTTCCGCAAAGTGCATATTGTTTATTTGAGCGAGTGTGCTAGTGTGTGCATAAGTCAGTCTCATATGCTCGCTGCCCCGTGTGTGAGTGTGTGTGTGTTTGTGCCTCGCCAAGTGTTTTGTTTATGTGGTGTTGTGTGCACCCATGTCTTTTCTGTGTGTGTGTGTGTGTGTGTAATGTGAGTCTTCATGGCTGGCGTCAGGACTGAACCGCGGTGGCGGCGTGGCTCTCGTGCGAGGCCGGCCGGCGGTCGGACGGACGGTACGGTGGTGGAATGTTTGTGGAGGGTGCATGCATGCATGCACACACACAGGCACACAGGCACAGAGACAACACACAAACATAGACACACACAGGCTGGCTGGCACTATTCTAGCCTCTGAGTGGAGGAGCCAGAGTCACCACCACAGCTTCCAGGAAGGACAACCACAGTCACACTGCACTGGGTTTCCCACGGGGGAGGGGAGGCTGGAGGGAGAAGAGAGGAAGGAGGGGAGGGAACGATGAGGAGAGAAGGAGGGAAGTGCACGCCGGTTTGTGAGTGTGCATGTGAGGCGAGGGTGCGCGGTGTAGACTGATGAAAGAGGAAAAGATCCAGGGAGGAGGCAGAAGTGAAAGAAAAAGTGTCCAAAATCAGGAAGTGAGAGATGTTTCTCCTTTGGCATGTAAGTAAACTAATTTGTGCAGTAGTGCTGGAAAGGGTTGGGCCAGTATGAACATTTTCAAACCGGTTTCATATTACGACAAACATTGGATGGGACCAGACAAGTTTACCAAGTGTCCAACATGACTCAGCAGTCAATGCTGAGTGGGACGTTATAACACTGGCTGCGGTCGAAAAGTTCAAATAATCTCGTTTCCTAACCACTTTTCCTTAACCTCCACAGAAAACGCCACGAGGTCAAGGAAAGATGTGAAGGAGAAATCACAAGGACTTAGGAAAAGACGTTTAGAGAATCCGAATGCACTTTTCCTCGGCTCTGTGATGATGCGATGGTGGATGTTATTGACGTGGGTCTGTTGTGATGAAACTACAATGTTCACATGAAAAAAGCACATAAAACACTACAAAAAGCACATCCTCACTGGATTGGTTTTTATGCAGCAAAATGTTTTATTTGGTAATTGTTTTATTTGTGTTTTCTTTTACAAACTTTATTTATTGTCTTCATCTGTCCCTTTGTAATGTGGATCTTAAAAGTGTGCTATAAACACTAAGTATTAATATTATGATCATGACTAGCCTATAATTATTATTATTATTAATATTATTATTGTTATCATTCTAATCTTAATAAGGCCTACTTTGCTCTGTGCGTACTCGCCACGTTGTTTAATGCTCCTTATAAAGGCTAAATGAGGACAACCCGGTGAAAAATAATAGGCTACATCATTACCAAGGTGAGGATTAAAAATAAAGAGGAATTTGGCTTCCAGTCACAGAAGTAAAACATAACTGTCACACGAGATACTTGCTCACGCTCACCCTCCTTTCCCTCATATTTATTGTCATGAACACATGAATACATGAATATGATTTCATGAAAATAGCCTAATAAATATGAAAATATGCACGAAGTGTTAGATCCACTACTGTACATATGATCACTTTTATGGTTTCGACACTCTGGTCAGGCCGTAAAAAGGTAAAGAAGAGGCAGGATGGGTGCTGGGTGCACAGCTGCTGACAATGTTTTTCATCAGGAGAATGTAAAGTTATTATGTCTTGTCAATTAAATGCATGTACTCCTGAAGAAACAAATATTTTCATGTTAAGATAAACAGCACGTGTGCTCTCACTTGGTAGCATGTATAAAAACACACAGCATGTGCTTGTATTGAGGATGTCTAAGAATAGAAGTGTTGCATGTTGTGCTGATAGTTAAACTGTGCCTTGATGATCATCTTTACTAATGGAGACCCTGCAGAGGCAAAGCAGACTCACTGAAATGAAATGTGTTCTCATCTTCTCATTTTGGAAACCAGTAAAGATTCTTAAAGCACAATCAAAAAGGTCTGCAAGTACAAGCTGGGCAAAGGGCTGTTTTTCAGTCCTCACTTTTGTATATCTGAACTGTCCGCATGGCTGGTTGTTAAATCATTTAGTGACTGGTTAAAAACAAAATCTGTGCAGCTCTGACCTGCTGTGAAAATACATGAAGTCACAACTCACAAAGAAGAATAAGTATGGACATTTTCAAGAGTCTACATCTGAAAACATTTCTCTTTCTGTTTTGGCCCTGTAACCACACTGAGCAATGTTTTTCCACGCACTAAACTGGAGCATCTCAGAAACAGTCTTTAACAAATACATGAAAATGCTGGTCTTGCATTTCATAGTGGATAAGAAAAACAGATCTTCCATAGTTATGTATGGCATGGCTGTGTGTGCTGTGAACTTTTGCTTTAAACTGTAAGATAACTGCTGGGTTGATAAAAAGTAACCTAAACCCTCCAAATGTGCCTTTTTGGGGCCTTAGCTTTGTAAATGTGCTCTTATTTTTTCATAGGCTCATTTGACCCAACTGCACATTTTTAGAGTGACCTTTTATAGTGAACAACCCAAAGCACACCTGTGAAGTAATGATGGCGTTTAATCAGCCTCTTGATGTGCCACACCTGTGAGGTGGATGGATTATCTTGAAAAGAGGAGGTGCTCACTAACATGGATTTTAACAATTTAACAACCAAGATTTGAGAGACACATACGTAACAGGGAAAAAATGTCTCAGATCTTTAACTTAAGCCTGTGAAAATGGGAGCAAAAAAGCAATAGTGTTGTAGTGAATGAACTGAGGACAGTTAGCAGTTAGTCAGCAGTAGTTGATACATGTACTTTAGTGACCTCTGCTGTCTACAGGAGTTCAGAAAGCAAAGTACAACTACAGGAATAAAGATGTTTTCCCCTCAACCAATATGCAGTGAGAATCAAAGTGCAATTTTTTTTTTTTATAAGAGACCAGTTGTGATGCAGTATTTTTGTGTATGAATCCACACAGAAGTGTCAATATGGGTCGTTATTTGAAATTGTGCCATTTTCCATTTTTAAAGTTTGATTTTGAAGTATAGATTTAAAAGTCTTTAAGCCCTTATTTGGATTAAGTAGAGCCTTACTTTTCAGAAAAATGTTCTGTGCCATCTCAGGCAATCTTTTTTTCCTACATAATCAACATCTATGTTTGTTTGTTTGTTTGTTTGTTTGTTTGTTTTTAATGCTGTTACTGACATATCTGTTACTGTTTGAGAAGGTTTTAAATCCGTATTTTGAACAAATACAAAGAGATTTATTAAGCATAGAAGATGATGGAGAAATATGATACTGTAGATTTAAATGTAAGCCAATTGTTTTATCACCTTTTAACAGATAGTTTTTCATTACTTCTGCCATTATGTCTTAGGGACTTGCTGGTGGGCAGGTGAAGGCGTTAAAGAAAGGGCAGATGTTGTGGTCCAAACTTAATGATTAATGATTGTGAAAGATGCTTTATAAATACAAAATAATTATAATAATTATAACTATCATCATCATAAGGTGCAGCTTTAAACCAAAGATACAGCTTTTGCTGATTTTTTTATGAAGAAATCTCTACATATTGAAGGGAGTGGAAACATTTTAAACCTCCCTGTTTGTTTAGAGTGAGTGTGCCTCAGACACAGATTAATGGTTAACGTGGTGATGATGTTTTAGTGTTATGCTGACCTAAAGTCAACCATTCAAATGGAGTCAATAAAGAGACACCATGACAGTTATATCACTAATTCAATGCTGATATTTTTTTAATTTTGCAGATGCATGCACATTTTAATCTGAAGGGTGAAAAAGCCTTGACCTTGTGCTGTTTTGACAGAATGAGGTTTAGTTATGTTTCTTATCTGCAGCTTAGAAAATCAGTAATAAACAATCATGTCTGTATTCCCTGCCTGTGACTATGAACTCAGGGTTTCTTGTTATCCCTTGAATTGTTAACCAGCCTGTGTTTTCCACAGGTTTAGGTGAATTCAACTAAAACACAAGAGACTTGTGCTCCAGAAAAGGATAAGCACTCAATGAAGATCCTAGGGTCACTGACCAGCAATTATGACTTAAATATAAAGGCCAGAGAGCAGTAATAGAAAAGAAAGAAAGAGTAGGCAGAGCCAGGGTGGCAGGTCTGAACGGACTAAAAACCAACCCCGCCGGATCGGGCTGAAAGCTCTGCCACCTCCCCCTCCTCTCCTCCGCACAGATGTAGTTGTTCATCTCTACATTAATACCAGTAATCACTCAAAGCGACAAATACAGACTTTGCATCATATCATCTCAGGTCTAAAAGTTAGAAGTCTATATACACCAGCTATAGGTACAATTTATATATAAAATTAAGTTTATAATGTTAAATTTTAATGAGACAAAAATAGTTTAACGGTAAAACTCACGAACAAGTTATTTTACACGTTTCTGTGACTTGCTTCAGGTACAGAACATGGAGAACAGTTTGCCTTTGTCTCTAACAAAAGATAGGCAGGCATGAAACTGCATAAAACTTCATAAACATCAATAGAAGTTTAGAATTGTGCCTTACAAACATATACACAGATATAGAAAGGCAAACAGCTGTTTGCAGTAGTAATTTAAATAACAGAAACTGTATTAATAGAGCAACACAACAGATTAAATACTCATTTTATTTTATTATACTGAAATGTATGATTTTTTAAATCAAGAAATTTAGCCAATTCTTTCACTGGTTTTATTTTTTCTTGCAGCTGACATAAACAAACCTAAATAATGCATACACTGGTACTGCCAGACTGGGGACTCCCGCCAACAGAAAGATAACTGCATTAATCCATGAGGGGTACGGTACTGATGCCAGAGCTGGAAAGTCCTCCTGTGGACCACATACCATTATGATTAGTGCATTGTATGCAATGCTTTTCAAAACTCTGTGGACATATGGTTCTGTACATCCAGGTTATATTGACACTGAAATCAGAACTCATACACCCAAATATAAATGTACACAGATGACCATCATGAACTTGTGTACTTACAGAGTTTGGATCCCAGACTAAGTAGGTGAGCTCCTCTTGGACTTGTGTAACGAGGTAGAAAACTAAGATAACCAGAACAATTACCGGACTGATGAACCTCCAGGAAATCTGCCAGAGGATGCCTGGCTTATGTCCAACCATGAACTCCAAGTCCTCATTGAACCTGCCTCACAAGAGGGTTTTAATTAGTCCTGAAAAAGTTTTAAAAATGTTACACAGGACTTAAAAAGTTCAGCCATCACCATGTAATTTAGCTCAGTAACTGGCACAGCATGATGCTGTCAATGCTGTGGGAATATTTTGCAGCAAATATCAAGATAAGTAACAAAGCAAAACGCTAAAAATAGTTTGAATAAGCACTAACCTGTCTATGCCGTAGATGTAAACAACAGCTATCATCTCAAAAAATCCAATGCAAAGAAGTGGGACAGATCCAGCAAAGTTGTCGAAGAGAGTTACCCAATAAAACCCTGAATTCTGCGCAAACAGGAGCGTGATGATGAAGGCGATAGCACAGGTTAATCCTGAAACACATACAAAAACAGGCAATATTTAAACAAG
The DNA here is from genome assembly GCF_008729295.1 of Plectropomus leopardus. Lineage (NCBI taxonomy): Eukaryota > Metazoa > Chordata > Actinopteri > Perciformes > Serranidae > Plectropomus > Plectropomus leopardus. The sequence continues at coordinate 13,190,037 of NC_056480.1, forward strand.
AATCAGAGTCAGTTTATCTGGGGTTGCAAAGACATTGTGTAAATAGTGGATTTTTAAAACCATGTTACCTGTCAGTGCTTCATGGGGCCATTTTTTAGGGAATACATGCAGGTCTTTCAGTGGGACCACCACCCCCTCAATGTTGCCAAACAGGGTTGAGAGTCCCAAGCAGAGTAGCATGATGAAAAAGAGGACAGACCAGACTGGAGAACCAGGCATCTTGGTGATGGCTTCTGTGAACACAATAAAGGCCAGACCTGTTCCCTCCACTCCCTGCACAAACACAAACATTAGTCACAATGCAGAGAAGAGAAAAAAACTGTAAGAACTAGGGAATCTGACAGATAGTTATAAAAAAAAAAAAAAATCACCTCACTGAGAAGTTTATGCATATCACAAGTTTTGATGTCCAATCCAAGTACAATGTCATGAGAGGACCTGTTGAAATGAATTAAGGCGTCCTCGTAGTTGCTTGAAGTTATGCTGTCTTCAGGAAGTTCAAATGCATTTGATAATATCCTGATGTTTCTAGGAGGAAAATATTTCACTGATTAATAATGTAGCATTATTGAAATTTACATGAAGCAATGAATTACAGTTTTTAAAGTCTCAATGCTCACATGCCCATAAGAACATTTTAAGAATTACTGGTTGCTGTAGTCATTCCTCCTGTCCATTGTAAAGGACTTACTAACCCCTTACTAATTTGACTCAATAACATGCACAAATGCATCCTTTAATGTATCTTACAAGGCTTTAGTTGTCGGACTCATGGACAACATGACAGCTACACCAAAGTGAAGCCAAAATATCTTGATCACCCCCTAGAAGTCGGCTGCAGTACAGGCCATAAAACCCCTCCATGTTAGTAAATGAGACATGGGCCAAACTAAAAACTCAGTGTACCCGCAACATACATTTTCCCCCTGAGGTTTGCTCAAGTGATTATTCATAAGTTTGTTTTTTAATAAGTTATTTAATTCTACAAAAAGGGGATTTCCCGCCATGATTGTCAACTGTGTATTCAAAACAGTTAGGACCCTCCCAGGAAGAATGATAGCCCGTTCATCTGACATATGAGCATATATGAGTGATGTCTTGAAGTCCATATTAAAGAGTTACGTACTTTTAGGACTACTCTGTTCCAAAAACATTGAAACCTGCATACTGCGACTACTCACTCACTGATACAATTGTCATATTTCTCTGTGGCCCTGAAGCCAATGATGGTGTAGGTGACTGTGGCAGCATAGATGGAGGTCAGGCCAGTTATGGCTGTTAGAATCATGGCATCTTGCTTGCAGTTGTTGCTTTGGAGAGAAAAAACACAAAAGATTGAGGACATACCACATCTGAGAATGGCTATTACCTTCATAGTGACAGGCCTTCTTTAAATGTCACTTACTGAACAGGGTTGTAGCTTGAAAAGGAGATGAGGCCTCCCCAAGCCAAGCTAAAAGCATAAAAGACCTGGGCGCCTGCATCCAGCCAAGTTGTTGGGTTTTTCAACTCATTAATCTGCAAGAATAAGGCATACAGTATGACTTGGATTAATTGTGTATATAATTTGCTTATTATAATGATAGCAATTTAAAACATACGTCTGGTGTGAAGAGGAACTCTACTCCAGTCAGGGCACCTTTAAGAGTCAGTCCTCGGATGAGGAAGATGGCCAGCACTATGTAAGGTAGAATGGCTGTGACGTACACTGCCTGAGGTCATGACAAGAAAAGAAAACATTAAATAACGTTGGCAGTGGTGATTCAGGAAAGCCAACACATTTTCATCCCAAGTAGTCACCTGCTGCTGCTGCTTTGTAGTGGACATTTCTATCTACATATTATGTTTAAGGTATCATTCTACATCTGCTGTTTATGTACCGGGATGCTGCTACCATGACAAATGCACGTAGTGGGATGACATGGTATGTGGTTATGTTTAGACAACACAAGTACATGGCAACCAACACTGGAACGTCAGCAAAGACACACGCTGACAAGGATGCTTAGAATAAAGGGAAGGAACATGGTAAGGTGTAGAGATAAAAACATCTAATTCACTGGACTCCCACATGAAAGTCCAGGGTTTGTTGTACCCATCCACCATTCTTCCTACCCACTCTATAGGCCCCCTGGCGCTCCTTACATGACATCACGAACAGCAGTGTTTCAATCTGATGCCGTCCTGACATTTTTATTGCAGATGCAATAGATTATGTCCAGTTTCTTTCTCAAGTGACGCTGCCCATGCGCTTAACATGCGGACGCAGCAGGTGCCAATCTGCCATCTGCCTGTGTATAGTAACACTGTGAATGGTTCCATGCACATTTTCATCTGACGCCATCCAGCAGCATTTCATTTGTACGCAAAAAGTGCTTTTTGGCATCACAACCTTGCGCTAAAAGCACTGTCAAAGCGGCGCTATTTTACAAATTGGAAATCAAAACGAGCTGGGAAAGCATACTGTTTGTGTTTGACAAACCTTGCCTGAAGTGCCAATCCCTCTTATGTAGCAGACACACATGACTGTCCAGGCAGCTAGCAGGCAGAGCACTACGGGCCAGTGAATTCCCCCAGAGTCAGCTATAGAGGCCGTGGTATTCAGAGTCACCCGGTAAAAATAATAATCCACAGTGGAGCTCTGTTGACACTCTGGTACATATCCTGAAGGGGAAAGAAATAGTCCTCTTCATTTTAATCATGAGTAAAGTTGGAGCGTTGGATGAGCATCTTTGTGTGTATAATCAAATACCTGTGCCATTCTCATTTAGAGGACACTGAGTCCAAGGCAGCGGGCCTTGAAAGGAATTGAAGAGATACCACATGATCCAGGCTATTAAGGTGTTGTAGTACAGTCCAATCAATAAGGACACCAGCATGGAGGCTATACCTGAGTGGGACAGAATCATTAAATGATTTTGTTGTTTGTTCATTTGTTTGTTTTACCTCTGCTTTTGGACAAATTGTTTCACAGCTTGTTTTACTTACCAATACCAGTCAGATAAGGGTTGATGGCACGCCATACTCCTACGCTGCCTTTCCTGAGACGCTGGCCAATAGCAAACTCCAGCAGCAGGAGAGGCAGTCCTTCCAGCACCAGCAGGATCAGGTAGGGAATCAAAAAAGCACCTGAAAAATGCATGATCAGTAGTACAATTATACATATTGTCGCATTCATGACAATTATAGGCATAAATATAGTACTATGGTAATATGGCATAAATAAGTACTTTTGTAGCCAAAGAAAGCTTAAATCAGCCACGTCCAAAGTTTTCATTTTGTTTTTTAAATGGCCCTTGGCTTGTCTCTCAAAATATACTATATGATAAACACAATATTGGTTCATCAGGCAAGATAACTTTGCATTTATTTTCTTTCAACTCATGATGCAGGACAATACAGTTTGAAGACATGCACCAAGCAGGAACTACGTGCTACTGTGTTTTAATAAGAAGAGGGTAAATAAGCTCACAAACACTCACCAGATATTACCTGCAACTTAGCAGACATGGCCATGGCAAAAAAGCATGTCGCCTGCAAGGGTTGCTGTTTTTTCACATTTTATTTATTTATTTAACCTTTATTTAACCAGTTAGGTCCCATTGAGAGTAAGAATCTCTTCTCCAAGGGAGACCTGGCCAAGATAGTCAGCGGTGAGAACAATAAGTTGCAGACAGAGACACAATGGGAGACAAAAGACAATTCACAAGCACTAAAATTAGCATTTAAATAGAACTTTCTATGAGTTGAACGAGAACTTTCCCGAAGTCATTTATACAACCAGATATGCTAAAAACATTTAACAGCACCAGCTCCTTGAGTTTTTATGTCATTGTGCAACAAATTCCAGGCTGAGGGTCCAGAATACCCAAAAGCCCTATTCCAAATTTCTGTCCAAGTGTTTGGGACAGAAACCATAAAGAAATCCTAAGAACGCAAAGAGTGCTGTCAGGCTTTTTTCTGCGTGATGAAAACACATAAGTGTGGGAGCAGACCAAAAATTGCCTTATAATAAAGGTGTACCAATGTAAGAGCCTACGGGTCGCAATGCATGGTAAGCTGTATCAACCATATGGAGACACTGAGTAGGGGCATGGATGTACAAAAGATCACCATAGTCCAATATAGGCAAAAACGTTGCAGCAACAAGATGCTTTTTTACATGAAAAGAAAAACACAACTTGTTTAACTTAAAGATGAAAGCGTTGCATTTGTGTCAATTGTATGTGGTTTCTTTTAATGTAACTCATATGATGTGATGGTGAGGGTCCCTAGGTATTTTTTAAAAAGGTTGGACACTAAATGTTGATTAATTAATATATTGTTCAGGCTGTAAAGCAGTCTCACGTGGTCCCTCATGTGAACTAACATTTATAACCCCAGTGATGACATCACCTTTCTGCCTGCCTGTCTTGCTCTGCTGTGGTTTCTGACTGCAGGTGGCAGGAGTCGAGTCGGGTGGATTGACTCAGACTGATAAACTGGCTGCTTATTAGTACAGCAATTGTGCATGCAGCCTTTGATCTAGATTTCTAAGCCATTGTTTTTCTCTGACATAAATCAGAGATATATCATATACCCTTTTAGAGAGCTCTGGAAATCCAGGCAACAGCACTATTTTAATGTTATATTTAAAAATATTGCCACAGTCGGTTTTGTTTTATATTACTAGGATAAGTGAATGAATCCATACCTGACGATTTTGTTTACTGTCCTTGTTGCTATGTTTCTGGATGTGTATTGGAGTTCAAGTTGTTGGTATCTATTGTTAACGAACACTCAGTAATATCAACCTCCATAATCTTTTAGATTTCCACCATCCATGATGTCAAAGTGGTATAAGGGCTGGAACAACAAGTTAAACAATCGCTGGAGCCAGCTGATCAGCCTTTGAAATCACAGTATGCAGCTATATTTCATATGCATGATTGCAACACCAAAAGCCACATTTTGTATCAGCATGAAACACTGCTCTACGGAAAAAGGGAGAAGGACAGAACGGGTCGTGGTGTTATTATGTGCCTGCAGACAGCGGCTGGATGGAACCTGTTGCATCAGCATGACACATGCCAGGATAGGGCAGACAGAAGGGGAAGTGGATGGGTCCAACAAACCCTGGACTTTCATGCAGGAGTCTGGTGTTTGCTTCCTTTATAAACGCCAGGTTTTTTTTTTTTATGCGCTTCCTTCCCCTAATCCTAACTTGTGTTGACATCATATGGTGCGATTCTGAAACGTAAAGAGCAATTGTAGAAGGGTACCTAAAGCGTAATATGTGGACGCAGAAGTCCACTGCAAAGTGGCAACATGTGACGACTTAGGATAAGAACATGTTCCTCCTTCAAGGAGTTCCAGAGGGCACCCCAAGAATAGATAATTACTTATTTTCACTTCTTAATTCACTAAAGAAGTGAGCTCAATGAAAATAACAGTCATAAAAGGTACTATTCTGATCATAATGTTCACTTCTTCCAAAATTAACCCCTCAACTGTAGTTGACTACTACAGAGTTCTGGCCTTAATCATATCTAACCACAAAATGGATGGATGGAGGTTGCTGAGGCAAATTTTAATCAAATGGGAGTCATCCAGCCAATGTGTATTAAATTAGGGGTTCTTGACACAGAAAAGTTTGAGAACCGCTGATCTAAGACAGTGCAACATATCGGTTAACAAGTACAACTCTCTCCCAAATCCAAAAGCTAGAGAAATGAAACTCAAATTTCTGATATCATAAGGTCTAGAGTCTGGAGCCATAGACAATCAATTTGATATTACAGATGACACTAAAAACACTCGGGAATATATAGAAGGAAATTAGTTCATTATCTGTTTCAGGACTGAGAACACTGCAGTAACATGCAGATCATTTTGGTATGAAAAAGAAAACAAACTGTGAAGCAGCTCCAGAGTTTATGCACACAAAGGACAAGTGACAGGTGAAAGTAAAAGGATTCAAAGTTCATATATCAGCAGTGGCCCTTTTATTATAGTTCTGCACCACTGCAATAAGTTCCTCCGGGGAACCAAAATGATAGAGTAGTCCTTAGTAACTCAACTACTCTATAATTTATCAATCATTCATGAATTGACAGACCATAACCATAAAATGTCTCTTTACTATTTTCATCTGAGCTTACCTCCTCCATGACTTTGACACAAGTAAGGGAATCGCCACACGTTGCCAATCCCAATACAGAAGCCCACACAGGTTAAAATGTACTGAGCTTTGTTGTCCCACTGGGGTCTGTCCTCGGCCTGCTCCTTCTCCATCTTTTCCAGATCGTCATAGGAAAGTATCCTGTCTTCCAGCCCTGGATTAGGAATTAAGAGTCTCATGGTGCACCTTCAGAGGCTGAGATGTTACACTGTTGTTCTTGGACTCAAAGTTAGGGCTCTACTGTACGCACTCTACAATGCTGAAGCAAGTTTATGGACGTTTTCTTTATCTGACGCAATCCACAGATTAGCCAGTGCATACTCTGCATTTCTGATTTTATACCACTATTCAAAACTACCAGTCATTCAGTTTCATCAAACATTAAACAAATAATACAATGGTACGGTAGTCACCACATGAATGATTAAATCCACTGCTCCAGGAAGTTTGACACCTTTCGCCTGATTTGAAACTCACCCTCCTATGGTCATATTGTTGCGTGGCCCTGAGGCTGATAATGAGGCAGATAACAAATTATTGGAGCACCCATCTCACAGTGGGTGCTCCAATAATATTAGGGCAGATTATGTGAGGCGAGCTGCTGAACAGAGGGTTTGCCAAACTCCCTCTAACATAAGGCAATTGTCCCAGGGCCCAAAAACTCCAGAGGTCCCCAAAAGTCCAGGCCTTACTGTGTTTCCACAGGTTGTGCTAATTTATTTGGGATTTAGCAATAAAAACACAATATCAGCTAAGCTGATAAGGCGGGTCATGCTTTGTTATCTAATCTTAAGGCCCCACCTTGAAGAGGGTCCTTAAGTCAAACTCTATCTTGAGAACGTCATTATTTCAGTGCTGTGCTTGCATTGCGCATGTTCCCAGATTAATACATTTAACACATTTAGCACATATCAAACACGATGGTAAAACTATGCACATTCTGCCCTTAGAAGGAAGCAAAGGCTCAGACACTGCTTTTATAGGCCATATGATGCTGTGGCTATGCGCTTGTCAGTAGGAACTGGTTCCCTCGGGCATTATGCAGCAGGCACTTCTCAGAAATCCCTCATACGTGGCCGCTTCCATGTAGAAGGGCTTGCCTTTCCATCATCGCTTGCTAGCATGCCTAGTATGTCACCTTCGATTGAAAATAATGACTGCTACTGCGGTGGCTACAATAGAAATAAACCTGCTGATGTTTTGAACATCATTGCCATGCTTCTTGGAATGTTATCACAAGAGGAGAAGAGGCATAACATTACTCAATGGAAAATCAGCCATCTTGCAATTGTTTTTATCAACATTTCAAAAATATTGCTTAAGTTTTGCACACATTTTTAATGGAAACCCATCTGTTGCATCGCCAGTGGCATTGGAACTTGAACGCAACGCAGATACTACATCCAATGGCCAAACAACCAAATGCTGAAAGAAAAAAAAGATATTTACCATGCACTAGTGAACCAGTCATACAACTAATTATGAACTGTTTCTTCTGAGGATGTCAATGGTTAGAAAAATAATAATTTTACCTCATAAAACAAGTTTGTTTTGACCTCATTCCCTCTTGAATCTTGACTGCTCTGTTCTACACAAATCTGAGTTTTTCAAAAAATGTTTTGATGTGAAAGGATCAAACAAACATAGGACTTTCACCCAGGATGATGCTAAAAACGACTAAGTGGGGAACCTAAAGCATCATAATTTGAAGCGTATGGCTACTAACCAATCTCCCATATTTGACAAGTTAAATGGGCTGCACTTGTATAGCGCTTTTTCTAGTCTTTTTGACCACTCAAAGCTCTTTCACACTACATTAAACATTCACCCAGTCTAGTCAGACCAAGACTTGAAATGATTTAACACCAGTAGTTTGGTTTTAGTGACACAATCAGCTGATATACTACCTGTAGACAAGTTGAGAGCATTTCTACCAAATACAATACATTTAGTGTTGTTGGTAATCAATACTTATTTATATATTCTTACCCATTTACTAACAGTATCTACCTCAACATGCAAATTTACTCTCTCAGCTCCACCAATGTCAGCGACATTGACTGATGGAGTCACTGATACATGTTTAGGTAACATAATTTCTGCAATCTTCTACAGTTAGTGTGTACCAGGCTTTAACAAATGACTTAATGATAATCTTTCTTTCATTATATAAGACATCAGCACTTGGAGAGGTAGAGTATATGTTTTGTAAATCATTTGAGGATTATAGGCAGTTGATCAAGTGCATTGACTGAGCAAAAGGGCAAAGTTCAGTTTGACTCAGAACATAAATTAATAAAGCCTATTTATTATTATTATTAGGTAATGAAGTTACTGATTGTCAGTTATTAAGTTATTTGGTGCATAATATATTAGCACTACAGACATTGATCTATTTTAGCTTTCATTTGTTTATTATAATGGCAAAATAGTATTTATCTGCACTCTTTAACTAGTTTAACTGAATGAACTTTAATACACTATATACCACAGTTGGATGAGTGCTTGTATTAGGGATTTATTATCCCATTAGTTGTGGTCAGTGAACATTTTACCAGTAAAATCTCCTTAAACATTGTTGTCATGGACTCTCTATCATGTGCAGGATACCTTGCCTGCTCCTTACAGTATGTTTTGCTTTGTTGCATCAGCTGACTGTCTTACCGCCATGTGTGCTGTTAGTGTGAAGTCTCCCTCTCTTGGCCAATTTGCTGTTCTACATCCCCTGCTTGTTTATTTATTTATTTCATGTAATTTCATCTATACTATATGGCTATTTAAAAAAAGACAAAAGAATAAACCTGACTAAAGTGACCTGATATAATTCTGTTTCAGACCAATTTTCTGTCTTTATTGCCCTTGAACATATCACAGAGAAAACTATTATGTTATACGACTTCAACTAAAACATGAGAAACTTGTGCTCCAGAAAAGGATAAGCACTCAGTGAAGACTCTAGGGTCACTGATCAGCAGTTAAGACTTAAATATAAAGGCCAGAGAGCAGTAATAGGAAAGAAAGAAAGAGGAGGCAGAGCCAGGGTGGCAGGTCTGAACGGACTAAAAACCACCCCCGTCGGATCGGGCCGAAAGCTCTGCAACCTCCCCCTCCCCGTCACACGGACTGGAATTTCAACTGAACACAAGAAACTTGCGCTCCAGAAAAGAATAAGCGCTCACTAAAGAAACTAGGGTCACCAATCAGCTATTATGGCTTAAATATAAAGGTCAGAGAGCAGTGAAGACTAACACATCTCTCGGGTCATCAGGTGGGAACCTCCTTTCATCAGTGTTTCACCTAGTTGGTCCCAGAGCATCTCCAGGAGGTTTGGCTGTGAACTCTGGCGTCCCAAAGCCGCTCCCCTGGTACCAGCTCTCACTGCTCCTACGCAGCCCAAACACTCCTAATCCAAATCCACTGACTGGATTTAACCGCCTCATCTGACATTTCCCTCACTGTCTTCCTCAAGCGCTGTCCCCTTACTCCCAGTTCCCCCAGGAGAGAGGTAGCTGATCCAGCTACAGATCCTCTACATCCCACTTCAACTGGGCGAACCCTAGCTTTCCATCCTTTCTGCTCAGCTTCTGCCTGTAAGTCTGTACTATATCTAAATGGAGATAAAAACTAAACAGGAAAACTGTAGGAAAATTGGAGGAAATTATTGTTTTTGAAGCTCAGATTTACAAAATTAAAACATTTTGCCCATTTGCATTAGAAACGTTAATATTTGCTATATTGTCAACCTTTATTTCAGGAGATATTGGTAGATATTTGCTTTAAAGTTTATCAGTCATGTGTTGTAGTTATATAAACAAAATAATATTAGAGACAAAAAATATTTCAGTGTCAAGGATAAACAGGGTGTAAAACCTGAATGGAACTAGTGCTGCAGGCTAATCAGTGCAATGAGTAAGTGCAGTAAATTAATACAGCAGTAATGCATTTGCACAAAGCATGAGCAGAAATACAAGTGCAAGAGGTGTATAGAGATGTCCATGTCCATATACTGATATACCGGGATACTGAGAGTGGCTGTGGTTTATACGGAGGTTGTGTTAAATCAGTGAATTGTTGTATTTTCGAACTCATACATTGGCAATACTATTGTTGTGCCATCAAAGCATTGAACTTGTTTAAATATTGCATATACTGAATTATGTAATATATTTTCACATCCTTGTACTGTACTTTTTAATCTCCCTCTTTTTTATATTTAACTAAATCTTGACTGTATGGAATCCACCCCCATGGAACGGCATTGAAGTCTATATTAAATAAATACATACATTCATACATACATATGAAATAAATAAAGATGTCAAAATTTGACATTTTTCAACATGCTATACTATGGCGCTTTTGGCCATTTTTTGGACATGATAAATAATGATGTTTTTGGCCTTTTTGACCTCTTTTTTCACAAAATAGCATGTGGAGACAAGCCATAGCATGGGATGTTGCAGAAATGGCCAAAACACAGTAAAATAGCAAGTCGTAAAAAACACAAAAAAATGCTATACTATATCATTGGGAAAAATGTCAAAATATGACGTCCAAAAAACAGCTGAAAACCATATAAAACTACATAAAATAGCATGTGGAGAGACACCATAGCAAAATGGCCAGAAACACCATAAAATAGCATGTTGTAAAAACCACCAGAAATGCTATTATATTATATTAGTGGGGAAAATGTCAAAATATGAAGTCCAAAACATCCACATAAAACCACATAAAATAGCATGCTGAGACACAGCATAGCATAAGTTGTTGCAAAAATGACCAAAAAAAAAAAAAAAAATTACATGTCCAAAAAAAAACAATGAAAATGCCATACTATAGTATTGGGAAAAATGTCAAAATATGATATGTCCAAAAAACAGTTGAAAACCACAAAAAAACACATAAGAGACCATGCCTAGACATGCCATAGCATGGGATGCTGCAAAAATAGCCCAAAACACCATAAAATAGAATTGGGAAAAATGTATAATTATGGCATGTCCAAAAAAGACCCACACAAAACCACATAAAATAGCATGCAGAGACACAGCATAGCATAAGATGTTGCAAAAATGGCACAAAACATCATAAAATAGCATGTTGAAAAAAAAAAAAACACCCAAAATGCCATACTAGAGTGTTGGGAAAAATGTCAAAATATGACATGTCCAAACAACAGCTGAAAACTGCATAAAATAGCATGCAGAGACAAGTCATAACATAGGACGTTGCAAAAACGGCTGTAAATGCCATAATATAGCATGTCGAAAAAAACGAAAATACTATAAAATACTATACTATAGTATGGCAAAATATTTTATTTTTGAGAGACATGATAAATTATGACATTTTTGATTACTTTCGAGCTACATACTATATACTATGACGTTTTTGATGATTTTTGAGCGACATACAGTATGTCGCTAAAATGTATGAAGATGTTATCTTCTTTAAATGTAAACAAGAAAAGGTATCTATGGTATTTCTACCATAATTTGATTCAGAGAAGGCACAAATAAAAAATCTGCAGAATTCAGGAATAAAGTATCTGATGCTCTTAATTTCTTTGAGGATAATTAATATGAAACAGTTGAGAAAAAGTCTTTTAAAACAAGGTAAAATATGGCAGGTCGTAGTAAATGAGATCAAGTTTACTCTACTTGCACAGTTTTTTAACCCTTTAAAACCTGAGCCAATTGAACTGATTTCTTACAAAAACATGGGAAAAAGGCAATAAGCAATGAAAGAACAAATTACCCAGAAATTTTCAAGAAATTAGTAAAAAGTATACGAAAATGACCACAAAAACAGTTTTCTGAATATAAAAGACAATTAAATAAACAAATACATAAATAAATAAAATAAAACAAGACAAAGACAGTAAAAATAACAACAAAACAACAGCAGGGACGTGACCTGGAGAAAGTATCTCAAAATTAATTCTGCAAAGTAATATTAAATAAAGCAATTATGATAATTACAAATATTGTTTTTCTCTAGATTATTTCCCCTTTGACATTTTCACTAACTTTTACAAAAATAATTTTCTTAATGTACTTTTTCTTTTTTTTTTCTTCTTTTTTTTTTGCAATTTTTACAACATTCTTACAAAGTTGCTCAATGCTTTATTATGTATTATGGTTATTATGTCTTTGAAAGAAATCGCAACAATAGTAGGGTCCTGCATAAATAGAATTGTCTCTTAAAGAAACATTTTAGGAATATTTGTAAATATGACAATGATCCATTTTACAGTGATTATGCGCAGGACTGCTTATTAGCCAGGCACATTTCCTGGAGTCTGAATTGGTTGCCTGGCAACAGCCCAGCTTCAGAATATTTGTCACATATCATTATTTCTCAAAATGTTAAAAGTTTGCTTTAAAAAGCTTAAAAGTCTTTGCTTTACCAACTAGTTTGAAGAGTGAGGTGAACGAATTTCCATGGACCAATCAGAGTTTAGCAACATTTGAATTTAAAAATGGTGACAGTGGTGGCCTTGTTAGCTTAGCTTAGAATTTTTCACGTAAAAGAGTGATATTTAATATGTGAAGGTTTTCTTTTTAGGATTTTAAAAAGAATTTGATTCAGAGTTAGGTGACTTAAGAATTCAGCAATTAAAACATTCAATGCAGTCAGAAAATTAACACATAAGAAAGACAAAGGAGACAGAGCACCCCTCATTTAACTCGCTAAAATAGCTTTATAATAATCATATTAATAGTAATAATATTAGCCATTAGAAAATGTTTTGACAACGTTGACAGTGTTACATTCTGTGTTGGGGTAAACCACGTCACAGTGTGCCATCTCTCTGGGCTTCAGCGCTATCAGACGTGCTCCTTTAACACATCTAGATCCATAAAACATACAAGATCAATAAATAAATTTGTATGTACAAAATGAGTAGCACACCACAACAAACAGAATCATGATTTACACTTCACTGTGCAACACCCTCTACTGCCGTCCAACATGTATTAGACTGCATCTCCCCCATCACCGTGGTGTTCTCATGCATCGTGTGTATCCACTGGTGGCTTTATGAAATAAAGTTCATGTCTTATGGCATCGCTATTGCTATATGCTCCAGTCAATTGTTTTTACAGGAGAAAAAAACCCAAAAGCATTTAATGTTATATGTACAATATGCTGTCTTGGCACTGAATCAAACGTGTATAAAACAAGAGAACCCAAGATAAAGCTGAGCTTGAAGACAGAAAAGCTCGCTGTATCAAACCCGTTTGATTGAAAATCATGGTGTTCAGTGAGCAATGCATGAACGAGGAGGAGAGAGTCGACGAGGGGCTATTTAGTTTTTGCTACATTATAGAGTAGAATACACAGAGAGTCTGAATCAGTTTGATGTCCATGTTGTTTTCCTCCTCTGGCAGAACTAAGAGTTCAGAGTGGAATAAATGCACACGGAGAAAGACGGTCTCATGTTTGGATCTTCCATTCAGTCCATCTATCTGTTCAACGCTTTCTTTCCTCCCGTGATCTCTCACTCCTCATTGGAGTGTCCATCATTGATCCCAGAGAAAAATGTCGTCCTAGAGTTATTGTCAGTTTGCTTTACTTCTACTCCATCTCCCTAGCAGCAGCGATTTAAGACTTGTCTTTTTTTTTTCTTTGTTATTGTACACAACACTCGCCCTTGAATACAGAACAATGTTTACCCATAGCTATAATCAACAACACCATTTATAATAATGAGAGTGATGGCAATAATTAATCCTTTTAATGACAATAATCATACTAATAATAATCATATTGTAATAACAATATATGTAATATTGAGAATAGCAATGTCCATTGGCAACAGGTATTTACATTTTTGTAAACGTGAGGGTGGCAGGGTATTATTATTTTTTGTTAATTACACAGTAATTGCTCAGTTGTCTCTGACCCACATGGTTACCTGTGTGTATACTGTAAAGCAACATTACAGTTTAAATACATGTGCACACGCACACGCACACGCTCACGCACGCACACACACACACAAACACAATAACACCTCAGAGCTAAAGGCACATTGGAGTTTCAGTTAAATATCTTCTGAGTGTGAGCTGCTCTGGAGGCAGAGGTGAGCAAGAGGAGAACCAATACATTAATTTTAAGGACTCTGGTCAAAGTATAAATAAGTAGCAAAGATATAATGCTTAACTTTTTAATGAAATCAAAACTTTTGATGCTGTAAATGGTTAGCATTGTTTATAGCAATATCTATCATCTGTAATTTCTTTGTGGTAGTTTTCAGTGTTTGTTGGGGGGTCTTCCACTACATGAAAATTTTACAGGAAACACCTGATGAATAATCCAATGTTATTTGATCAATATTGATATCAGCCTCATTGTATAGACTGTTTAATTTGAGTTACATTGCTGGGCAACAGCTTTGGTCCACGTTTACTTCCTGTCAGCTGATGTCATTCAAAAATAAGCTGCATCACAATGTTTATTTACAATAACTGCCTTGTCAGGTACAAGTAATCAAACAGTGCTGAGTAAACTCTGCCACAGTCGATTAGTTTAAAGCCACCGGAAAAGAAGGCCCACCTAAAAAAATCAATATCAGTTTACTCTTTATCCAGTATACTCTATATTTAGAATATTTTCGCCGCTTTTCTTTGCGGTAAGAAAGCCCTTACCGGGATTTAAAGCTGTTATATCAAAAACACTAAAATCATTGAGAAAAACAGTTCTTACACTCTACCTAATGGCTAAGTTGCCGGTCTAGTGCTGCCTCGATCAGATTTTGTTCATCAAAGATGTTAGAAAAGCAACATAGTTAATACAGTAAGCCCAACAGAAACGTCGGACCACAGTGTTTAACTCTATAACTTTACATGTTCCAGTTACGACTGAAAATGACAACAAAAATATCCAGGTTTGCCAAATTTACATATCAAAACGGTGGCCAGTTTTCTACCCAGAACTGACTTCTGTTATTGGAGCGACGTCACTGTGATTCGTCCTATAGACTGGGTTCATGTTCACTTCCTGTCAGCTGATGCCATTCCGATATACTGGAAAACATTCCAACAGGAAATACAAAAAGACTCATTTAAGGTGTCTTTGTTGTCAAGTTTGAAATGGTCCTTCTTAAGTCACTGCTAATATTAACCCAAAATTTCATATTTTTGCTTAACAGCATTCAACTGCTAAAACAGCGGGCGGATGTGATTGTTTTTCAAACAAATGCCTCTACAAAACAAGATATGGTAATTTTCTCTGTTCTTTCTTTCAGTGGATCAGTTATAAATATTGCAGGAAGTAAGTGAACAAGATGAAGGAGCCACAGCTCAAAACTCTTAGCCAGACAATGTAGGTCCTCGTCTTCTCCCTATGAGATTTAGCTCAACTAGTAACTTTGCTTTTTCCCCCAGAGCAGCTCTGCCTCTCAGAAATGTCTGCATAACTAAAACTCAAATCTGCTGCTACAGCATCCCTCCTGCTCCACTTTGTTGCAGAAGCACAGTATACAGCCCACACACACTGGCTACAATTGAGCTCGCCTCAGCCACCACTTCTTTCACTGCCAGTGATTCTGCTGCTCTCCAGTTTCAGAAAAATGGCTACTAGAGAATCTGGGCTCAGAGGATTTCCCCTTTCATTCAGAGAATATGGACAACATTCCTGCGGGACTGATCTGGACCTGTATTATCAGGGTCCATCGGTTGTGTGGTGTTAGAGAATCCCCTGAGGACAGAGGCCTGGGTCGGGGTTGGAGACACTGCCGCTAGAAACTGAGGTACTCGGAGTTGACTTGTCCGTCTGGCTGTCCACAAAGGGGTTTTTGCACTTCTAGAAAGAGGTGAAAGGGTTCGTATAGTAGTCTGTCTGGTGTGTTGGTGAGTGCTCAGATCATGTTTGTACAACTATACACCCAGGTGCTATTTCTAGCTGAGGCTCCAGTATTTATACTGTGAAGATATCGGACGGATGGACGGGTAAAATACTGCACACAAAGTATGGAAATCAAACCACCAAAAATGTGTTTGCAATGGACCTGTTTCAAGGCAAGGTGGCTGGCTAACACCTGTGATCAAAAGTATAGAGGAGAAAGTCAGTGAGAGTTGAAGAAGTAGTAGTTGCTACGGTGGATAAGCATCCAACAAAGCCTCTTTGATTCCTGGTGTCCCTCAAGGACGTCTCGTAATGGAAAGACCTTGCCATCCCTCTGCGTGTAGGTTTGAGGATTGTGAGGGTGGAGTCAAGAGGCCTTCACAGTGGAGTAACAGTATAAAAGCAGGTATTTGTGCTTTGTTTGATGAGGGCTGTGTCAAACACCACTGAGATGTTGTCAAGTTTGAGGGTAACAGAGGAGAAGGAAGAGCGGATAAAAAGGCTGCTCTGCAACCCACACCGCTGCAAAATGAATTAAACATGAAGTCTGATTCCCAGCCCTTTTTTCCATTGCCAGGGCAGCTTGTTTTACATGGAGGTTGTTAAATTGATCTGTTGAGATTCAAATCAAAAACATTGATTGCTGTTTCAAGGTTGCCAGTTTCATTGTCCTCCAAGGATATCATCTTGGTACAAAGGCATGACTCATCGAAATAATGGCGTTGTAAAATCCTGTCAATTGTTTTCAATCACAAAAAGGTTCATAAGCTACAAAATTTGCTTTGCTTTTGTCAGTCAAAAATGAGATCCTGCTAATTTTTTCCAAAGGAGGTCGACGTAAAACATGCAGTATTAACATCAACAAAATCTGCCAGTCTTATGTGGGTATTGCACGTGAAAGTGAGGGAGACAAAGGATGGCATGTCAGTACAATAAAAACAATTTCTTTAACAATAGTCTCTGCAGATTTTTATACTTTTTCTATTTACACATCTTTCTATATATATATATATATATATATATATATATATGTATATATATATATATATATATATATATATATATATATATATATATTATATATATGTATACTGTAAACTGTGTTCAAAGGAAACCTCAACATATAGCTGGTTAGGCACATGTAGTTGGTTCTAAAGGGGGAGTACAGGGATGGGATACAGCAGTATATGTTGTTAGAACCACAGACAGATATACAATAGGCCTAAAGAGGATCATACTTGGCAAATAACACTCTTGCCAATTATACCCTGTGAACCTGACCCAGCACTCACAAACTGAAGATAATAATCATTATAAATTCTTTTTCACATGTACTGAGTCTGGATATGCCACACAGCTGTAGTATCACACAATGCTATAATCTATTATAATAATACTGTAGTAATTCACATTTGATATATGCTGTTTTTGTACATATATTGTACTCAGTAGTCTACTAATCTAGAAATGTAGATTATATTATAAAATATACATCTCCTGTTAAAATATCCCATTTTGCCGACACATTCCATCCAAATGTTAGAAAAAGGAAAAAGAAAAAACAGATCATGCTAAAAGATTCTTCAATTTTGTTTCTTTAAAACGGCTGATTTGGACTTTTCATTGGGCTTTATCACATGACCCTTATTACACACAGCCCTTCATGTATACACTACACACACAAGCCTATACGCACCATCCATACAAAATACTTATATTATAAATATCTGTTCCGACATGAATGAATAAGACCCCTTCAAAGCTTTTAAAATCATGCTACACTTTGTTTGGTGGAAACACCAGATAGTATGATTTCAAGAAGTAAATAAAGAGGAAGGGAGAGGAACACTTAGTGCAACAAACATACAGTATAATTTCAATCATAACGAGTGTTACTTAAAGGTTCTGTATGTAACTTTAAGAAAATCCTTCCTTTCTCTCTGAGGTCGTTAAGTGAACTGCAGTCAGCATTTTCTCCATAGCCACAAGTGAGCACTGGCCACAATGACAGCCAGTATGTTATCATGATGCTAGAAAAAGTTGAATTGTTGTGTTAGTCCAACTAAAACATGACTACATGTACATATGTTAGTCTGACTGAAAGACTAAGTTGAATTTCTCAAAGTCAGGCTAACACACCTAGATAATTCATTTGGGAGTTGATTTACTCTTTCATGCATACGCCTCTATGGAACATGAACTGGCCTAGGCGTTGTGTGCATGCTCCACAGTCCCCACGCTAGGTTTTAAATCGGAAGTCAAACAGCATAAATTTGTAGAAGAAAGCCAGGAAAGAAAAACAAAAAACAAAAAGAAGAAGAAGGTGTAAAGAAAACAAAACAAGACAAAAGTACCAAGTAAAATGCACAATATGCATGGAACGACAGCGCCGAAAAGTTATCCATATTGTCATTTTCTGAATAATGTTATAATGAATTCATTCATTGCTAAAACAATTAATACAGGTAAAAAGTTACATACAGTACCTTAAATCTCATCATAATTACCAATTACTCTATCAAGTTGCTTCTTTTCTATCATTTCACAACAGATGGTTTCCTCTGTTTGATGACTCTTTGGACAGGCTTTGGAGGGAGCTACATTAAATATGACTCCTTTTGTTTTCTTTCCCTTTGAAAAAAAAAAAGTTTCTTCTTTCATCAGCGGTGTGTGAAATCGAGGGGATTGTACTTCAAGTTAGGTGAGTAGATTCTGCTAAAGACTTTGGCAGCTTTCTCCCCTTTTACTTTGTGATCCACTGCTTTATCTTTGTGATAATACAAATATATCGGGGCAAAGTCTACTCTTGGTATTCAAGAGAAGATCTGGGAAAGAAGTAATAAAGTAATAAACTGACCTCCTTCCATGGCTGTTTCATCAGGGTGTCTGTTAATTCCTGACTGAGGTGGAAAGAACTCCCGACAGACCACTGTTGTTGGTGTGGGTCTTCATTTGACCACTTGGTGGTGCTATAGTCTCACAGTGAAATGGGGGCCTTCTCAGTAAAGTCTTGAAAAGCCACCAAAATATATTCCCCTAAAAATTCCCAGCACCCCACCCCTGAACACTTGAAACTTCAGAGAGACTACATAAAAAGCAAATCGGCTCTGTGTTTTTTTGTTTGTGATGCTCTCTAGCTGTCAAGGCTGTGTTGCTACACCGCAAAAAAAGCTCCTTTTGGCAAACATGAGTGTGCACTCTATGTACAAATAGCACTTGCACATTCAAACAGCCTCACTGCTGAATGCTGAGGGTAGTCGATGGATACATGGGGAAGTGAAGAGTGTTCTTTGACTTGGTGTTTGGGTGGACAGATGGCACCTGGATGAAAGTGCCAGCTGTAGTTGACTGACTATGCTTGGAGGATGTTCTTTGGGGACTGCCAACCATCTGACTTTAAGGGCATTTAAACTGATGGTGAGAAATGAAGCTGTGTTTATCCATCCATACTGGTAGCATCGGTGAAGATATATCGGAGTTGATTCTGTTGCAAATGGCATTCAGGAGTTGGCAACAGGGGGTCCATAGGGAGATTCTGTTATCTCCTTGTCTCCACAGAGGTTTTGTGCCTGTTAAGCCCTTTATTTTCAGTGATGGAGAAGTGCTAAGTGAACACGCACAGGCATGCTACTACTGCGTGAACCTCCATTGACAACCATTACAAAAGTGGACTGTTTCTTGTTTGTCAGCCAAAAAGAAATTCAGAGAATTCTTAAAAAAGTCCACTAGCTACCACTTCAGGTCTAGGCCTCTGTGTCAGTAAAATGTCCAAATTTCAAGATACTAAAATGGCTGTCATTGCTTGTTTAATGAGCAAAAGAAGTGACTTTGCAGTAAGTGAAGTGATGGAAATGCTGAAGGGAAGGGTAGCGGACAAACGACGATGACCTGCAAAAGATCCAAAACTGGACTCAGAGAAAGACTGAGATTCAGGTCAGAATCGCAGGGGTGAGGGTGAGCAAGGAGGTGTCCTGGGACACACCTCAGTCTTGTGTTCAGAGTCGAGTCTGGGCTTCGGGGATGTAGATCTCAATGCTGTCTGCGCTCTCTGTGGCTGAGTTCTGTCTGAAGGAGGCGGTACGCTTGGTCTGCAGCAGCCTCCTCCTCGCTTCTGTCCTCTGACGGTCCCCGAGGTCCAGGGACTTCTCCCTGACGGGTAGGGTATGTCCACCAATGCGAGGCACCACCAGGCCCCCGGACCCACCTCCGGCACCCCCATCCCCCACACTATCGGCCCGAAGGCTACCACTAACCCCACCTGCTGGCTTCTTTGGTAAGGGAGGAGGAAGCTTCTTATCCTCCTGCCCCGGGAATAAGACGTAGATATACGATGGACATGGACAGTGGATTTATTATGTCAGTTGGTGAAAAAATGGTTTTGAATTGTTGAACCAAAGAGATCCCATGCGAAAAATGTGGGAGACAAAATGAGAATGACAAACCAAAGTACCAAACCACCGAAAAAAAGGGTAAAATTCAAATGGGAATCACAGGCCAAGACATGTGAGACAGTTAACCACAACCAAAAAAAAAAATTCATGCATTGGCATCATTTTGACACAAGGGGAAATGAAATGGGAGAAAATAAAGGAAAAAAGAAAAGGGAGGAAAGAGAAACAATTGTTAGTTTGTTATCAAGAACAATGTGGTTGAACAGCGAGTAGCCTAACCTTTATAGAACAGAAAAGTACGTCCTTTTGTCTATCCAGCCACAATAAATGCAAAAAAAAAGAAGCTGATATGCATTTAAATTTCTAGTAGTTTCAGACTCCATCATCTCGTCAGCAGCTCAGTCCCTCTTACTGTTTTGTATTTTCACAGCCTGCAAAGGCTTGGAGGGCACGACCATCTGCGCTACTCTTCTGCACACTGTCATCTTAGCTCTGGGGGAGTGCTCTAGGGAAACAAGGGCTGTGTGGACCCCAGGGCCTCTCACCTTCTTTTCAGGTGGGAGCCTCCAACCAGAGTCCTTGACCCTCTGGAGATCCTGAAACTTGACCCTGACGTCCTCTATGTTGAGCTGGAGCAGGTCCCAGAAACTTGCCAGGTCCTGAGAGGAGGGCTGGGGGTACGCTGATGGGTCCTGGGTGGGAAGGGAGACGGGACATGGTATGTTAAGGGTGATAAAGCAATACAATTGTGAAAGAAAGACAAAAAATAACAGGGCATTTTTTTGCAACAGTGTTTTTTGCAGCCAAGCTAATTTTGCCTTTAGCAAAAGTGAATCTTAGCAAAACCATGCACCATAATGTAATGTGTGTTGTCATGATTTTGCATGCAATCTCACATACTCACCACACTTTGTTGGCAGAGGCGGAAGAACTGCTGGACTTTCTGAGACATGAGCATCTGGGCACTGCCAACTGCATTTCGTATCAGCTCAAGAACTAGGGAGGAAACAGCACACAAGAAGTTTTAGACATCATTCATTTTTTTGTCCTTTTCTCTGATGCTTTTCTATCCTCTTCCCAAACTCACTCTCCTCTGGTAGTTCATTCTCCTCTGCCTCTCTCTCCATGCTCTGACACCAGCCCTCCATCCTCTCCACCTCTGTCTGCAGGAGGCGCAAGAAGAACTCTCCGTCTCTCATGCAGGGCGAGGCTCGGCCCGAGTCGGGCAGGCTGCGGGGGCCCTCCAGGGATGGCGTCCCTGCCCAAGCTCTCTCAGAGGTGATAGGCAGAGGGGAGTGGGAACGTGGAGGCAAGAGTGGGTGCTGGTGGGGCCGTGGGTCAGTCTGGCAGGCCTCAGTGGTATAGCCACTCTGGATAAAGTCCTGGGTTAACATAAGAGAGAACTGTTGGGCACACAGTATTCAGCAGTGGTGGGACCATTCTTATATAAGTGACAAGTTAGTCTCAAGTCTTTGCAGTCAAGTCCCAAAACAAGACACAAAAGCTCAGAGTCAAGTCCCAAGTCAAGACTGACAAGTCCCAAGTCAAGTCCCAAGTCAACACTGTCAAGTCTTGAATCAAGTCCCAAGACCCTAAACTAAACTTTTGAGTCCTAAACACGTCATGATACGTTCTTCACCAAATGTCATGCTATTTTAACAGCACAGAAACCTCACACACTGAGTCTGTTGCGTTCATTGTTCTATTCCTTGTGAAAAATGTTCAATTTCAGACACATTTGTTCCCTTGCTTCTCTCCACTGGAGGTATCTCCCTGGCATATGCCACTCTTTCCCCGTGTCTTGCATTTGACACCACAGCTACATGAAGGGACCGAACTGTCCTCCACTCTGTCTCCATCCTTTTGCTTTCTCTCTGAGTGTGGTCTTCATCCTCCTCCTTGTCATCATCATCCACCTGAATATCACTTGCTGACTTATTAAGAGTGAGCCATTTGAGTTATGAAAAGATACTCTGCGTTCTGCTCCTCTGTTGTCAGTGATGTGTCCTGCCGCCACATTTTTTCACTGTTTCTTGGTAAAGCAACTCTCTTAAAGCTGCAAGTTAAGTTAAAGTTGCAAGTCTTTTTTGAATTTTTCAAGTTCAATGTAAAAGTAATTAAATGTATGACTTGAGTCTGACTTGAGTCCAAGTCATGTGACTTGGGTCCATACATCCGGTATTTGAACAATTAATAATTGGTACACCTCATCCTCAATCTTCATGTCTAAGGCCAGAGGCAATTCATTTGACTATTAGGTATGAATGTACTCCTTCAAATACTAATCTACTTGAAGAAAATGTCACTGGCTACTGAATGATAACAAACAGTACAATAGTATTTGTGAATCACTGCAGACTTACCTCTCTGTAAGCCCACTGTCCCTGTGTGTGAACGGTGCGATGGCACTCTGTGTACTGACTAGCTGACTCTGGCTCTGACGAGTGCCTTTGGAAGGAACAGCCAAACTGAAGACTCTTGTCCTGCGTTGGCACGGCGATGCTGAGCCCTGGGAAACCCTCGGGGTCCAGGTCGGCCTGCACGCTCGCCGTCACGCTGTTGGAGCGCTTGAAACGAGCCCGCCTGCAACACAGGGAGTCACAGCAGGCCCAGAGGCATCGAGTCACGCAGAGTATCGCATGCAAAAGCAACGCTCAAATCATTTTTTTTTTCTTCTGATAATTGCACATTCCTATCGGAGCAGGAATAGTCACTGCAGTCACAACAACTCACTCAGTTGTGATAAGCCCTGCTAAATCCTCTGGCATATGACGCACCAGTATGTTCAAATGTCATGTCAATGGACTCAGTGATGAGTGTTTACTCTATTACAAGTTTATACCCCACCTCCCCTCATGTCTTTGCTGTCTGATGAGGTGTGAGTTGTGACTCACATTTTCATTTTTTGCACTTCTCTTTTCTCTCCCGACGTCACACTGTCATCCTCGATGATTGAAGGAGATGGGGGACATTGTTAACAGGTGCACAATCACATAACGCTCGAGGTTCGGGAGTATGCTATGTTGTGATTTCTTGCAAGCATACATGCGAATCTGACCCGTAAGCGATGCTGGATATAATTAGGAGGAGGGCTGTGTCACGCGTGAAAGTCATGTCGAGCGTATGACTTGCAGTAGTCATGGTTACAGTCGAAAAACAAGACATTCTTGGAACAAAGTGTTAGTGAGTTCAAGCTGTGATGTCTGATGAAATGTTTAATGAAATAATAGGATCTCGCCTAGAAATCAACCATACTGTAGGTGGCTGCACTGTAGGGCGCCCGGGAGACGAAGGCTTTTTCAAATTATGTATTAAAATTATTCACATAACTTCCTGGGCACAGACCAAAAGCTCTTGATGAAGCCACACATTTTGGGGCAAATTCAAATCAGCAAACAAACAAACACACATCTTAGTTTGAAATTTTGTGTCCATAATTAAGGCAAATTAAATGTCAGGGTGAATAAAAACACCTCAAGTTGGGACAAGATTTCAAAGAAAAAAAACTTTTCCCCTGATTTTATTTCAAGATGTTTTACTATTACCTTTTGTCATCTTCCACTTGGACTCCTATAGAGTGGACCTCTGTAAGAGCTTTACCCTCTGCGTCAGAATCTGACAGAGTCTCTGAGCTGTCCACCTGGAGCAGAAGAAGACATAAAACACCACAGTCAGAGCGCAGAGGTATTTGCAGAAACAATTAGACAGTTTCATTTATTCATTTTTCATTTGTGGTGTTCAGATGAGAATAAAGACTTTCATAGACTGACTGGAAGATAATTAGTTGCAGCCTTATTTGGATAGAGTAAAATGTCCTCACTCACCTGCACGGCTATGGATGGCCTCCACTTTCTCCCACCACGTCCCTCGTCCTGCCCCCCAGCTTTACTCAGCACGATACTGTTCTGAGGCAGAGAGACTGACTTCCCAAGGCTGCCCCCGACCCTGCTGTCCCTCTCTCTGGCCGGCCTCGGTGGCCCCTCCAGCAAACTGTCAGCAGAGCTGCTGTGTTTGGCCCTCACCCCAACTCCAGGACCCCCTCCGTAGGGCACCAGCTCTCGTGAACCCCTGACCCCATCTAGGCTCTCTGCCGAGTTACTGTGCTGTCGGGAACGTCCAGGGCCAGTGGCGGAGTAGTATCCTCCTCTTGAGGAGCGACCCAAGGGGCCGTCAGAGCTGCCCAGGTCCACGGAGTTGCTGTGCTGCTTGGGGCGCCCGGGGCCTGAGCTCGAGGCCAACTGTCCGCTGCTCTGGAAATAGGCATCCTGGGTGGACTCGGTACTGCTCTGGGCTCGCACAGAGAGTGAAGACTTGGACATGCGAGGTGGGAGTGGGGGAGGAGCACCTTTACGATAAGGAAAGACTGAAGTGTCAGAAGAGCGGGAGAAAGGAAGACAGAGGCATAGTGGACTGTTAAGAGCAAAATGGGTATATCAACAGGGAGCAGGGGAGGTGGATACTTACAAAAAGGACAGACTGGAAGAAGAAGGTAAAAGGAATGAAACAGTGAAAAGAGGGGATTTTTTTGCAGAAAAGAGGGTAAACCAATACAGAGAGAAAGACAAAAAACAACAAAATCATTAAATCATAATGGCAATGCAAGATGTAAGAGAAAGATTCATAAACACAACTAAAAAGCTCTTTTTCTTTTCACAAAAAAATCAGCTTCTGATGTGAATTTTTGTGAGAGGTAAGGAGCGACGAAGTCGCAAAGAAAGACATGACATTAGTGACGAAAGAAAACCTGGTAACACTTTCTTTGAAGGCCACATCTATAATGCATTATGAAGATATTCATAGTAAATTATAATGCATTCATAATGCGATATAAATACATTCATAAACACATATAATGCTTACTGATCCACTACAGCAAAAGTCCTAAACCATTATGGATGTGGCTTGATGATGATTTATAAGTAGCAAGGGTCTTATGGATACTCTTGACTTGTTATAAAATAGGGTTTGATTGCTGGGGCTTATAATGCATTATAAATATCTATACTCACTTACACACACACACACCAGTCAACTGTATTACAAGGTAGATTCATTGTCATTTTTCTTAAACGTGGGTTAGGAAGGAATGAAATGAAATTTGACCCTAAATCCTCTAAATCCAATCTTTATGGCATTGAAGGAGTTGAGGAGTCCTACAGCCTGGACAATGAAGCTGCTCCGTAGTCTGGTGGTTCTGCAGCTGATACCTCTGTATCTTTTTCCAGATGGCAGCCGGGTGAACAGACTGTGGCTGGGGTGGCTGCTGACTTTCAGTATCCTTTGGGCTCTGTGCAGACACCTCACTTTACCGAGGTCAGTAATGCTCTGTAGATGGGAACCAGTGATGTTCTGGGCAGTTTAATCACCCGCTGTCGAGCACTTCTGTTCTGGGCTGTGCATGAACCATGCCAGTTTGTGCTCCTCTGTAGACGTTAACCAGAATCTTGTTCTGGAATTTAGCCCTTCTAAGTTTCCGTAGGAAGTAGAGCCTTTCCTGTGCATTTTTAACCTGGGTGATGATGTGTGATGACCAAGATAGGTTCTCAGTGATAGTAATTCCAAGGAACCCATAGCTGTTCACCTGCTCCACCTCAGCTTCACTTATATAGACAGGGGTGTGTGTCTTTGCCTCCTTCTTTCTAAAATCAACAATCAGCTCCTTGGTTTTACTGACGTTGAGCAGTAGGTTGTTCTCTGTGCATCACTCTGCAAGATTATTGAATGTAGAGGAGGTGTGACTGCAAATTCAAACTCTCTGGGGTCTGCATGTGAGGAAGTCCAGTATCCAGTTGCAGAGTGTTGCATTAAAGCCCAGAGTGTTAAGTTTCCCAATCAGCTTCATAGGAGAGATAGTATTGAATGCTGAGCTGAAGTCAACAAACAGCATCCTGCTAGTCTAGCTGTTCTTATTCTCCAGGTGAGTGAAAATTGAGTGAAGAGCAGTAGATCCTCTGTGGATCTGTTGATTCTGAAAGCATACTGATGAGGGACCAGGCTGGCAGAGATGTTGTCTTTACTGAACACATATAATGGTAACTTGTGATACAGTATGGACTGTTTCATCACACTATTTGTCATTACTACAGTTAATTGTTGATGTGTGAATAAGTGAGTATAGATATTTATAATGCATTACAAACCCCAGATGTCAACCTCTAGTTTATAACAAGTCAAGAGCATCCATAAAACCCTTGCCACTTATAAATCATTATAAGTCACACCTATAATGGTTTATGACTATTGCTATAGTGCATCAGTAAACATCATTTGTGTTTATGAGTGTATTAATAAAGCATTATGAATAAAGTAAAATTCACGATTAATGCTGTCATTATGCACTGTAGATGTGGTCTTCATAGAAAGTGTTACTGAAAACCTCTTCCCTTGAACTAACTTAACTCTGCTTCTTAGGAAGATAAAGCAATTTCCTGAGAGAAATATTAAAATGGGAGGCGCAGATTCTGTCTCTTCCTGCTCCCACATTTTTCTTCAAACATACATGCACACGCGCACACACACACACACACACACACACACACACAAACAAAATGACTACAAAGAGACACAAAAACTAGAAAGAGGTGCAAGATATCTACAAAGACACACAAATGACTACAAATACATGCAAATAACCAAAATGACTACAATAACATGCTAAATGACAACAAAAACACACAAAACAAATTAGAAGAGAAACAAAATGACTACAAACAGATGCAAAATGACTACAAGCAAAAGAAAAAACAACCACACACACAAAAAAAAAAATCAAGAAACACAAAATTACCACAAAGTGACACAAAACATGCCTGTGCACAGGGACCTATTGTCTCATAATCCAGCAATGATTTTATACTAGGAATGAGAAAGAGCATGATTCTAAAGACAAAACTAAAAATTACTAGAAAAAAAACATAAAAACGCATAAAATACATGTTTCAAATAAAGAATGATACAGAACAAGACAGCAAAAGAACAAGACAAAACCAGGAAGACAAACAGACAGACGGACCAACAGAAGCAACTGGAGACACTGAGCTATCATCATAATCCTAAGCACTCCTGCACCCATTATTGAGCCTGAGAAACCTGCGATCACACTGGGGTGGGTGATGGGAGAAATGAGAAACAGAGATGAAAGAGAACAAAGAGCAAGCACAATAACATACACAAGTCGATGCTTATAGCACGCATACGTATACACAAACACAAGGAAAGTTCTGCAGAACGTCTGGGTGAAAAAGTGAGATCATACAGACTGAAGGAATAGAGAAGGAAAAAATAAATAAAAATGGATGCACGCATTGCGCGCAGCTGTGCAGTGAGTTAGGGTACAGATTTTGTGTGTGTGCTTAAACTTGCTTTTGTTGAGGTAAGCAGACAACAAGCTGTCACAAAATGATTTCTCACACTGGCTGTCCTACTGAGTCTCCCACCAGGTTGCCTCCACATAAAAGACAACCACGCACCCTTTGCAGACATCGCAGACTTGTATTTATTGTTATGCCGAACCACGCACATGCACACACTCACCAGCCCCTCCCTTGATGCTTCCCTGGGGTCCCGACATGGAAAAGACAGAGAGGCAGTCGTCGTCCTGGGAACAGCCTGCCTGGATAGCGCGGACGTAGCTGTGGCTGCGAGTGCGGAACACGCCTGGAAGGTCCAGGGCCTCGACGGCTTGAGACTCCACTTCCCCGAACATGGTCTCACACACCGCTTCGAACTGGCGGTTCAATGTGTCTCCCAGCTAAAGAAGAGGGAGACGACGTAGAAGAGGGAACATGAGAGAGTTATTCCACATCCTATCAATATATACAAATGCATAATTCACACAAACAAATCCCAGCTTCTTACCTGTGAGCTGGTCAGAGAGCGGGTGTAACTCCGGGCGCGGGTGTGGGTTTTAGGTGTAGTTCGGCTATTGGGGTATGAGTCTGTGCACTGCTTACATGAGTACCTGAAATACATAACACACAGCATCAGTAATGACTGAAACAACTACAGTGTTTGACGTCACAGCTGTTCCTTACTTGCTAAAATATTCTGGCTGTGATATCCTCAGTTGTGCTATTTTTGTCAAAAACTCACTGCAGCAGCGCACATTTAGTTATCAAATAAAATGTCACTGAGTCATGCTCTATGACTATGCCAGCTGGAGTCATTTTGAGTGTTATGATGCTGCACTGCCATGTCACATGGGAAAAACTGCACTGCGTCACATCTAGACTACCATTTGTATCTTATTTGAAATCATTCTGAGTGTTTGAGTGAATGTGTTTTTCATGTTGGTTATGCAGGAGTGCAGTTAAATGTGAGCAAAACTAAGTTTTGGTTTTTGCAAGTCAAAATAAAAGTGAAATGGTTACACAGAAAGAGTGTCTCAATTTAGATGTTTGAGTGTGATAATGGATGTTTAACTGTTAAGAAAATCTCATATAGCACATGTAAAGACCAAGGTATCGAAATATATTATTGTTTTCAACAAAGCAAAGTATATGTTAGATTACAAGGCAATGAGAATCGTGTACTGTTCACTTATTTTGCCATATGTGTGTTATTGTGTGGAAGTGTGGGACAACACATAAATGAGTAACACGTAGCAATGGTTCCTAACAGAGAAAAGAGCGGTAAGAATTATTAGGTGTACCCGCAGAATATACCAACAGACTGTTTATTACATCAGGATTAATGAAATTTACAGATTTGTTTGGATTTCTAAAACGATTAGTAAAGTATAGGGCAAAAATCAGAGTATTACCAGAAAATAGCCAAAAGTTTGAATTTCTGAGGATGAGGACCATAGAGGGAAATATTACTTTAAGCACCAGTTTGCACAGACTATATTAAGACAGATGTGTACTTCGGTGGTTGGCAACAAACTCTGGAATTCTCTACAGATTTTTTTTTTAGTTTTTAAATTTTTTTTTTTTTTTTTTTACTTTAAGAAAATGTATATATAAGGAAAAGTAATTTAACTACACAAAGCTGTCGGGTAGAATCTGTCCCCTTGTTGATAGTGACTTACCAGTATTTATTAATATATTTTTTCTATTTGAATTTACCTCAAGTATTGTTTGTTAAGTAACTGTAATTGATAGATCATCTATTTCTTTATAAACATTTTAAGAGAGGGGCAGGTAAAATAAGATTTTTTTCTTCTCCCTGTTCCTTTTTGGTCATGTAATGTTTATTAGTCGTTTAATTAATTAAAATGTGCATTAACATGAGCAGCACATACAAAAATGACATGAAATGAAATTAAATCTACCTAATTTTCCAAGGAACTTGCTTATATGAAGTTATTCATTACTGTATACTAAATGGTAGTTTTGTGTCTTTTTTTAAGACCTAATTAAACTGTGCTGATGTGATAAAAAGATTGGATTTGTAATGTTTGCACTCATGTTGCACACTAGAATGGGTATTTACATTGCATTGTGCAAAGAAGCATGTATAGCTGAGGGACATTTATATGGACACCCATTTGACCTTTGATCCATGCTGATCGATCGTCTAAAGGCATCCCTCTGGGCGATTAGGGTGGACTTCGGCGAGGCTTTTGGGCTGGTGTCAGAGTCAACACTGTCATCGTCGCCCATGGCCTTGATGTAGCTGCCGCTCCGCATTCGACGGCATGGAATCTCCCCTCCGCTGTCTGTTGCACCGCCACTGCCATATCCACCACCCCAGTCCTCTGAAGGGACCTGAGACACAATCATAGAGCATTTGCATAGTCACAGATAAGTATAAAAAGAACTAGTATTAATCAACTGCAATTTATAGTGAGTACAACCATGTAGAACATATACATGGTCGAACGGTTTTAGTAAGACTTTCTGTAAATGAGTTAAACACTGTTAAATGAATTAAGTAAGTGTGCACTCTTCTTCTACACCAACTGTTAAGGGAGAAGCAATAGATCACAGTGTGAATTAATTAGTGTTGAGATATTGAAGATGTTTTCACTGCTCTGTTGGCAGCTTCTTCCCAATATCTGCTTCTAAAGTCAAAGGACTTGTCAAAACGGAAATATATTTCATATCTGAAAAATATTTCACACCTCGAACAGAAGGAGAGCGATGATTCATACATACAGTCATGGCACACGTGCACCCGGTGTGACGCCAACACACCGGCACAGAGCACTCAAGCATGCTCATGCGCACAATGAGATCACACATACACACATGCAAGTACATGGGAGATGATGCTAAAGAAATGGAGAAAGGGACAAGGGGACTTACAGAAAGAGAGAAACTCTGACAGCTGGAGAAACACTGACACAGAGAAGGAGAAACAGCGTAAGCTGGAAGCCGACAGACATAGAGCAAATAAAGCAGTGAACAAAAAAGCAGGTAGACAGGACGAGTGGACAGACAGGAAGGAGACAGACAGATGTAAAGGGTGGCAAAATGAGAAGCAGAGAAGCTGGATAACAGACTTAAGCAAGCAGAGAGCAGGAAGACAGATGGGCAGATGAATGAGAGTCTGATGAGAAAACAAAATGAAAAACACACACACAGGAACACAGTCAAGACAAGAAATGAAGAAGGGAGACAACACACAGGGAATTGATGATTCAGTGATGATATGAAACAAAAAAAATTTACATTGACAGGTTCCCTCTGTGGCCGTCATGTAAAATGTATGACATTTCATACCTATGTCATAATCCTTTCATAACTCCTTTAAATGTTACCCCTTTCTGGTCTGTTGTAGTTTTTCAGAGGAAAATTGAAGCTTTGAAATATTTCCAAAATGTCTCTGCCTGAAATACGCCCCTAAAATTCAATGATATTCCAAAACATTCCATGACTTGTGGGGAACCCGAGCAATGAAAAATAAAGAGCCAGGAAGCTGTGAAGAGAAACAATGAAACACATTACAGCTTCTGTCTTTAAAGCTGCGATAGTTTTTTTTTTTTTAATTTCTGTGCCATTTGGTTGCAGCAGGACAACCAAAAACTAAATGACATATTTAAATAAAAAGGCTGCAAATGTGTTAAGAAGTAATTACCTTTTAGTTCCATTTTCATTTTAGCTAGGGGTGTTTTGGCCATCTGGCATACAATACTTTCCCGGTGGGCTGATCTTCCTTTTTGACAGACTCAACTGTCTATTATTATTATTAATGTTATTAAAGAGGTAGCTAGTGCGTCATATGTTGATATGTAGAGCCGCCGACCAAGGTTCTATACTTTATGAGTTGAGATGAGAAAGTGTTTGTGTAATCTGGTGCTGGTCAGGTAGTGTACGTTCGATTTATCTGAATTTAGAAATGAATTTGATGAGATCACATTTGTGGGCCAGAAAACCAAAACAATGAACTAAAATATGCTAAAATTTGGTAAAAATATTCTGTAGGTTAACTTGATGCCTTTCAGATTAAACATTAATTTCATGCATTCTTAACATAAAAATAACTGACAAGTGGAGCTTTAGTTGGCATCGTAGCAGATGAAAATCAACCCTGTATAGAGAACTCTATTATTGCGGAGGACCACTCGATTCAATTTGTTAAAATGTGAGGGTACCATGACCCCACTTCTCCTCCAGTATGATGAAGGCGTTGTACCATTAAACAGGAAGTACTGTGATAGCATCTGCTTGTGCAGAAAGCATTCGATTGCTCTGTTTTTTGCAAATTCTGTTAGGTGTGTAGTCTCACACAAGCAAGTGACCAAATAAAAACACCTACACACATTGACACACACAGTCACACACAGTCACACACAGTCACACACACACACAGACACACAGACACACAGACACACAGACACACAGACACACACACACACACACAGTCAAGGCCCCCGGGGTTTGGCATCCAGCTGAGTGTGTGTTTTTAAGGTCATCACTTAAAAGATGATTCAGCCTAATCTCCCGATCCCCATGGCCTTCTACTATCTCTCTCATTTTCTCCTCCTGCTCTTTCTCTGCTCTTCTCGCTCTGCCCCTTGGCTACCATCACCTCCTTTATCTCTTTTCTATCCCTCAGCTTGCTCTGCTATCTCTGTATCCCTCTACCTTGCTCTTTTGCCACTCTATCTTTGTCTCTCTCCCTCGCTGTTTCTGTCTTCATTTGACTCTGACTCCATATTCTGGTTTTTATCATTCCTTATCTATAAGACACAGGCCGAGGGAAAGAGAGGGGCTTATGGAATGGAAAGCGCCGGGTTCTGATGCCACATGTTGGGATTGGAGTTGACACCATGGGGAAGAAAAACCTTGCACATGTCCCTCCGACTCTGACCACAGTAATTCAGACTTGTGAAGATGCTTTTGTTGTTGTTGTTATTTTCACTTTGAGCTGCTTCACTTTTTCTCATGCTTTTGTGTGATAAATGTGAGTGATGACCCACTGCGGACTTGTATGCACATGTTAATGTTAAAAAATACCAATGGGTAGCTTGGTAATATGTTTTGTGTCTTTCTGACTTAAAGAGCCAGCGTGTAAGCTTTAGGGGGATTTAGAGGTATATAGCAGTGAGGACTGCAGATGGAAAACCAGCTGAAACTTCTCCCACTCGGGATTCCTTCAGTGTTCATTGTTCAGGTGCTTTTTACTGGAAGGCAAATTATCCCCAGAGGTCTCTTCCTCTCCAAAACAAACATACAAGGTGATTAAAACAGGTAAAAATACTGAATGAAGCACTCTCAAGTTAC
The DNA here is from genome assembly GCF_008729295.1 of Plectropomus leopardus. Lineage (NCBI taxonomy): Eukaryota > Metazoa > Chordata > Actinopteri > Perciformes > Serranidae > Plectropomus > Plectropomus leopardus. The sequence goes on from NC_056480.1 coordinate 13,223,111, forward strand.
AAATCAGTGTTTATTTGATGCTTTTCGGCCCTTCAGAGAAGGGCTGCTAGCCCAGCACCTGCAATTGCGTGCTCACCTTTTTACTGATCCAGACATTCAGGAGGTTTTTACCAGAAGCCAAATTATCCACATCCAAAACAAACCAAGCAGTTTCCTGTTACAAATCAGTGTTTCTCTGACGCTGCTTGTCTCTGAAGAGCCACCAACCAAGGTGACTGACACGAAAATGCTAATGGCCCAATCTAGAGCCAGTGTTTAATTTGTCCATTCTGGGCTACGGTAGAGACAAGGCAGGGCAACATGGTGATCTTGTAGACGAGGGCCCATTCCCTATGAAGATATAAATGTCTCATTCTAAGGTCATGAAAACACAATCCATTTCTGCCAATATATCTAGCCTTAATTCTGCACAAAGGACCTTTGAAGGCAGTCGTGAATCTAGAGAACTATTAATGAGGTGGCAAGAGAGTGGCAAAGAGACGTTTTAAGGAGTGGCAGAAACATACATATGTTTATTTCATCTAAAAAAAAAATAACATATCATACATAAGTATCTAGATTTGCCTGGGAAAGCAGCCAAATTAAATTATTTTAACTCAGAAACTTTATATTACTGTGGCACATGAGTGGAACAGAAAAACCCAAAGTGGAAATTAAAAATCAATTGATTGTGTTTTTTCAGTTGGGGAACTTCAGCTCTTGCTACATTAACTTGCACTCCGACGTCATAGTTTCTAGCTTTTTCATTTTTGACAAGCCACAAGTTTTCATATATTTCTAATTAGACTGTCCAAAACTTGGATGCAGCTGGGCTGCAGAGGCATTTTTTAGGAGTGGCAAGGCATTTTTCATGTAACTGGTAGATATGCCCTTGCTCACAGGAGAAGTAATCGCATATCTGAAATGTTCTGTATTTACACTGAATGCTTTATGTTTCTGTTCTGAGGAATAACACTGTCTTCCTTGTTTAAGACTATTACATCCATAACTCATTTTTGCAATGCAAATACATGAGCACAAGTTAGCAAACTTGGCGATACTGTTGTTTATAAGGTTGTACCCAACTCACAGTTATGACAGTGGATTCAGATTTGGCTGTTCAATTCTAATATTTGATGGTGAGTTGGGTTTCCAATACAAAGTTTGAAGGTTTAAGGCATTTATATCTACATAAGGAATGGCTCCTTGTTTACGAAGAACAACATGTTGCTTCTCCATGTTTCTACAGTAGCCCAGAATGTCAAACCGCATGCTGGCTCCAGATACGGCCATTCATGTTATCACGTCGACCAATATAGTTAGAAGCCCATCTACACTGAACAGGGCCGGAGTTATGCTGTTTGTAATGTGAAAGTACTTTATTAAGTGTTTCTGGTGGTTTAAATCACCTGATCGGTTTGTTTTGGAGAGGAAGTAACTTTTGTGGATTATTTGGCTTCTGGTGAAAACCTCTTGAACGAATGTCTTAAGTCACTGGAGAAAACAATTGACCCTGTGTTGGACTAGCAGCCTGCAGCATCATGGCAAAGTGAGAGGGGAATACATGGATTCTTGATCTGAAACTGCTCTATTCAGTTTTTTAAACTTAAAATCACCAGGTCTTTGTTTTGGAAAGCAAGAGACCCCTACGGATGATTTAGCTCATGGTCAAAAACCTCCTGGACATCTAAATCAAAGGTGAACCAGGCTAACTCCTGAGAGAAAGGGAGTGAGTGTGTTATGGGCGAGCAGCTTGTCCCTGAGATGCCAAACTGTGTCATGGATTGACTGTTTCATTTGGTGCTTATAGCTGCTTTAATCAGCTGGTTTGTTTGTTTTAGTGAGGAAGGAACAATGAAAAGTGAAGGAATTCTAGCCGGGAGAAGTTTAAGCTGGTTTCAATCTGCAATCTTCACCACTGGATGCCACCAAATCCCCTAAATCCCGTAAATTTTACTTTTTTTCACATCACCTTTGGTCAGTTATTAAACGCCTATCCTTACAAACTCTGACTACACTTGTCTGGCAGCAAACATCCTCCAAAGAACAAGTCTTAAGTTTAGAGCTGTTGCTTTCGTTTAGGACCTGTGCTGCTGTTGGTCCTGAGGTCGAGTTCCACTGGAGTCGACCTAAACAGCTCCATATCTGCAGCTCCAGAAGGCTGTCTGCTCTGAAGCCGCAGAGCAACCTGGCTGACTTCATCAAATCGAAGTGCAGCACAAATTCACTCACTCCACACATTGTCCCCCTCCCTTTTCAGAAAACTGAAAGTGATGCCTGTAGATATGGGAGAAGCTGCAGTGGTTAAGTTCATTTTGTGTCCTAAGGTGTGTATGTGATGGTAGCCTGAAGCACAGAGGCAAATTGTTTGGGGTTTTGTCCTTTGAAACACTAGCACACACAACCGTGCTCCCTCGGTCTCTTCTATCAGGAGACCTCAGCTGTGTCTAAAGGATGAGAGTTGGAAAAACACCAGGGACCCCTGTGGCTACCTGCTGTTTCCGTAGAAACACAGCCTGCATGGCAGCTCTACCTTCGCACAGCTGGAGATTCGTGTGTGTGTGTGTGTGTGTGTGTGTTTGTGCTCTTTCAGCTGACTTCATAGGTGCACTGTAAGAGCCATTAGCGTTTCATTTTAGGGGAAATCATGTATACAAAATGAGACAAAGGGGAAGAGGGAACAGTGCTGGATTCGGAGATCAAGTGTGGTGACCGAAGACAGAGTGTTAGGAGAGACATTAAATATCTGCGTGGGGGACAATCACTGTTTAATGACAGTCCATGTGGTCTCCCAGGTGGACATTAAACCCTTTGAGTATGCACTGTGATGTGACGTCACATCACAGTGCATGCTCAAAGTCCCATTTTTGTTTGTATGCTTCTCAGATTTTTTGACATTTCTTGGCTTTTTGGACATGTCTCAAATTTGGGGAAGTTTTTAGCATTTGAGATGTTTCTAGGATTTTCTAGGATTTCAGGACCTTTCTAGGGTTTTAGGACATTAGGGGCTTAGCAAGGACCTCTGTTGAGGGTCTTGATAAACGAGGCCTATACCGTTTAATGTACTTTGCCACCTTATGTATTCTAAAAATACAAAAACACTTTCCAGTGTGAATCACTTTATTTTTTTTGTGACTTAGATGACTAAATGTTTGGAGGGCCACCGGGCACCCTATCAGAAGCCAGAGTATCAGTGTGTCGGGGACACACTGTTTAAATGTATGTCACCGATATCCTATATTTCCATTGCAAAAAAAATGCAAAATCATTGGTTGACATGCAAATGAACACAAACCTGTAGGTAGTGAAAGGTCCTCTCCTTCAGCTTACTCTCCATGGGCACAAGGGCTTTTTCATAGCCTCCTCCTCTGGTGGAGGGGTACACCTCCCTGGCCTGACTCACTGTCATGGCTGACCAGGTGCTCCTTTTCAGGGAGTGGCCATGATGCCCGTGGTGCCCCCCTCCTTCGCTCCCGGCCAGAGCCATTGTGGTACAGGCCATGCACTCCCCAGGTCCTGGCCCACCACCACGCTCCTTGGGCCTCTTCATGGTGAGCTCCTGGATGGCTGCATCCAGACTCTCGTGTCCACTGGGATACCCCCGCCTGCCCCCGCTGACCAGAAAGCTGCTGTCGCTGTCCAGGTTGTCATCAGAGCTCCACCAGCCGGCTGTCCTGCTCCTATGGCGCCTACCTGACTCGTGCCTCGAGTCTCCGCTCTTGCTACGTTCTCGAGACTTGTTTCTCCGGGTAGAGCGGGGCTGGTGACCTGAATAGTGGCCTCCGCTGTCCTCTCCTCCACTCCTGTGGCCTCCTCCTCTCTCACCACGGTAGTCCCCACCTCCTCTTGTGCCGTTATACTCTCGTTTGGTTGGTGCCTCCAGGGAATGGGACTTGGCAAAGAGGCGCTGCACAGAGTTGACCAGGTGACGGATACGTGAGGGGCTCTCGCTACGCGGCTCAGCACCCCCACTAGCTGTGCGCTGGTACTGCAGTGTATGGAAGCCATCTGGATGAAAGGGCACCTGCTTCTCAAACTGGTCCATCAGGTTTGGGGGAATGCGGTGCATCTTCCCTCCGTGGCCTGAGGACAGGCACTCTTCGCAAGAGTCAAACGACTGGAGAGGTGGGTGCTGGCTGGGGTGGGAGCGCGGGAAGGTTCCCCCTCCAGAATGGCTATGGGAGTGGGAGTGGGAATGGTGCCTCTCCAGCGCCAATGCCTCAGCTGCACCAGGAGGATAATAGTGGCCGTCGCTGTGACCCTGGTAGTAGTCTCTGCCTGGGCCATCACAGTCCTCAGGAGTGCAGTGGCAGGTGCCTCCTCCGCCACCACCGGAGGAATGCTGGGACATGCTACGGCTGACATGGTACCCTTTCACAGGCGCCGGGGCGTGGTGGGCCGTCCGGGCCGAAAGGGGGCGCTGTGGGCGTGACAGGGCTGCACCGGTCTCACCTGAGGGCACAAAAAAGAGAAAAAATTTAGATCTTGTATCTGCAGGAGACAGGAGTGAACATACCGTGTTTATGCATAACAATAGAATTCTTACCAAATAATTGAATCAAGAGTTCAGTCTTGCAATCAGTAATATTGAACTGTCTCATTACACAGAATAACTGTGAGAATATGAGTAAGTGTAGCTGATCACTGCACTAACTCTTCTATTACCTTAATATCTGCTGAGATTTGAAGCTTTTTAAACAGGAAAAATTAAATGAAAACCTTACTGCATACTTTTGTTGCCTTAAACCAGAGATGTCCAAATGTTTTTGAATGGGGTCAGATAGGTTAATGTGAAAAATACCTATCAAATAGATGAAATAAAAGAAAGAAAGAAAGCAACAAGACAAACGCAACTGTTTCATTGTTTAGTGTTAAAGTGTTCAAGTGCCACATGTAGTATAATTTGAAAGTCAAGCTGAGGCCATGTAAAAGTGGTTCAAGGGACACAGTTGGTTCCTGGGCTGGTCTTCAGACATGCCTGCCTTAAGGAATTAAACTGAAAAACAAAGATTTTACGTTTTTTTTAAAAAAGAGACTGCATGCAGATATAAAACATGTTATCAGTCTGGCATGAAAAAATACCCAGTTTTGCTGTCTATAGCAAATTCCCCATTCATGACAACTGTACACGGGGTGAATTCTTATATCACTGGTTTAAATTTGATTAAGACTTAAAATTACACATAATTAAGGGTGGTCCGCTTTAGCTGACAGGCCAATAGTGTCCTCGGCTTTTGATCAGATCCACCACTTGCTCCTCCAAAGCTCCAGCCTCTCGCCCAAATATGGTCATTACTGGCTCCAAAAAACCAAGATGGTGGCAGACAAAATGCCAAACTTGAGGCTTCAAAACATGACTCCACAAATCAATAGGTGACGTCACTGTAGCTACACCCATTATTTTTAGTCTATGCATTGAATGGGCGGGATCTGTACATTTCCCATGACAGTGTAAGTTTATTTTGAAAATACACAATACACACAACAAGTGTAAATTGACACTCCTTTCCTGAATGTCCAAAACAGACGCTGGAGGGGTTACTAGAGCGTCAAAGTTTGATGTGTAGGGCAGCTGACAAAACACTGGCTGTTGATGAGATGAAAGTGAGAATGTGTTGGGCTATAACATGACAAAACAGTGGTACATTCCTTTAAAAATATGATTCAGACTGCATACAGGTTTGAGTAACTTATTTGATGTCTGCACTGTATATGTCTGTGTGAGACAAAAAGGTGGGATGTGTAGTGAAGTGTAATTCATGTTATGACTTTCCATATGAATCTCAACAAAAAGAAATAAACTTTGTAGATTGATGTCCAGATTGTTTTCTGTCTTCTATCAAGTGGCCTGTTAAATTGAAAGAGAAAACAATGTTTTCTTTTCTCTTATTCTGATTAACATTTTTATTGATGCTGCACTTCATTCTTTTTTACCCAACCAAAGACAAACAGTGCAATAGTGAGCATTCATCCTGCGGGCTGCAATAAGGGGGCCACAGACAGCTTTCTTCTCCTCATTCATCTCAGAGGCTGCTGGGCTGATAAATCAAGAATATTAGCCTTTCTTTCTTTCTCACAATGTCTCTCCAGTTTCTGCCTCGCTCTCCCATTTAGCACCTCCCGCTACTCTCTCCTGTTTATCGTTATATTCATCAGCCCGGCGCTTCTTGTTGTCTGTCTCTTTTTCCTCCATCCATGTCCGCGGGGAGTCTCAGAGCATTCACATGATTTACAGCTGAGGAAAACAGTGCGTTTATCGATCACCTGCAACCTAATGCAGGGGAGATATAGAGCGTCGGCAGGCATCCAAAGCAAATTCACAAACCCCCATGCTATCAATTACAGAGCAAATTCACTGTTTGAGTATCTGAACATTAACATGATTCACAATATCCAGGTGACCCTGCAGACTCTAACCCTTTTGTGTTGCTTCCAAAGGATAAAAAGTGCAGAAGAGGATGGGATCATCTCCACAAAACAAATGCAGGAAATGAAATCAATACACCTTGCCAAGCTGCAGCAACAATGTTGCACAATGTAAACCTTATCTCCCACACACTCTGGTTGCTGTAAGTAAAAGTAAACAGAATGGAAACAGCCTGTCTTTGTATTGCCTTTCTTTTCAGCACATGGATAAACACTGAGATTACATTCCAAATGTGGTAATCATGTATTTTATTGGACTGGCATTAATTGCTGCTGCTGCTGTAATCTCATCCTCTATTAACCATGTTCTCCGCTAACTATATAATGAAGCAAGGGCGGGAAGCCTCTTTATAATGCACATGAGCATTTCCCGTCATTTCTAGATTTGATTAAATTGAGATGAAATTAGTCAATGAAAGCCGAGAATCGAGCCGCTCTGCTGGATGGGATTCACTGAGCTCCTGCGAGTCTATTTGTGCTCGTGTTTGCCCGCTCTCACACAGAGATGAGAGATAGGGCACAGATGCTGGGATAATCATTAAATAGAGCGTGGCCTGTTTGCCTTGATTGGCTGAATGAGAGCCGCCACCCAGGAAGCACATCCACATCCAGCCGTGTCATTGGTGTAGCCGTGACGACCGGGCCTAGCCAAGTCAGCGTCCCACCGTGGACAGATTTCTGACAGCCATGGCACCTGTGTGGATGTGGCTGTGTCTAGTTTGTAGGCTACATGTGAATAGGACCAGTGGTGCTCCAAAAGGGGGGTTAGGGGGGCTATTGCTTTGGCTTTAAAATAAAATATTGAAAGTGGCCAAAATGCTGTTTTCTGACAATATGAAAAAATAATTATTTTTTTAAATCGACAATATGTACAAAACATCTGTTAAATGACACAGCACAGGTAACAAGGTATGTACGAATATAACTGACAGAAATTAAACAGATAAACTAATGACAAAATAAATGAGTAAATATATGAATATAAATTTATAAATAAAGGTAAACTGGAGCTATAGCCATACAGAAAAAGAGGTATATTCAGTCAGAGGATTCGAGAAGGAAAGATGCATAATTTTCCAAAAAAAAGTGGATCTAGTAAAAGTGATATCTGTTTTCTGCCAAATTAGACTTTAACCCTCATATTTACATAGTTTTCAACTTGCCTTCACACCACAACAGCATATTCAAAATTCCTGAAATTCAGCTTTTGCCCTTGGTGTGTGACCCCAAGATTTGCAGTGCCCCCATCTAGTTGCTCCTTTGAAAAATTTCTGGTGGCACCACCGGCTAGGATGCTCTTAAACGCATCACAGTTGAAAAAGTGTATCTACTAGCAACGGCAGGCAAGCCAGCCAACTGCTGTCAACCCCTGTTATGAAGTTTAGAAATAGTTTCTTTGAGTATTTAAAAAAAACAAAACAATTTTATTATTTTAGAAAACTAGAGAAATATGCAGAATAACTGCAGTATGATTATGGATTCTATTTCCTTGCAAGACAGTGAGGAAAAAAATCTAATTTCAGTGAAGCTTCAAAATTCTTAGAAATACAGACAAAAAAATAAAGATGAATATGTCAACTGATTAGTTGTGGTTGATATTTTTTGCAGTGTGTCATGCCTGCATGTGTGTGTCCCCATCTATGAATAGACAGCAAAGTGAGCAGCGCCGCTCTGCCTGGAGCCGTAAATTAAAGCATGTTCTGTTTATTATGAAGTCTTTGGCTTTGGAGCAGTCTGCCGGCTAGGAGCTGTCAGTCACAGTGACACGCACGCACATACCCAAATGTGTGGTTGCCCTCGCAACACATTAAAAAAAAAGACAAGACCAATCTGCAGACAGACAACTGAAAAGATAGAGGTAGAAAAGAAGCAGCCGAATGTTGGCTGTCTCTTTCCTTTTATTTCCTTCAGTCTATCCATCTCTCCACATGTCTCCCTCTCCTCTCAGTCTCTCCTCCTGACCTATTTCTATCCATCCCCCAGTCATGTCTCTTCCTCCCTATGCTCTCCTCCTTTCTTTGTATTTTTTTAACCTGTCAGTCCGTCTGGCTATCTGCCTGTTAGCACTTCACTGTGTTGAGTTAATTACAAAGTTTATTTCCATTCTTCATCTCTTGGCCCCCACTGATCTCTCTGTCATCTATCAGTGTTCTCTCTTCTTCATTTCTTGTTAGATAATTGGGATATTACATAATTTTGTACACACATTTTATTCACCAAACAATAGGTGCTTCTTTTGTTCTGTGTGTTTTCAGTGAGCTTTCAAATCTGTACGTACTGCAGACTTTGATTTGACCCTACCTGCTTCTTTCTCTTTTGCGCTCCACATCTTTTTGTTTTCTGTCTATATTTTCATTCCTGTTTGGTAACCCCCCACCCCACCCCCTCCTGTCTGTGTAGGCAGAACTATTCTGTAGCTGCTCAGTAGGGAGTTGGAGCTGTACAACACGCTGTCATTGTTTAACACCACTTGGCATCAACTTGATTGTTACAGAGGCTTCAGTCTGGAGCTGCTTCATTTTAAATATTCATGCGATCATGCCAGTTGCTCTGACCCACTTTGCTAACATCTGAGCGCCCGCTCTCTGCCATCTCTGTGAGTTGTGGGTCAAAGTGGGTTTCACGTCAGCAAGATAATGTAAATTCAACAGCTGAAATACCAGAAATGGTACATGCATTATGAAATATCATCTCTCTCATGAAGCAAATGTTTGTTGTCCATCTTGAGGCAGGATAGCTCAGAAATGCCCTACAGATTTTCATGAAGTTACTACTGTGTCCATGAACAGATTTATGCTTCCTGCAGTGACTCAGTTGGTGGGTGTCACTCAGTAGAGAGAAAGTAGTTCCTGCACAAAATTGCTGACCACAAAGTCTGTGGATATCTTGAGTAACCGGATCATGATTTCTGGAAAGAGAAATTGCTGCTGAGTTTTTCACATGTATTTATTTTGGTACTTTGAGCACCACAAGCCAAGTGCCATGTAAAACCTCTGTATGTGGGGTGCCACTCTATCCACTGAGCCACCAGGTGCCCCTGCTATGTACTTTTGATTTGGGGTGAACTGTCCCTTTAAAGGAATAGTTCAACATTTTGGGAATGCTTATTTCCTCTCTTGTTAACAGTTAGATGAGAAAATTGACAACATTGTCATAGTTGTACGGTAAACAAAAAGAATACAGCCAGCAGCTCAGCACTTATCATCCAAACAAATACCAAAGTCATCGGTCACTTCTCAAAACTCTCAGGAAGACAGTGATTGACAGTAACAGTATTTATACCAAACGGTTAAACTATTCGCATATACTGAACATACATAAAATGTCATGAATTACTTGTGCTACTTTAAATGGGGTTTTACTTTTCTACCATATGTGAGACAATAACAGACAATCATTTGGATAAGGCAGCCACAGTCTTGGCTTCTATTGAAATGGGATAACGCTGCAAGGCATCGAGTATTGTGTGCCTAAAAACTGGCTTTGTTTGACTGCAGATACAATGAATGAAGCCACAGTGTGGTCAGGGCCAGATATGTCAACTCATTTGAGAACACGAGAAGTGGAACTGCACCGAGCCCTTATAGAATTGTCGTCAGACAATGGGAAAGTTTTCATTAGTCTGGTATCTGTCTACATGTGGCAGTACAGTAGACTTCAAAGATGCTATTAACCACTGGAGCTGTAGACACCCATAATAGAGAGTGGGACAGACAATAGTGAAACATATAAAAATGGGAATGGAAATAATAGGGGATTGGCTCAGCTGTGTTGGCCTGCACTTCCTTCTCCGCCAGCCAGAGAGACATGCATGCTGGGAAACTGGCAGAAGGACTGATTTGCTCTTCTCAGCTTTCAGCCATGAATGATCTATTTTCATTTTTCCACTGCCTCCTCTCTTACTCACACACACACAGACACACACCATGCCACACGCACTTCTCTGGCAGCCGGGCCACTGCCGTGGCTAACCCATTGTGATCCAGAAAGAATCAAGGATGATAGGAAAGATGGAACATTTCAAGGATGACCCGCGGAGGAAGACCCGTAAAATATGACTGCAGCGCCAGGCCGGGCGGCTGCAGCATGTCAGCTCTGTGCATACAGAGAGGGAGTCCAATGTGGAATAAGTGGAAAGAAATATAAAGACTAGATATAACGCCACACAGTTGTATGCCTCTGCGCACCAGTTAAGTTGCAGTTACAGTTTACCTCAATGTCGATAATAAATTTAAAAAAAAACATGGATGCTGCACACACATCTTCTCCCTGGAAACACAGAAGATCTATACAATCAGCAAAGTTTCAAGGTGGATTCCCAAGGTTCTTGATTTATGGCCAAAAACATGTTTCATGGCGTCACTTTGACCTTGACCTTTGACCTTCGACCACCAGATTTTAATCAGTTTATTCTTGAGTCCAAGTGAATGCTTCTGCCAAACTTAAAGAAATTGCCTCAAGGTGTTCTTGAAATATCACTTTCACAAGAATGAGACAAATGCAAGGTTACCATGACCTTCACCAACAAAATCTAATCAGTTCATCATCGACACCACTCAATTGTTTTTGCAAAATTTGAATACTCTCAAGGTGTTCTTAAGGTATCGGGTTCACATAATTGGTACAAATGCCAGGTGAGCATGACCTTGACCTTTGACCACCAGAATCTTATCAGCTAATCCTTGAGTCTGTCCGGACGTTTGTGCCAAATTTGAAGAAATTCCTTTCAGGTGTTCTTGAGATACAAGAATGAAACTGACAAGGGCACAGTAACCTTAACCTTTGACCACCAAAATCTAATCAGCAGATCATTGAGTCCATGTGAATGTTTGGGTCAAATTTACAAAAATTCCCTCATGGTTTTCTTGAGATATTGCATTTACAAGAATGTGCCAGATGGATGGACAACCCAGAAACATAATGCCTCTGGCCTCTGCTATCGCTGGTGTAGAGGCATAAAAACATAATAGCTTAGGTTTTTAAAAGTACCAGACACCCTATCGGCCTGGAACACACATTTATATCTCTTTTGTATGGTATTGTAGCCGCACCCTTTCAGGTGGGAACTGACAAGAGTTAATATACAAATGGTGGTGCAGATGGGTACCCTGCACCTCTAATCTCACATGCATGTGAACTCACGCACACGCTGGATATAAAAATAGGTGTTGGTGAAGATGGCTGAAAACTGACTGCGTGAGATGCCTATGAGGAGTGGAAAAGAGTAAGAGGGGACAAAATATGTAGCAGAAATGCAGAAAAAAAAAGATGGAGAGGAAATGCTGAAGAGAGAGGCAGAGAGAGTGTTAGAGTGAATGTGTGTGAGAGAGCGAGATGATGGCCACAACACAGGGGAAATATGCTCCCATCATAAGGGCAAAATTGAAGAGTGCCTAGGGGGCAATTCCTCTATCTTTCTCTCCTAGTCTCCTCCTCCTCTTGCCCTGTTTTTCCATCTCTCATCCTTCCCACATTCTATTGTACATCCTGCTTGTTCCATCATAATCTTACTCAAGTCCTTCACTTTTACTCCTCTTGCAACACATGTTAACAAAAACAACCATTGAGGATTTTTTAATTAAGTGATGTGCGGTAGTTAAACGATTCTGAACCCATTCAGTTTACAGGACTTGTAAGGTCGGCACAACAATCTTTTTTAAAAATTAAGTTCAAATAAAAGACTTTATTTTTCATAAGGAATTTTAGTTTTGGTGGCTGCACATAATCCAGACTAAAACACACAATCAAGTAAATTTGAAACATATCCATTCATCATTCAGTCCAACTGAACACTGTGCCAAATTTAAAGAAATTCCATTATGAAATTTTGAGATATTGTGTTCAAAAGAACGAGAAGGATGTAAGGTCACAGTGACCACAGTAACCAAAATGTAATCAGTTAATTCTTGACAAGCCAAAAACATACTGCCTCCAATCATGGCTATTGCTGGCATGGAGGCCAATGACTTCAATTTCCTTTATATCCATACAGGACAATAATAATCCCTTTGAGATAACACCAATATATACAGTATACTGCTCTGCAAACTGTTGCAAGTAGCAGCTTTGAAAAATTCAGGTCTTCAAACCTAAATGGCAAAATACGACATTTTTCATGGCTTTCAATATGATGTCTGATTAAGCACCGCTGTCATGCCATCTTTATTAATACCACATAAAAATCAATTTAATACATGTTTTACAATCATACCGTCCAAAGAAGGAAAGTATGATGAAAAAACAACAGAGATGATTTGGCCCAGAAATGGTGCTTCCCAGAAGGCTGAAGGCTGAATTGCAAGGTGCCATCCGGCGGCGTATAATAACAACATGACCAGTGCTGTCCAGCTGTATTGTCAACTAATGAGTATTATGCGCACACGAAAGGTACCTTTTTACGAGCTCTTTTGCCAAAAGCACTGACAAAGCTGCAGTATTTAACAAATTTGAAATGAATATTGGCACTCTAGTTTAAAAAAAAAAACACCTTATCAGAAAACTGCAGAGCATGAAAACCATGTTTGACCAAGAATATCAAGAAGAAGTGAATGGGATGTGATTAAATTTCCTCAAGTGAAACAGAACTTGAATTTTCTTCTTTTCTATTCTTGCATACGATGGAATCAAACTAATATCAAAATGGATTTCCTTGTCTTCAGTGTGCATGATGAAGAATCACATTAAGCATTAAGCTGTATGTTTACGTCTCTGAAAACAACCCGAGAAGGCTTCTGACTGTGACTTAATGAGAGGGAAAATACCAACACCACTTAGCAGAGTCGCTTGTAATTGGCCAACATTTCCCCTCTCTTCCTCGGATAACGTGGGAAGACACTAGATAGAAGACGGGGTTTAACTGAGATAAATGAGAGACTAGCAGGACAGGCTCATTCAGGGCCAGTCATTAGACATTAGGCCTTGACTTTCTGTAGGGGTTCAGCATATACACAGTCACACACACTGTAGTGTTCATGCTCTTATGTGGCATCACCTTACGTGTCTGTAACACACTGAGGTGGAGTGTATATATCCTCCTCTCCTTCTTATTTGCCATTTCCTTCTCTCTCTTCCTACATCCACATCATCATCTCCTCAGCTCTTTACTTGTCACTTCACAACCTTCTTTCCTTCGCTGTGTCTATCCCTCGCTCCCTCTCTCTCTCCACATCTCTCTCGTCGCTCGTGTTGTGTTGTATTACAAACTCTCCTGACAGAAAATCAAAGGTAGATGCAGAAACCACAGCTCAGAGGAGAATCAAGACACAGATACTGGCACACACACACACATAGAACAGCAGCTCGAAGTGTTTTCCCACTGTCATAAAGTTTGGTCGCCTTAAAGTGTCAACGAATGTGCAATGGTCTTTAAACCCCTCTGTTTTTTTTACCTGACTGTGCTGTTTAACTTGGAATTCATCAGTTCTAGATTTTTAGAGGGACTGAGGGACTGAGCAAATTGGCTTGAATTTTTTTAAAAACATTGGAAGAGGGTGGCAAGCAACAAGAACTTAGCAAGAAATGGTCCAAAAAAGCAAGTAAGAAATTAGTAAAAAGTTTTTTTTTTTTAATTACATGAAAATAAGCAAAAAAGGCAAACCAAAATACAAGAAAACAGAAAAAAACAGACAAAAACAAGAAATTGGCCTCAAGCAATCAAGCAAACTGATGTCGATCCAGGTGTTAAAGGATTAAATGACTGTTTATGCTTACTGTAAAGTGCCAGCCTCTCTTGGCTGTATAATTATGACAGGAGCAAAAGAGACAGTCAGCTGTAGTATGGAGAGAAAGTCCTCTTTGGGTGGGTGGAAACCAAATGCAGTGTTAACTTATTTTAACCAAAGATGGCTGTTCTAATTGAGGTTTTCCTAAACCAATCCAATTGTTTTTTTGTGCCTAACCCTGCCAAAAGTGAGAGTGAAATCTGACAAAACTGTTACTGTTTCACAATGTCATTCAATTGGCTAAAAAATGGCCTTTGAACCTAATAGTAGGTATGGTAGGCCCCTTCTAACCTTCTGTTAGGCTAAAAACAAATAACGTCCATTTAAGATGATAACATTCAAACTGTGTGACCGAGCATGAATGATCTATTTTCAGTTTTTCTGCTAACATTTTCTCTTATGCTCTCTCTTTATCTCTCTGTCACACACACACACACACACACACACACACACACACACACACACACACACACACACACACACACACACACACACACACACTTGTCTTGCTGCCAAATGAAAATCTTTGCCTCAACTTTGCCAACATGGACAAGAGGTCCTTAAAGAGTTCAGAAAAATGTGAAGCAATATGAAAGTCCACCCATGACAACTGGGCTTAATCGATCCGTTGAAGAGGATCACGTGATATGATCAAAGGCTCAAGAAAAAGCTTCAACTGCAACTACTGTTTCCAAGATAAAGAATTTTGAGCTTCACTCTCAAAACTCAAATGCTGATGAGGTTCTGGACCCCACATTTTACTGACAGGTGATCACAGAGAAAGAAAAATCACAGCAAGATGTATTTAAGAGCAAAGAAGATATCAGAAAATGAAATAACCCACAAACTGACATCGGGCAGTCTGACAGAGCTGTAATTCATAACTTTACCAGTTTGTAGACGGATTCCCAGCACGCAGTCACTTCTAACTCCTCCAAATGCTGCACATACATGGATACTGGCTGCAGCTGTGTCCACCGATGCAAATCACAGACAAGCAGAGGGATGGACACACATACACACACGCGCACACACACACACACACACACACACACACACACACACACACACACACACACACACACACTTCTAACCAGCTGACTAGTGTTGCTAGGTTACTTGGTGAACTAGATTACTACATGTAGAGCATATTTGCATAAATCTCACATGGGTGTTCATACACCATAGGAGAGCGAGCGAGAGAGAGAGAGTACAGTTGTCTGAGGTCTGTAATGCTCATCAGCCTCAGCTCATTCTCCAAAGGTGCAACCGTGTCAGCATGCACCAAGATTAAGGTTTATTTGCGTGTATTTAGCTGAATATGTTTTTAATACAAACATAAGCCTGTTTGCAATGCAAATAAAGCACACATGCAAAATGTATATGTGCATTTGCATAATATATGTGTGTATGTGAGAGGTTGCCTATGCTGTTGCTTTGATGTGGGATTGCCTCACATGTTGGCTTTGAGGGCTAAAGCCAATGCAGAGGTGGGCCAAATGCTGTCATTCAATTTCCTTTCCTTCCCTTTCCCTTTATTTCTTTTCCAGGGTTCTACAGTGCGAGCAATTCACTCGCCATTGTCCCATAAAATCAATATGTGATACGATAGTTGACATCGTGGATAAAAAAGAAGTCCATTAGTTTTTATTTTCGGTAAAGAGAGGAGGAGAAAGTGGAATTGGGTGAGGGATATTCGCAAGCAGGGTCCAGTGCAGGGGAAACCTGATCATCTCGGGTACTTCTACTTCTGTGGCACCATTCACCATATAGGACATCAGCTGATCTGCTAAACACACTTGCCGCCGGTAACAATAAAAGCCTGAGACAAACAGCATCATAGTTTACCTGAGTAAACTTCACATACTGAACTGTTTTGATGAGCTGTTCAATATATTTAATGATTTACTAAAGAATTTGCTATGGGCTCTTGTTTAAGTTTGCTTCCAAACATAATTTATTATTATCTCAATGAAATGTTCTAAATCAAATGTATATGTGAAGCAATACAAAAAAGGCAAATCATAAATTAGGCTGGTAATAAAAATATGCTTGGTCGGTGGATTTTTTCATCAAAAAGTCACTCGAATAAAGAAAATCTTTATCGCAGGACTAATGCAATACACAAGGAGAAGGAGCACACATGCATGTATAGTATGTGCATGTATTCAATTAATGGTTTAATAAACTCCGTGTTGGAACACTATGAACTGTGCTCCTTAATTTTTTTTTAAATTTGAGAGTACATGTACTGCTTGAGGAAAAAAAGTTAGTGTTAAGCCCTGCTTTCCCTTCCCTTCCTCTCTTTCCTTCCTTTCTTTCCTTTGCTCTCATTTTCTATTTGCTTTTATTTCCTTTAATTCCCTTTCCTCTCCTTTTCTTACTTTCCCCATCCTTTTTTCCTTTTCTTTCCTTTCCTTTCCTTTCCCCCTCTCCTCTCCTCTCCTCTCCTCTCCTCTCCTCTCTGCAACTTGTCATTAAAGCAAACTAATATAAAAACTAAAAGTACAGCGTACAGTTGGGAGAACTCTAATATGAAACAGATGGAGAAAGGCTTAATAACACTTAATCTCATTAAAGTGCAAAGGAAATATTTTAGCAGTCATCTCTGCTAAACGAGAAGTGTTTACATCATTTAGTTAAAAGGTGGGCTCACTGTCCACTGCACCACATGCAGCATGAATCAATAGCTGTTTGGATTTTACACAGTCGCTACACATACAGGTAGAAAAACACATACGCAAGAGCGTATGGATAGACACCAAAAGATGAAAACGATGTCGTGCTGAGAGGTGTTGTGTCTCTCCTGGTAAAGAGGGACACAGCTGTGCAATAGGTGAGAAGTGGCAGGAAGAGGAAACACTGTTTTTTTGTGTGTTAGAGTTTGCATGTGTGCTACCTTCTCCTGCAGGCTGTGCTTGTACTACTAGCTTACCCCCCCCATCCATCTACCACCACGAGTACTGATCAAACACAGACACACATGTGCACTATCCACAGAGAGGCTCAGAAGTCAGCACAGAGCTCTGCAGGAAGGACACAGCAGCTTAGCCAGGTATTTTTTTTTATGATTGAAGTGGTATTTTCCTGGATACTTACACCAAATCAGTGCTGAGTTGCACATTTCTGCCTCGATTTCACATTTTGATGCAGTAAATGCTTGATGTGAGACGAGAGCGGAGCTATAACACTTAAGACTTGGACTTTAACTTGGCTTTAGATCTTGACTGCTGGGAAGTTTGACTCTATAACATTCTGACTTGATTTGACACTTGAAAACAAAACTATCTAACATTTATAATTTAAATTCTACATTTTGACATGGCAAAATCTGTAAACGAGAGATATCAAAAAAAAACTGCACAGATGTTTGTAATATACTCGCAAGACAGAAACATAATCAAGGCAGCTTTTTGGACATTTCTAGGATTTTAGCACATTTCTACTTTAGGATGTTTCTAAGATTTTATGACATTTCCAGGATTTTAGGACATTTCTAGGATTTTGAATTTTGGAAATTATGACACCTCTATCCTTTTTCATTAATTTGGACTTTTGGTCTTACCTTGCCCTTGAGTTACTGGAAATGTTTAGCATCTTGTGGCATCCCCCATCAGCTGTGCCGGTGACACAAAGCTACTAGCATAAAAATACAAGTAAAGTTTGCGGATGTAGTAGCTAAGTCTGTAAATGGAAAAATCTTATTTTCAGCAGATATCTTAGTCAGAACAGGGCTGAGCAAGCTAAGTATTTCTGCATTTATATCTAGTGTATTTATTTAGTTTGGGATACCCTGCAAACTCTCGAAAGCGTAAGCACAAGTTTGGCCAGCGGACTCAACAGGGCCTAGAAAATGTGTCCATCGCTAGGTTGTTACTAAGGTTGGATCTACTTGCTGGAGTAGTAAACTAAGTTGCATTAGTTGTAGGACGCTACTGACTAGACTGATTGTTTTCCAGTTATTAGTCAGAATCTGTGTCTTTCCTTGGAAACGGGGATTACACTCCCCAAAAAAAGTTTTATTTTGTTGGCAATAGTTGTATAATTGCAATATTACACTCGAGGACTCTGGACTGTTGTACTCAAATGGTGTTAAAGCACACCCTCTTGTGTAAAATTGCCTAATTAGAAAATGGTTGGGTGGCCACCTGGTGGCCGATTCACAGCCGAGATGATATACAGAACAACAGCACTCCCTGTTGTGTGATATTGCTTAATTTTAAAATGACTTTAATATTTATCAAAAATAGTTGCTAATTAATTTTTTGGCAACTGCCTAATTTATTAATAGACTAATTATTTCAACTGTACTTGTATGAACAGTTGGATATAATTTATAATAAAACATCCCCTTATACATATATATATATATATATATATATATAAAATACATATTTTATGGATAAATCTTAATTAGTGAAGTAACTAGTAATTAAATCTGTCAGATAAATGTTTTTGAGTAAAAAGTACTACAATGCCCTCTGAAATGTAGTAAAATTATAAAGTGGGATGAAATGAACAGACTCAATTAAGGTACAAGTACCTAAAATTTGTACTTAAGTACAGCACTTGACTAAATGTTCTTAGCTACATTTCACCATTGGATGATTATGTATCATTTTGTCTAAGGTGTTAGGAAAAAACATGCGATCATTTTGTCACAGAAATAATAACTCCTCCAGAACATTGTATATGTCTGTCACCGAAAATGTTTCTCATTTGCAAGCCTCCCAAGCAGCCAAGCATGACCTAGACTTTTTTTCTTTTTTTTGCTTTCGGTGGGGATGAGCGATGTATGTAATTCCATTATTGCTCACTTACATGCTGCACTGCCAGACAAAAGTCATCTATTTCACTTAGTGTTAAATTCGTCTGCGCTGCACCGTGGCTGGCTTTTGTTATTACTGTACTCTTTTTGTGTCAAGATAATGTCCGAGAAAAAAAAAGGAGGGAGAGAGAGAGCAAATGAAGGAGGAATTGCAAAGGACGAAAAAAAAAAAAAGCCTTGAAATCCAGCCTATGAAACTGTATGCTACATGACTGTAAAATCCTGTTCACTCAATTCATATTCAGCATGGAACTGCACACTTCTATTAGCCTAATATTATCCAAATCAAATTAACTGAGGGTAATTTCATTTCTGTAATAGATACTATCAAATAGGATATGCACACTGCCATGTAGCATTACAACAGCAGTTCCTTCAAAAACACAGATAGTTGCCTAACATTGTCAACATCTGACATTTAGTCATGTCATTCAAAATCACACACACACACACACACACACACACATTTGAATTTTATAAATTGGTGTTTTGGTTTAAAGCCGCCCACAAACCACAGTGAAAAGTCAGCAGTGTAATAAATGGAAAGGTCTTCTCATTCATTCCTGTCACCATTCATAGTTAAGAATCAATGAGAATTGCTCACAGAAAACGAGGGAGAGAGAGATAAAAAAAAAAAAGAGAGAGTGACATTCAGGAGTCATTCATTGAGGATGCAGACAAAAGAAGCAAGTATCGCGAAGGAGAAGAAGTGAAAAAGTACTTTGCCATTGTTCCCCGTCTCATTATTGAGTACAAAATCAGCGCAATCTAACCAGGCAAAACAATGAGACCACACCAGAGTGGGAATGAAAAGAAGCGGGAAAACAGGAGATAATGAAGACTTCATTAATCAGCGCTGATACCAGCCCTCATTTATCATGCCATTGTTGAAACCAATACAAATTCCACTGCTGCGATGTCCTTAAAAATGCCTGATTGTGGAAACTTTACCACTTTCTGTCATAATCCGTAAAGCTACACACTGAAAGAAGACATTTGCCAGAGCGAGACTGAAAAAAATCTTTACACACTTCACGCAGCGGCCTCGGGCAAAATTTACAGGCGGTGTGTGTACGCTAGATTTCCAATCAATTCAATGGAGTAGAACAGGAGGATCTGAATGCAACTGCAAAGGGAACGCCACTGTCTCCCTGCTGTTAGTGGCTCACTGT
Source organism: Plectropomus leopardus (assembly GCF_008729295.1). Classification (NCBI taxonomy): domain Eukaryota; kingdom Metazoa; phylum Chordata; class Actinopteri; order Perciformes; family Serranidae; genus Plectropomus; species Plectropomus leopardus. Next base: position 13,243,237 of record NC_056480.1, read on the forward strand.
GTCTTTGATTTTTATCACAATGAAAACTGCCATTTCAATAAAATGTTAATGAGATAAAATTGTCAGATGCAATGAAAATGAGTTTGCAGATCTAATAAAATTGTCAAAGAAAAGATCAGGGAAAGCTGCAGGTTTCACTACAGGCTACTCGGGATGAATAATGCAGGAAAGCTCATTTTGTTTATGGCTGTGGAGACTAAGGACAATCTAATGAGCCAGAGATGATCTTTTGCAGTGATGTAGTGATAGAAAAAAAGAAATATGAACATGAATGTATTAAACTTTAAGAAGCATCAATTTATGCTTTGTTAAAAAATTTCCCAAGGACTACAGTTCGTAATTTTGCACCCTTAATAGAATGACAAATGCAATGTGCTTCAACAGAAGATAAAGTCTTCTTTTGAAAGTTGCCGAAATCACTGAACAGTATTTCACAAATAAATGTCATTTAAAAAAAGGACAGTGTCACCTCCACCTGCTCCGTTTCAATTACTCTTTGTACCGGTGGCTTGTATCATGTCTCACAGTGGGAGTTACATCGCCAGGATTGTTATCTTGAGAATGTCTGCCTGTGATCACGGGAGTAAGTATTGCTGAGAGGTAAAAACAATAAGCTCCTGTTTGTTTCCTTTTCAAGGGGAAACATGCTGAGTTATATGACCTCAGAGAGCTTTATTTTTAAGATTTAGCAGGTTTGACATTTGTATTCTGAATAAAAGGATATCTGATCATATCTGCCTGTAAATGTGCAGTACTAAAGGTTCACATTTTTTCATGTCTGTCAAAAAAACACACATGCCAATATATATTATACCTCTATATATATATATAATATATATGTATAATATATTTTTGTGGTGTACCTCTCTATACCTCTCTCTCTCTCTCTCTCTCTCTCTCTCTATATATATATATATATATTATATATATATATATATAGTTAATGCAATGTTAATAACATGTTTGCTGTAATTGTTCCTACTGGCTATAAAGAGGTCACAATCTAATGCAATTCCAATTTAAGGGCTGGGAGACTAAGTCCATGTCCCTTGCTCTGTAAAAAAAAAAAAGCATTTTCAGAAGTTTGGTTGAAGCTAACATGTCTTACTTTTTAGAATAATAGTCCCACCTCTGTAGCACCCTTTAATGTACCGTATTGGCTAAATTCCTCGCTATGTCATACACAAAAAGGTACAGTTCACTCCCAAATCAAAAATACATACTGTTTTATTAGCTGTAATGCTGTCTACATTGTTTTGGTGTGAGTTGCTGTGTGTTGGTGATATCAGCTGTAGAAGTGTCTCCAAAATAAGGAAACTAGATGGCACTCGGCTTGTGGTGCGCAAAACAACAAAACAATAGATGCACGACAAGCCGCTAGTGCCATCTAGTTCCATTTATATTTGAGAAGATGCAGACATCTTAATGGTTGATACATCGAACTCACTGCAACTCACACCAGAACAATCTAGATCAATGAATAACACTACAGGTAGGAAGAAAAAAAAAAATCGATTCTGGGGTGAACTATCCCTTTATAGTACAAAGTATATACAATATATAGTTTAAAGAAGTGTTCTGGTAATTTAAGATTGTGCCTTAATATAATCAGGACATTAACAACAGACTTCATCCCTTTTACCGGTCAAGCTCCAGAAAAATAGATCCTATACACCTTCTATAATGCAGATCAAAAGCCAACTTCCTCACTGTTAAATGTGCATGTCATCCAAAGTCCACACCCCTAGGTTTTGATGCTAGCTAAAAATGCTGAAAAATGGTATCTCCCAAGCAACAGAAGACATTGTATAACTGTTTCCCCAGGCTGAACTGGATGCCCCTGATGTGTAAAATCAGTGGATCTCCATTTTAAATGTGTGACCGTGTGAGTCTTTCCTGCCTTGAAGGAAATCAGCTTACTAAGTTTAAAAGGTCACAGATTTAAATGCAGCCGATACCTCATTTAGAATCAAAAAATCTATTTGATAAATACTAATTACCTCAGACAAAGGCTGAGTGTAATAACGAAATCTGGCTGCATGCTCACAGGGCAAATGAGGTCTGTTGCCGCTTGTCTAAGAGTTTTTGTAGAGCCAACTTGAGATCCAGTGATGGTTAGAATCATGGAAGTAGTGGAGTGGAGGGAAAAACGCTAATGAGTGCTAATTGAGGAGAGAACTCATGGAAATAGCCACTTGATTACTTGCAGTAATGGAAGACAATGTACCCATGATTAGTGTGTTTCCAACAGTAAATTACAGCGTGTATGTAAGCTTAAGTTAAATGTATGCCTCTGCACTCTGTTGACTAACTGTCTTTTTAATCTGTCTGTGTTCTTGCTGGGGGACTTATCATTTTTTTCAATGCCACACAGCTTCACAGGCCTGCAAAAACTTGTGTCACTGAGCTAGCGAGGATGGTCTGTCCATCACCCATTAATAGAGACAATCAAGGACAGCCATGAAGCGTCAGAGAAAGATCCATAATCCAGAAGAGAAACACAGAGAGTTGGGATGACTCAGAGGGACACGCTCAGCGAAACTTTCTGAGGAATTTTGGATCCCTGGTGAGTTGGAGACAGAATGAATGACAAGCCATCTGTGGGAAACAGACGAGCAAGACAGCCTCAGCTGAGAAAGTCTTCCTACACAGATGGTGAAGCTATATTCAGGAAAATCCACCTTAACCCAAATTTACAAATTTGTAGAGAAGCCTACCCATTTGCTGCGGATATCTTTATGACGGAATCAAGCTTTTTTTTTTTTTTTTTTTTTAGTAAACCTTTAAACATATTTTTTTTCTTAAAAGGACAACTGATCTTTCCAGGTAAAGGAAAACTAGATTTATGTTGTTGGATATAAAATGTCATCACTTCATTGTAATATCCTATTACACATTTCTGTATAATTTTGTCATAATTAGCATCTGAATTCTTTCAGTTATGGCAAAAAACATATTTTGCTATGTCACAGTGACCTTGACTTTTGATCATCAAATCAGTATTTCAGTTTATGCTTTAATCCAGGTGGACATTTGTTCAAAATTTAAAGAACTTCCGTCAAAGGGTTCATGAAAATGGGACGTAGGGGTGGGTGATATGGCATTAAAATAATATCACAATGTTACAGGGTATTTTTGTAATAACAATATTCTTGATGATCTGACAAAATACTGAAAAAATATAAAGGATATTTTATTACTACTAAATATAAAATATATTTTTATTCCTAAAAACAGGAAAATAAAATTGCATCAAGTATTAGAATTAAATATGTCAGTGTAAACATAAAAGTTTGACATTTTCAGTAAAAAAAAAAAAAAATCTGTCTTTTCTTTAGTTTGTAAAGAATGACAGTCACCGGTAGCATAAGCCATGCTTATTGTTGTCATCATTGCGAGCAAGTTGGAATATTGCCATTATCAGGATATGTTGATTATGTTTTTTTAATCTTTATTAAAAATTATAGCGGTATTATTGTGAATTATATGTTATGGCACACCCCTGTTGGGACATGGACAGGTAGACGGACAACTTGAAAACATAATAGTTTTGGCCAGAGCCATCACTGGCACTGAGGCATAAAAATCTATTGTGTGTTGGTGCATTGAGCACTGAGCACCAAAGGTGTGTCCAAATTCAAATGGTAAAAACTTTGCAGGAACAAAGGACAAAGTAATGCTTCCTCTGAATGTCCAATATGAATTGTTGTCCAAATGTAATGCAATTGATTTTTCAGGCTTAGCCTTTTCTAATTTTCTTCACATTCCTGGAAAACAACCTGGACACCTGCCATTTGGTCAAATGAAGTGCACAGGGAGAGGAGGATTATACAAGCTTTATAGGGACGGATGCAGATCCATGCAGGGAAGAATTCGCAAATTCTCTTCTTTATTAGGAAACACTTAACTCCCCAAAGTTGTGTACAGCCATTGTACAAGCATGTAGCTCTTTATTTGTTCCGAAAAGCTTTTAAAAAATGACTCATTAATAATTCTGTCAATATTAAATCCACTTGTAATTCATGTAATCCCACTGCTGAACCCCAGAACCACAGAGCAATTTAGTTTTAATATGGTGGTGCACAGAACAACTCATAAGTGTTTGAACAGCGGTGATTCATTTAGAGGTCCAAGTGGTCCAACTTTTTAATAGAAAGGATTCTGCCAAGCAGTCGACGGAGTCATATTCTAAGATAATGCTAAGAGATGTCAGAGCTTTTCGAGGGCGGATGTAACATTTTTTCTCACTTGTAATTGTAAGATGAACCTCTTGTATTGCTAAAGACCTTCTCTTTTAACCAATAAACCTCTCTGTCTTGTACTTTACAGAGATTTCAGAACAGCTAAGAGGTTCTGTTTGGTATAAAGTGATGCACTGCAGTGTAAAAACACTGCCTCGTGAGCTTTTTTTAGTCCGCGGTAGCACACTACAATGTTTAATCAAACTAAATTATCTTCTGTTGCTTTAAAGCTGTACTGTCGATGCTTTTTCTTTCATTAAATGTGCGTGTGAAACCTGATAGTGACATGCCTTCACAAAATTACCACCTAACTGTGGTTTGTCCACAAGTCTGTTGGGCAATTTAATAAGCTCAACCGTCAGAATTTTCTGAAATTCTTGCCAGGGTTGGGAGTTTTCTAAAAGCTCCACCCACTTCCTTTTTAGCCTTGCTAATTTTGAGTGCAAATGCACATTTACATACAATTTTTAAAAAATATTGCTTTCATGTTTGTTCATTTTGTTTTGTTTTTTCCAGTGTAGCCGTTGAACTTTGCTGACTATGTTTATTTAATTATTGCAAAGCTAAGCTATTTAGCACCAGAGGAGGAGCAGGGAGGTCTCTTCAGGGGCGTCCGTCCCGAATGTTTTCTAAAAAGCCCATGCTATTCTCTAAAGAAATCTAATATAACCAGGTAAATGTTGTTCTGTTGGCCAAGGATTCAATTTAGATTAGATTGTGGGACGGATTTAAATGTAGTAGATTTGTCAACTGAGAGAGTGACAGAAAACTCAAGCTGAGGGAAGAAAGTGTGAGTGCAGACAAGGTGCAGATGTGTTAAGAAAGTTTGGTGTCGAGGTTCACGAGCCTCATTAGTTCTGCCTTTCACAGGAAGTTGATCTCTCTAATCAGAATAAGCGGCTTGTCAGTGCACACTTCTCATCATCTAATTAATCACAATCAGAGCGGAATCTACAACACATAAGCGCTACCTAGACTTCTCACAAATACACACACACACACAGACACACACACCACACCACACACCCCCCACACACACACACACACACACACACAGACACACAAATATAAAGAGTAGCTTTGACTCCAAGTAGAGTGTTTTTTTTCCCCTCAATATACTGTTCGATGTGTAGATGCATCTGTGATGCGACCTCACTAAGTTTGAAGGGCACCATGGAAGCGAAACTATTTGGACTCATCACATCGATATTAACCCCTAACAGCCTTAACTTCTCAGCCAACTGTGACGAGGAGGGAAAAAAAATCTGGAGTCAATCAAACGAAAGATAAAATCACAAAAGCTGAGAATGAGAGTGAGAGGGGGGAGTCAGAGTGGGTGAGAAGAGGCGGGAGAGTCGCTCGGGTGGGGAGACGGAGCGATTTAAGGAGCACTGTCAACCACTCGTTCCCATTCTTGACTGCTTGAGGATCAGAGGGAAGCTTGGTGTCGTTCGCCTGTCTGCTCTTTGATGTGTGCTGTGTGAGAGAGGAGGCTCCCGGTCTTTCATGTCGTACTTTGTATTCAAGCATCCCAACCCTGGCGAGAATTACAGTAAGATAGTCATTTAGTTCAAGCTCAACACGCAGCCGATTTGCTTCTATAGAGGCATTCGACTGTGCTTATGTTAAGGCTGCGCCCACTTCAACAAAGGACATCTATTTCACAGCACCAAAAAAAATACAAATGGAAAATATCAAGTATAATATATTTTTGTGGTGTATTAATTCCTCTGCTGCTGTGCCCTGAACATACTACTCTTACCAGTATTCAGATATTTCTTTTGCCCTTTCCCCACTATTTCACATGAATGCAGAGAACTAGATAGTGGTAAAAGGGTATGCAGTAATTTCTTGATCCAGAGGTCCATTTTCCTTTAGCTAATAGATTTAATAAAAAGCAAAACGTAGAATCTAAAGGTCAGTGCTTTATTCAGTTGACAGTCTTCCACTCATGGTCAAGTGCTCTAGACTGAAACTGCTTGCTCTGAGAGAGAGGCTTGCTTCTGATCGGCTTGTCCTGATCTACAGGCGGAACATGAGGCTGAAAATGGAGTGGTATTCCACCTTAAAACACTGAAGTGTGGATTAATGGAGGGAGTATATAAGTATATTTGTTTTACATGATTTATTTTGGTTTGATTTCGGTTTCAGATTCTTAGAGTCAAAAAGCAAGAACTTCATCTTGGGTAGAGCTGGGTCGATATCCAGTTTTGCCGGTCTGGTCTGGTGTACAATCTTAAACCAGTTTGATTCATGCAAATTGGCTGAAATGGCATTTGTCATTCCGTCACTTTCGGGCAACTTTAAAAGTAGCCTAAGTCACAGTGCTAACTCCAACTAAAATTGCCTTCATAATAAAGAATATGACACAGTAATTAATATAATATCATGTTTGTGGTGTCATACAGTTTATGTGCACTTTACTGCTGAGTTAAGGTGGTCTTGTTGGCAAGATGGATGGGGGCAACGCACCTAGTTTGTTCACTGTATGGGTTGATGACATTTGAAGTTGAAGACATGCCAGAGTTTTTCGATTAAAAAGACTAAAACTGCACCAATATGACAACTTTTTGGATTTGAAGCATATGAAAGAACTGTCCTTACTGGCTGCAAGCGCTGTTGTGAGATGAACTTGTGTCAGATGCTGTGTTTCTATTCATATCTAATGCTCGCTTTAAAAGCACAGCAGTGGAAGAGGACTGGCTGATTCATGAAGTTGAAATGAGGAATTATTTATACGAAACCTACTTTTTTCACTTCAAAACCTAAACACAGTGTCAGCTGGCAGCAGCAGCTGAGATCATCAGGAAGCTGATATTCTCTGCTTTGGTAAATGACCATCGCTAAAACAAGCTAAGCTTATGTTACTTGCTGCTAGCTATATTAGTAATCTTCAGTAAATATCACATTAGTAAGCATTATAAACATAGGAAGATAGCAAACAGGCTTCTCATTCATCTTTTAAATGGTTGTATCTCCAGTTTGTTCTCGAGCGCACAACTGATAGCTATGTGGTTTATTTACATTAAGTGACAGAATGAATATTTCACGGATTCAGTGCGGCCAGAGAGCTCCAGTGTTGTAGCAAGGCTATGTGACAGTCACTTTCTGTTGGCACACAGTAGCATTATTGACTACTGAATCATATGGGACACCTGGTAAAATTCAGTAAATGTGATCCAGTCCAGCGTTTTTACTTAATCAGGATCAAACTGGTTTGAAAACTTTCACACCGGCCAAACACTAATCTTGGGCTCATCATTTGGCCAGCTCCACCAAGAAATCCATTGTGGAAAAGACACTTCTTCACCACAGTAGCTTGACATATATCACCTCTTGTACTATGCTACTGATACACTTGTGCCAAGTATTGATAATGCTCTAAATTATCCCACCATCATTTTGGCTTAGAGTCACTTCCTCATGACTCCTTGCCATTATTTTCGAAAGAGAGCAAGTTAGTATGAAGAATAAAAAAAATAGCACAATAGACTGCTGGGTAAAGTGTTGAAGACAGACAGAGAGGCATATTTTTAATCAAAAGTTGGACCCACTTTAGATTATGTAACACTAATGCGACAAACAAACTTGATGACGACAATATAATCTGCAACACCTGTCTCATGGAAATGAAGCAGAACTTCACAAAGAACATGATTAGTCACCATGTTTGTCATCATGATGACTTCGTGGAGTGAATAGGTAAGACCACAACACCTCTATCAGCTTATATAAGATATGATGGCACTGTATAGAGGAAAGCTGATGGTGTGCACCAGCAGAGGTAGGAATAGGAGGAGAATAACACTTGCTGTGTTGATGTTCTGCGGGCTCAAATCTCAAATCAAAGCCATGCATTCACAGCAGCCATCACTCTGCCATATTCTTCCACCATGTACTGTTCTGTACTGTACCATTAAGGCAATATTCTCTTTGAATAGACTAAGATACACATGTTTCTTTTCAAAGCAACAGAACACACAGCATGAGTTTTTCCCCATTGCTTTGTCAAAATGGTCAGTGATTCACAGCTTACACAAAGACTTTGCACAACACCTTTATGGAGTCTTGGAATCATAGCGATCAAAGACAGCAAAAGAGCTCTGAACACAATGGATCCCTGAATTAATTTCATAAAAATGAAAAACTTTTTTAAAATTTTCCTAAAAGGTTAAGAGCATCAATACCCCTCAAATGTCTGTACACTAGATAAGAAAAGGGAAGCAGGTCATCTTAGTTTAGCTTATGTGGTGGCAGTTTAGAGATTAATTTACAAAAAACAAGCTTGTCTTTTAGAGTTTAGAGTATTTTGTACAATATTCTCGTTAAGATTTGCAAATGGAACCCAATGCTGATCAGCCAAGAAATGGAAAAATGAAGTTCAGTTACCAGCAGGCTGCTTGTCCAGTTGGGGTGGATGATATGGCCATTAAATAATATCACCATATTTCAGGGTATAAGAGTGATAATGACATTCTTGATAATATCAATCATTAATCATGCATAACAACATCTCAGTTATCAGCCTTTATTCTCACCATTAGCAGGTGTCTTTTCATAAACACAAAATATTTTGTTTATTCCTCCAGACCTTTGTCTGGACTGTCTATATACTTTCCATATTTACTAGGAGTCAAAAGCAGAAGGCTAAATCCCACAGTTCTGTCTCAATAATGCTTTTTGTGACATTTTTTTTTGTGACTTATTTTTTCACGCAGAAACAGATGGCGAGTTTTCATCAGCAGGTCAGATCAGTTCAGTTCGGTATGCATTTTTTTGTGTTTCTATTGTAAAATGTTGCCGATGGTACCTTTAGTACCATTGGAACCATGCCCATTTTTTGTCAGCCATCTGCTTGGTGTACCTAGCACGCTGATATGGAACTAAGAGGTGGTGCTAGAAACGCTGTAGTGCTTTCACTGGACAGTAGTGAATCAACACTCTGTGCTCTGGGCTGAGCTGTGACTGGTTAAGTCACAGTATAATATAATAGTACAATGGCATTAACTTTTTTTTCGTTTCTGAGGGGGGCCATGATAGAAAAAGTTTACCACTGCAATTACAAATGTCATTCCTCATGCCTAAACCTAACCAACCAAACCATCAACAGCAACGAGTACCAGCCAGTCAGAAGGAGAGTAGGGCAGGGAGGTCTGTGACAAAATTCTGCATAATAATTAGCCTGAAGCTTCTGTTTGGGACAGCGTGAATCAGTTTTCAGAAAAAAATGGCCTTTGGTCAAATGGGACATTTTTCAGACTACTGAGGCTGCGGAATTATGAGCGGCCCGAGCAACGGGCTGCTATCTCATATTTACTGTACAGATATGAGAGTGGTGTTAATCTTCTCATCTATCCCTCAGCAAAGCAAATAAGCAGATTTCCCAAAGGTCCTCGTATGGTTAGCTAGCCTGGCTCTGTACTAAAGCTCTCTTAGTAAAGCTCTCTAATTTAGATGCTCTATCTTGGCTGTTTCAATCTGTATAAAAACTAAAATGTAAAAATGACAGGTTGAGATTTTACAGGGTGTTGCATGCTTTTCCTGGGCCCCATTCAGGGACTTAATGAATTCTGTCTGGCAGCCTCACAGAGACGACAGGCTAGCAGTTTCTCCATTCTTCCAGCATTTAGTCATTATTCTGTGTAATTGTTAAGACAACCACCTGCTGGATTTTGATTCATATTTTGCATACAGATATGAAAGTGGTATCGGTCTTCTCATGTAACTCTCTGCAAGGCGCAAATACTCATATTTCCTAAAAGTTACATAGACTTCATATTACCTATTTACATGATGTATTTAGTGTCAGTAATATCCCGCATTGTTGCAGAAATGTTTGACCTTTCATTTGAGCGACAACAAAATAAAGATAGAAAAAGTTCTCGTGTGTGTCTGACCTGCACTTTGTAATCCAGCGGAAAGGTTAGCGAGCAGCAGGCTGACTCATGCTCAAACCACACAGAAATACAAACACACACATGCCTGCACACTAACACATTGCACACAGCAGAGTGGGTGGAAAACACCCCGAGTATCTGAAAAGGTCAAGGGTTGTGGATCAATTCTGACAGGACCACTGGGATATGGACACAGATGGTGCATAATCTCCCATCCACTCTGTATTATGCAGGGTGACTCTCCCTCTCTCGCCAAAATCATAGCCAAAACATTCATTCAGACCTAGTTAGTTTCTACTAAAAGTCCTTGTTGATTCACACGGCAGTGACACACAGAGGAGAGCCCATGTCCAGATCACTCAAAAAACTGTTTTAAAAAGGACATCAAATGTGCAATTACCTTTCATTTCTGATGTTATTTCAATGCTTTTGGTGGCTGAAATAAATGTGCAAAATCAGAAGCAAGCTTGTTATTTAATGGGTTATAATATATAAACTGAATTTGTGTCACTGAGAGTGACTTTAAGGACAAACTCATCTCATCTTTTATCGCATAATTACATACTCTCAGCGGTTCACAACGTCATCCTGAATACTGCATAAATAAAGTTTATTTTTGATTTAATCGCTGATTGAACAACTCAGTTTTAGCACCCCTGTTTTAAACTTTAATAAAAGATGTGTTCCCAAATGTAAATGAAAGAGTGAAGGATCACTAGTATAACAATGTACTCTTCCATGCAAATTTAAATTCTTTCATGTGGCTACAATGATTATTTCTGCTGTAGCACAGGTAACTCAATTATTGATTAAAGAAAGAGGCTTTGATTCAAAGCAAGGTAGAGATCAAAACACATTTTTTGGGACAAATCTGGAACAGCTTTCTGCCGCCTACAAAAGCAGGGACAAAGGCAGGGAGAGCACCATGTCAGCTGTGTTCATAATAAATTATTAAGTGGATGGAGCATCCAAAAATGACCATTGCTGCTGCAATAATGACACAATGACATTAAAAGGGGGCAACACAAATGCCCCCTCATATTTAAGAGAGATGTAGACAAAAGAAATAAAAGTAAAAGAGGACACAGGATGAGCTCCACTGCCTTTCAATTACTGTCCCTTCTCTCCTTATGTTCCTCCACCTCTCAACTGAGACAGAGCTGTGAAATTGAATTGCCGAGCACATCTCGACAAACAACGCAACTCTCCAGCTCTCTGCCAACAGGGGGAAGGACCAACACCGTGACAGCGACAACACACCCATGTCAGAGCCAGATAAGTTCAGTATCTATTGGGAAGAAAACAAATCTGGGGGCGTAAATCAAAAGTGCAGTGGAGTAGCTGAATGGACCAGTGAGGTGGGAGGTATTGGTGCACTGTATGATTGGTCACGGTCCTGTGATCTGGCTCTTCTAGTGGTGCTTTTGCAAAAATGTGCCCATTTACATTCCTGAACGTTTACTTTCAGGACCGGGCTGTCTGAAAAATTGTCTTTCGGTTCATTCCAGTGGTGCTTGCAGAAATTTTTCCTAGGGGGGTCTGGATGGTGCCCCTGAAAATCTTGAATAACTGAATTTCAGGAATTCCATTATGCTTTCAAAGCATATAGACTAGTTGAAAACAACATCAATATAAGAGATAAGGAACCACATACCAATATATACATGTATTACTTATGCTTTAGTTCTCTGTCCTTATCCTTAACAAGACAAATATAAAGTTTTATTTTAAGGATACATTGATTGTAAGAAACAAAGCATTCATTAAAATTGTCATGCCGTTTTGGGTTGTTCCCTCTCCAAAATTTCACCTAAAATAGATTAATAAAATACCACATTTTCTCTAGCTTAAAAAGATGAGCATGCCACACTCTCTCAAAACCAGTAACGTCAGTCTCCAATTATTTTCACCAAGTGTGTGTGTGTGGGTGCCACTAACATACAAGAACCAAAATGTAAAAATGACCTTTGGACAGAGTCTAGCTAGCTTTTTCATCATTTCCAGTGTTTATGCTAAGCTACTTGGCTGCTGGCTCTAGTTTTATAATTTAACACACAAATATGAGAGTGGTCTCAACCGTCTCATCTAATTCTCTGCAAGAAAGCGAATAAGTGCATTCATTAAAATGTTGAACTATTTGTTTAAAAAGCCCAGAAAACTGCCCTTGCTTTATTGTTGGACTTTTTGTTGATGCAGTTTTGAAAAAGAACCCTTTTTATATTTATTTGTCAGCTCACAATTAAATGTGTTTTTCCAACTAAAAAACCTTTCCATTCGATCCATTTTATGTTCTAAAGTAGTTAAAAAACATTTTTCAGAAATAAGCGTACTGTTTGACCTTACTAGTACAAAAAAATAGAGCAAAAACTTAATTGTATTCTCAATATGCTGAATTTTAAATTTGACCAATATGTGCAGACAAAGTAGTATTAAGTATTCAGAGTGAAGAGGGCACGTTTATTTAAAAACAGAGTGACAGTACCAGTCACTTTCTGAGTATATCGGAAAATCATTTGGACAGAGTGACATCGAACTTTCACTGGAAGACAGCCTGTCTGACATCTGCAGGTTGAAATGTAATGACTGAATTACAGAAATAGCCAAAGTAGCACAAATTGGTCCCTGTGGACTTTAGTTCTTTAGAATATTCAACCATGGTGAAAGAAATAATATGTAGAGCAGACTCCATCTGGTATCCAAAGTGTTCTGAGATTACAATGGTTGACAAGGATAACTTTCTTTGGGTAGAAAGCTACCGTAACTCAGCAGTATCCGTGTTATTGCCATGTACTGACACACTTTGGGTGTTTGGGCCAGTGCTGTGAATACAACAATGACATATTATTAATATTTAAGGTAATTATATTAAATTTTTTTTATCTTGCAGCTAATTATTATGAATCTATGAAACATTAGAATTCAAATCTAGTCGTGTTTTTGCTAACAGATGGATTTAAATAAAAAATGAAAATAAAATAAAACGTAAGGCCTACAACTTCACTTAAAACAGTGAAGTTGTTGGCCCATAAACCAAATAGCTGTATAAAAAATATTGAAAAATATTAACTTTCTTTACAAATTGAGTTAAATTCCAGAGAGAAATGGTTGTGCATTAGTCTTAATCAGTAAAACTAAATTGATTTTCAATACTGCCACTAAAAAGACACTTCTCTCTTCATTAAACTCATTGTCTGTAGTCACATGACACAACAGTTCAGTCCCTGCTGGTAGAACAGGTAGCTGAGCTGACAGACATGACAGCTGCAAGTGGTGGGAATAAAGTTACAGGACTGTTAACAATCACAACTGCAGAAAGAGTCTGTCAGGGAAACAATATATTTTCACATCTAACTCAGTGAATTAATAGTTTATTTTGACCAAACCAGAAATGATGATTGTTGGATTAGTGGACTAACTAACAAGATAAGTGTTTAATGATGAGTTACCATGGCGATTCAGTAAACGTAAGTCTTATTTCGGTGAAAGCGAGAAACTTGAATTGAGAAGGTGTACAGTCGTATTTATTTGTTTAATAGGGGAAATAGTTGTAACAATAATACCTTTCTTAATAATTTTTGAGTTTCTATTGTTAATTTATTTAACTGAAAAAGCTAACAGAGCTCCCGCAATGTAGCAAACTACGTACATTGGGGTGGTATGTAGCGCTGCACACTTATATTGTCATATACCTTATACCCCTGTGATATATCGGAAAGTTATGAAGGTATGAAAAAATAGATAATGCCCAAGCCTAGCATGTATGCAACGCGTCATACACACAAAGGACACCAGGCTGTTCTCTTAAACTGTTTGAGTGCATTACTTTTAATAGGAAAATGTACAAATTTGAACACATCCCACATAATCATGAGCCAGTAACTTGTACATAACCCACATTGAGTAAATTTTGATTTGTTTCTTTTGCCTACACCTAACCACAGTAAACCTAAAGAAGCGCAACCATGTGTCTTTTTCTAAACCTAACCTCTATAACTTTAATTGCCTGAACCTGACCTCTGAAACTTTACGGTCATAACGTAACTTTACGGTAAGGACTAACATAATTTTTCGGAAGGCAATTCATAGAATATCGTAAGAACTTTTGTGTGAAGTTTTGTAGGATATCATGCAAATGGATCTATGAGGTCATGCTGAATCACAGTCAGTTTATTTCAAAACATATATTTACCATATTTGCATTCACAAATATTTAACAATGCAGTTGTTTTGCATGTTTTATCAGTGACCAACCTACGATGTTAAAAATGAAAGATTGATTTTTTTTAAAGATTTATTTTTGTTTATGTATATATATTTTGTTGTATCATTTTCATTTATTTTACTTTGAGTCACATACTTGTTCCCTTATTTGTTTATTTACCATAGGGGGTAGGTGGGTGGGGGGCAAAAAAATGTTTAAAAAATGTGTCTTTAAAGTTCGTCACATTTCATTGTACTTGCTAAAATTAATAAATATATTCTTTAAAAAAAGGAAAAACAAGAAAAGGACACATAGACAGTAATAAAACCTCAATCCAGTCACACTCTACCCTAGTCATGATGAGTAAAAGGGCAGTGGTTTGCAATGCTACTGGCCTGCTTAAGCGGTTGCTCAAGTCCCCCTGTGTGTTTGTCACTCTGAGATGAGGCACCGCACGGTGGACAGTCTGCCTGGTCCTGCTTAGCCTCAACTGAAACTCCCCAACCAATGCCCCCCATCCCCACCCCAGAGGCCCTAGGGCACCCCTGGGCCTACCAAGCTTCCTCAGGCCCACAGTTGGTGATCTAGTTTTACAAGCTGACACATATGGGATCCCTCTATTATTCATACTCCAGGGAGGTGGAGTATTGGAGTCTTGCACCATGGTGCCACAGTGGGAGGGGGGTGAAGGGGGTGTTTCTGCATCATCAGAGTGCGAATTTATGTGTGTGCGCTCATTATTTCTGGATGGAAGGGGCATTTAACTTTGACATGGTGTTACGTAACATATTAGATGATCCCAATACAGCATCAGATTGTGTATTCGAAACTCACACACACACACACACACACACACACACACACACACACACACACACACACAAAAGGAGGTAGGTTGAAAGGCTCTTATTTAGCACAGAAATAATGCAAACACACACACATGCATGTATTCGAATGAATGCAATCAGAAAGAAAGACACACAATCTGCCTGTGCACACAGTCACAGGCAGTATTGCTAAAAAAGTGATCCAAAATCTACAGGACCCTCTCTTTACACAGACACACACACACATAGACACAGACACACAGACACACAGACACACACACACACACACACACACACAGACACACAGACACACACACACACACACACACACACACACACACACACACACACACAGACACACTGATTACCTCTCTCTGCTTGTACATGAGTGGGCCTCCTGACCAGCAGAGAGGAGCTGGGAGTGAATTACGAACCATTACCCCTTGCGTTAAAGCAGTTACAGCCGAAACCTGAGAGCCCTCACCAGAGGGTAGAGATGGAGAGAGTACTAACGGAGAGAGGGGGATAAGCCAGAGCAGCGGAGAGAGTGTCTTTAGGACAAATGGAAATGAGGAGAAAACAGATGGGGGAGAAGGTGACAGAGGGATCGAATGACAGGGAAAAACACGGCAATGGAGAGCGGCGAGAAGGAGTGGAACGTCAACTCTTGACATTTCTCTGCCACTCCACATGAGGTGAACTTGGCTGACGGTGTACCTTTTGGATTTGTTTTTTATTTTCACCTCTCACTCCTCACCCATTCTGTTCTTATCTCACCCCCCAACCCCTCCCCATATTTGCCCTCTCTCTGTTCCATTTTCCTCTCATCACTTTGTCACAGGTTCATGGTTTCCTTGGAAAGATGACATCACATTAGTCACAGTGTTTAATCAAATGTCATGATCATTTCACAGAACTCTCTTTCTGGGCATGCGTGTGTTTGTGTGTGTGTGTGTGTGTGTGTGTGTGTCAGTAATGTCACTTCCACTCTTGGCAGGAACAGAAGATTTATCCCTATGGGGACTCATCTCACGGATCTCTGAGAAAATATGAGCAAAGAAGAGAGAAGGGGGGAGCCAAAAAAGAGAGCCGATAACAAAGTGTGTGTGTGCATGTTGTAAAGTTCAAGAGAGTAAAAAAAAAAAAAAAAAGTTTGAAAGGGGTTAAGAAGTGATAAGGGTGAAAGAGAGGAGACCGACTAGCAGTTATGAAACAAAGGACAAGAAGAAGAAAGGACAAGCGGAGCTGGCGTCTGCAGGAGAGGCGAGGACAGAAAGTGAAGGGGAGGATGCACAGCAGTGATGTTCTCAAGGAGTGGGTATAGGGTAGTGGCAGTGGTGGTGGGTGTGAGCCGGGGATAATCCTTGTATCCCATTGTCTCCTGTTTTCAAACCAATTATTGTCATCTGCAGCCCCATGAAAGAGAGTTAATGAGGGGAGCAGAGCTTTGGAGTGTCAGGGCACAGTCAGGGGAACGGAGATAAAAAAACGGAGGATGGAGAGAACGAGGGGATATGGGGGGAGAAATGTGGCGGTGATGCCAAGGGATAGAATGTAAAATAAGTGTGAGAGAAGAGAAAAAGTCAAGTGTCAGGGAGGCAGGCGGATCACTGATGCATTTTGTATGCCCTACACTTTTCTTTCCCTCTTCACTGTCACATACAAATCCTCCTTTTTACCTTCTTTTTCTTTTTGTGTCTTCCTAAAAGAAACTAAAAACTAAGTTTAACAGTTTTTTTATATTTTTATATCCACTAAATTCAACCAACTACTGTATGTCAAATACAATTTAGAGGGACAATGGGGAATAGGGGATTAGAGGTTTCTCGCCTATAAGCTGGCAGCAGAGGTTGACGTTTTTGTAAGAAAGACAGCGGACAGAATGGGACTATTGACGGGAGGGGCCTGACGTTCTGAAGGCATGTTATCTGTGCAACCCAATGCGGGAGATTAAAAAAAAAGAAAGCTAGCAGTGTTTGCCTAACTCATACAAGAAAAACAGCAACCAAAAATGTCCACAAAATTAGATTTGGGAGCTCCTTACCCTCCGAGCAGAGGACGAAATCAGCCGGGACAGGCTGGTTTTCCAACATTTGCCTAGTTTACTACACCAGATGGTGCACTGCTGTACTTTTGTATTCTATACATTGTTTATTAGAAAAATGTTGCATAATATATCTTTCATCAATAAATTTGTACTTCTTACATGTACATCTTATTTAAGTATTCCCACCTGTACAAATGCACCATGCTCAAGGCTATGACCTAGGTCTTCTCTCCGCATTCACCCAACAGGTTGTCTATTATAGGCTGCTTTCACCATGGTAACCACATAACATATTTAACCTCAGTACATCCATTTACAGTGTCTACATGGCTACATTCACCATGTCTCTCCCACCAATCTTGCTAGTAATGCCTGTCTCTTATTAATGTATACATTTCCAGAGCTAAAATGTGACTCATACATGATTTACAGGGCCAGTGCAACACATATGATTGTATTTTTCAGTGTAAGAGCCAGACTGTGAGCAAAAACATCAACAATTATGATGTGTCATACAGGGTTCTATGTATAATGCCAACATTGCTTCCAGGGTTGTTAAATGTCCCAAGTTTATACAGTGTTTTGGCCATTAACTAAAGCCTTAATATACTAAGTTCAGGGCCTTTATCACAGTGAAATGCATATAAAGAAAGGGTAAGTGTGTTTTGAGCATTGTTGAGCCAACAGTAAAAGATGACGGGAAATAAGGGAGACAGGTGAAGAATGGCACGTGATACATGTCAACAAGAAGGTTAGTTAATAGTTTTATTCTTCATTTTTATTTTCACTTGTAAGATTTGAGTTGGGACTTCCTTTTGTAATGAGGTTGCAATGGTTGGAACATTTACTTCTACACACAAGTGAATAAGCAGTGATGCAAGTACACATTAATGCATAATTCAAAGACATAAGGTGGGCCATATTACGATTCTTCTTAGATCAGTGAATAAACACTTAATGCTCACATTACTCAGTGTGCACGTGTCCTGTGTGTGCGTATCGTGTGTGTGTTTTGTTGCTTGAAGCACATGTTGTTTCAGCTGTGACTGGCAAGGCAGGTCACTGCGGGAGCATGAATGCTGCGAGTGACTAGAATTTGCAACCGCCTCCCCCGAGACACAATACACACATAGTCACTCATGTGTGAAAAATACACACTGTGTGCACAGCCTGAATCTGTTGAGTTTTACAGCTTCAGAACTGCACCTTCTTCACTTTACCAGCTGCTTTGTGTGACAAATCTGATCTGTTTTAGGCTCAAACCTTCTTATTACCTGCACCGACAACTCCGTCAAAACTGAAAATGAAATGCAGTGAGAAAGACTGCAGCTGATGAGGTGATAAAGACAAATGAGGATGTGAATTTCTTTTCTTTTTTTAAGGGGGGGGGGGTGTTTATTGGAGTGTGGGAGATGGGGAGAGGGTGGCAGAGAAAGAGAAGACAGGAGAGATGCTGTAACAGTGATGAGGTAGAAAGAGGAAAAAAGGGGGAAAAAAATGCTGGGAAGTTTTCACCTTCCCTTGAAAATCTCGACGCTGCATTCTTGTCACTTGTTCGCATGATCAATGGGAGAATGTGTGAGGAATAGAGAAGAGGGAAAAAAAGACGAGATGGGCTCACTGTTCTTAGTCAGCAGAGATAGAGAAAGATTGCCATTACTGCCCAAGACCAACCCTTAGAGTATAAGCACTTGCATTCATTACAATGTGCACACTTTCATTAGTCTATATTGTTTTAAATCCTATCAGAGCCCATGGATCCACCAAACTCCCCCTCATCAAATCAACATAAACACAAACTCACCATTAAAACAGGATCACTCCAAGCATAAGAGCAGCATTGTTAGTTGATTACGAGCTAACACAATAAAAAAATTACATCTTGGCAGGATTACTGCTAATCTGTAGTTGCAATTCATATCCTCTGATGTGCATGTAATTGGCAGAGTCATTATTGAGTGTCTTTTACATATTAAGCATTCACACAGGAGGATCAAAGCAAATTTGCTTCGCATGGAAGGTTTGGAACGGCTTTTTGTAAAAAACAAAGAATTTTGCTATACAACTACAGTCGGAAAATTCTCACGGCAATCAACTGAGACACATCAAAATTATAAATTAACGTTAACACTTAGCACCAAGACGTGTACTCATTTTTGGAATATTAGGACATGACAGAGATTGATAAAGGAAGCCTTGGCAAAGACTTGAATCTGTGATGCAGATGTGTCAGGCCATATATCAGCGAGGAAGGGCCTGACCATGATAACATATCAGGACCAGCATCTTACCTTAGTTTGCCTGGCGCACATTCAAGCAGTGCTGGAAAAAATTGTTAAACAGTTTCATCTTATCTACAGATGCCAAGCCAAATATCAGTCAAATGGCACTTTATCAATTCAAATATAATCTTTTGCCATTACAGTAATGAAAGATTATATTGTAACAACTGATATAAATACAAGAGATTTTTGGTTTCGCTGGTTGCTCATGTCAGATTTAGTAAATGGCACCTTTCTCCAACTGCTCAAAGCGCTTTAACACTACATGTCACATTCATAAACTGGTGGCCAGGGTTACAGTACAAGGTGCCACACCATGACAGCACAGTATCCTTCTCAATGATACTTTGACCTGCCGACTAAGGGAGCCGGGAATCAAACCTACATTCAGATTATTGGACGACCTGCTCTACTTCCAGAGCTATGGCAGATTTCAAAGCCTCTTTTGCATTACTTAAAACATGACACAACAAGAGCGACACAAGTGCTGAGCATATATGCTGCTACTAGCAGCGCAATTGCAAGGAAAACATCAAGAACAACAGTCTGTGGACAAATGGCAACAGAGGAGTCCTGCACCATGACTTGATAGCGCAATTGTTTGAAGGGCAAAAACGATTTCTCATGCCTCTGCATTAGAAAGCTGCATCACCAGCATAGCTTTGTAATCACTGATGCCTACACTGTTACCACAGTAACCCATCCAGATGAGATAATGATGTCTGGACAGCCTTGGGTAAAAAAACACAACAACAATTTTCTCAGTTATTTAATGAGGTCAGTCTTGCCATACAACAACGGTGGCAAAACGAAGTGCTCTGGCAATCCCCCAAAACTCAAGGTCACCATTAGGGGTGGCCGATACGGCCGTAAAATAATATCACAATATTTCAGGATATTTTTTGGATCGTTATATTCTTGACAATATGATGAAAATACTGAGAATATTTTATTATTAGTTTCAAGAGGCATACAATTGCAGAAATATAAGTGGTAAAGTTCACCTCCAAATGTTCAGTAAAAACTAAACAAAAATGATCTCTCAGTTCTTTAGAGGGAAAAAAAAATTACACATCTTGATGCCAAATAAAAAGAAGCATTGCCTTCAATTTATAAATAGTATATATGCTGTACATATATATGACTGAGTTGTTTTCTCCACCTGGACATGGATGGGATGTGGCACACACAGACCTGCATTTGTTTGACTATCGCACATTCATATGTATATAGTTTTTTTGCTCATGCTGCAAGTGTTGTGTAGGTTGACATTAGCACAGCTTTATGACAAAATGACCTGATGACAGAGATTCAAGTCTGCACATGGTGACAAAGAAGAGGGAGGCACTGTGCTGCTCGAAGCTGCTGACAGTTTTGCTGAGCAGTAAGTCACGAAGAGACTCCGGGGCTGTACATAAAACATGAAGGATGCCCAAACCACTGATTCCACAGTGTTGAAGTTGCTCTTGGCTGGTAGCAATTTTGCTTTCAGCCATGCTTGTTGTTGCCGTATGTAACAGTATGATACCATTGTGTCAACAAGACAAAATATTGCCATTATCACAAAATGATACTTTCTTATTATATTAAAAATTAAACCAGTATTATCGAGGAAAATATGATACGGCACACTCCTTGTCTCCATGGCAATTGAGCCAATAGTTTCTAAGACATTTCACTGAAAGCTAAAAATATGAACTTCATGGTATTAGATGAAAAGTCAGGGGATCACCAAAGTCATTAGGATACATCCTCTGGGAACCAGAAATGTCTTTTCCAAATTTTGCGCCAATTTATCTTGTAGATGTTGAGATATTTATTCAATATATATCTGGGCAATATGTACCAAATTTCATCCATTCAAATGCCTTTTGAGATATTTAACCAAAGTGGTACACAAGCCAACTGAAAACCAACTGACAGCCAAAAAAGAGGAATGTTATTCCATCCTTTTTTTCACTTATTTTATGACTAATTTTAAGACATCACTTAAACCTGAATGCCTTTTTGTTGACATTTTCTGCAGAGAGCCTCTGGTTTCTGGTCATTATCTGGCTTTAAACAGAGCTGTTCAACTGCCAGCACTAATTTTACACATTTAATTGGCTATCAAGCACTGACAACCCCAAACTTTAACTGACTGGCAAAAACTGCCCCCAACACTATCGCTGGCTGATTATGCCTGAAATTTGTGCCAACGTGTCTTAGCTGGGATCGTCCTGAGTGCATAGAGTGAGACAGTTTTGGACCTCAGTCTGTGTTGGGACCCTCCTTTGCCGCTTTCTGGCGCTGGCTTATTTGTGGAGAAAGAGAGATCTGGATGGGTGTGAATGAATATATGTGTGTGTGTGTGTGTTCTAACCGATGGGCACTGGTCATGCGATCCACGCTGCTGTCTAATTATCCAGCTGTGATGGATGGCTTTGATTAAATCATATGAAGGCTAAAGCAGTCACTGCCTCCCTCTACCTCCCATTCCCCCCTCACCTCTCTCTCTTCCTTTGTCTCTCTCACACTCACATACACACACACACACACACACACACACACACACACCTACAGAGGCTGAAATCCCTGTATTTCAGTCTGCCTTTTTTTCACATATGATACGGGACTTGAGTAGTTCAGAACAGATGAGCCCTGCTTTCAACATTGATAAAAGATATCCATAAATCATCTGGAGTGAGTGAAGAAGAGAGAAAGAGTGAGAGAGAAAATGAGTGACACCGAGAGAGGAGGACAAGGGAAAGATGGATGGACAGTTAGAGAGATAGAGATGCAGAGAAACAGACAGAAAGAATATAACAACACAGTCATTTTCAAACTAATAATATTTGCTAAATGCTAATTTCCCACACAAAATAACTCATTCCATCTTTTCACTGAAAGTCTGATGAGTGAGAACATTTTGGAACAATTCCATTTATCATTTTAATCATTTATAGGATTCATTTTGTTCAACATTTTTTCCGACTCTGAATTTAGCCGTCCGCTGAGTTTAAGTTGTTGCCTTTTCTCTGAACTGGACAACAACACAATTAGATTTAAAAAGACATGTAGGAGCCCCATGGGTTAAACTAACGAACACATTTATGAAATGATTTTTGTTATCTCCCTTTTATTGTGTCTATTTTGATGGCCATCTATCTGTGCAGCTCAGAGAAGAGGAAGCAGGAGAGTAAATACATTTTTGATTTGGAAATTTACAAAATCCTACAGGAATAATAGCAAAAGCAAAGTTTATTTTCTACCAGTGAGTGCAATATAAAAAGTACATCAAATAATATGATTCTCATATTAAGTTGCTGAGAACAGGGTTAGCATGCAGGCATGCTATAGAGAAAATGATTCGCAGGCTAATTCTCTTATCTGCTCCTGATAAGCTGCACTGCAGATAATCAAGAAGCACAATTGATAACCTGTTCTCCTGCAGGCTCGCTACAGCCTGCTTCTTCTTCACAGATACACAACCATACTACACACATCCTGATGTGCTTCCTAATGAGATGCTGTCCTTCACTGCCACAAAAATCTGCTGTTTGAGGGTTTACTCTCTCAGAAACCATATGCTGAAAGCAAGGACACAGGGCACAGAACACACCCAGCAGCATGGTGGGTCCACTGAGTCACTTGCGCATGTCCTGGATGAGCCTCTATCCCTGAAGTCCAACTAGGTAAAATGTAATGTCCGAAAGAATTGGCTCAGTTTCTGATAATATAGTCTAAGTACAACCTATGCTGGGGATCCAATAGACTGGATTTAAATTGTGTAACTGTAGTCCTTTTTACCATGCAACTGCACTAGGGGGCCGCTACAAAGTCCCTTCTTTATACCGCCTTTGTATTTTTACACAGAACCAAACAGCAACAGCATCACGCCACTCCAGTGTGTGATTTTAGACAGCATGCCAGCATCAAAGAAACAACAGTGTCAGTCTATAGAATGACATATAACATACTTAACAGCAGTGCTTCCTTAACAAAAACAATGGCTTATGCTGAATAACAATCATTTATCGTCTCTTTTAAATAGCAGTTGATCTTGTCTCTGATCAGAGGGTAGGGACCTTCTGAACCTCACAAGATGCTGTTCTTCTTCTTTAGTTAGCCGCTGGCTTCTGCAAGCTGCTTTTAAATCCCGAAGGGTTGGTTGCACTCATTGCATGTCGTCAAAACATCACACTTGTCCTGCCAGCTGTCGCTTTCATACAGACACCGCATCGGCGGCGTTACTACCTCTGATTCCAGCCTACAGGCGAGTCAACTCTGTCCCCCCTATTCTGGGATCGTATCTTTTATACAGAAGGGCGAGGCATCATGAAAGGTGTGATGTGAACTTTAGCATGATTTGCTAGTCTTATAAATAATTGGCTGCAAGTGACTGAACTTGTAAGTGTGAATCAATAACAATTAATTCACACAGACTGAATCAAGTTAAGTTTAATCATTAAAATATACAGTAAATTAGCATTTAATGGTAGTCTTATGTGAACTAACATAATAATGAACTATTCAATATGAATATATTGTTGCATTAAAAAGCCTGAAAAAAGACCAAACCAACTGTCTGACCAGTTACTGTTTTCTTGTGCACAATGACTGGCACAGTGCCATAGAGCCATACACACAAGCAAGCAAGTAAGTACAGATACACACAGGCAGGCAATAATGTATGCACACCCACACAAGCACCCATTCAGAAGTGGAACTGGAGTGAAGGGGAAAAAATTGAGAAAGGTGACTTATCTCTGCAAAATACAGCTCACATGACATCAATTTAAAGCCTTTTAAAGACTTCACTGCACTGAAAAATGATGTTAAATCTAACACGCTGAAACAAACTACAATAAACATCAGTTACAGGGAATGACAATCAGCAGTTCTACCAAAGAGCATTTTCCCCTCAAAACATAATTTCATTTCATTTAAAATGATTCAGAATTTCACAAAAAAAACATTATTGGAAAAGTTTTGCTGCTTTTTCCCTTCCATTAATCAACTCACCACCCTGCAGTTTTATCTTTCCGTAATTCATAAGTTACAGGCTATTAAATTGCAAGGAACTTGTAAAATGTAAGTTATGCTTCACCAATTAAACCTAATTACATTGTGAATTCAACTGAATACAATCTATAGTGAGTGGCTATGGTATAAGTAGGATGAAATGTCTCCATATTGAAACTTGTTTCACTCATCACCTATATAGTCCATTATTTCTTTATATCAAGACACCTCATAATGTGTCACTGCTTTCATAACACACACACACACACACACACACACCTGTCAGAAGTTAATTGCACAGCACGCGCCCTGACAGCAACGACAGGCATGTCACATCACCGTGGCAACCGTGCAAAGCTGTATTGAGGTTGAGAACAGAAGATTTCCGGTTCTTATTTTTTGATGATTCTGTTATTTCACTTGTAAAGAACATCACAACCAATCCTGCCCTGCCATCACATCAGAGAAAATGCGCACGCACGCACGCATGCACACACACACACACACACACACACACACACACACACACACACACACAGGGTACTTTGTCTCTAAGTGGTCCTCTCTTCAGTTATAAATAAGTGGAAGCTTCAGCGCTCCATATTTTTCTGGTTAAGCCAACTCCAGACAAAAAAAGAGGGATGCATGACTGTATCAGCAGAGATGGTGATAGATAAATAGATAAATAGGGAGGATAAATAAACAAAATGACAAATGGATGGGAGGTAGATGAATGGAAGACAGTTAAGTAGTTTTAGCCAATTAGAGAGGGAGAGGAGATAGATCCAGAGTGCTTCCAGACACCAGATGGACTGAGAAGCGCTGGCGTCACAGCAGTAACAAAAGACTCTGGAGAAAGGAGGGAGGGGAGAGGGAGAAGTGAGTGAAGAAAGGAGGAGACTGAGGCTAAGAATAGAAGTACAACCTCGGGCCAGCACAATCGGTCGGCCCTGCATGCTATTTTTTGACGTTACTACTGTGCCAGCCAGCACTCGTCTGCCATCTTTCTCTCTTTCTGTATCAGTCTCTCCATTGGTCATTTCCCAAAATCTGAGGTCAACATCAACATTCATATGAAACAAGCAAGCCACATTCCCGACCGTGTGGTAACTCAAACCATAGTGTTTGACAGCGAATGTGGAGTTTCTAGAGCAAAACATCAACAGCCAGTACCTCAATCAATACTGTTTCACACATGAGATCAAACACAAGACACTGGAGACTGAGGAGAGAGAACAGAGTGAGTGGCACGTTTCTGATCCGCACCCGCTTAGAGCTGCTTCACTGACGTGGGTTAATCCTTGAGAGGTTCCACTGGGAACCCTCACGCACTCCTCCAGGGGATGGATTTCAAGGACGTACAAGAAAGAAGTGGGATTTTTATGTGTGAGGGTACAGGTGACGAGCAGCTGCAGGAATAACGTGTGTGCACATGCTCTCTCTGCTTACCACAGTCTCATCAGGAAACGGTGCTCCATGTCGTCAGGTGGAAACAGCCGGCAAAATAAGTCGCTCTCAGTCACTCTGCAGAGAGAAAGAGACAACAAGAGAAACATCAGGGAAACTGCAAAAAAGCTCATTTTTCTGCAACACTATATACCTGGCAGGAAGCATTAAGTTCTGTCTCTCTTTCATTCCTCTACAATATCCCTCCCTCCGTCCTGGGGAAAGCTCCCCTCCCCGTAAGCTCCGACCTGTAAAATAGTCCCCGGCGGTGCCTGAAGATGCAATGTAGTGGAAAATGTGCGGCTGAGCCCGTTGGTCCCGAAACAAGGAGCTCCCCTGACCGCCTAACTGAGGCTTTAGCTCCTTTGCTTGGAGCGCTTTAGGCCCTGCACGAATGGAAGGAAGACAGGAGCATATGAGGAGAGCAAAAGAAGAGAGAGACAGAGGAGGGGATGACTAAGAGGCTAACGGCTTAATTGAGTGTGTGCTGCATCCAATTACCTCCTAAAGGTAGCAGAATGTGTGAAATCACTTGGACTTCATAAAAACAAAAACCACACTCACTGGGGTCTACACAAAAATAACGCTGTGAGTGTGTCACCTAATGTCAGAACACGTCTGTATGTAAATGTGTTCATATCAACAGAGATCTAGTCTACTGGAATATTCGTGGACCCAAAAAAGTTGTTTTCTATAAACCTTTATGATTGAAATATCATCTATAGGCTTTGTTGATGAAATTCAACTTGGTTGCCAAAACTTGCATGTAGAAAAGAGTATAATTTTGTTTCTGATTAACTTAGAAAGTCGATCTGAAGGCCTAAGTCCATGTTTGTGATAATCTACCTGCTACCATCCTGCAGTCCTGCAACCCTTCCTTATTAGCATAACTTAAAAAAATGATGTTAAAAAAAATGGTCAAAATCAGGAGATAGCTCTATGTTTATACTTGGATTTAAAATGTATGTTTCCATGTCCAGAAGTCCTTTTTTGCCATTACTAAATCATGCAACCTTTCCCATTTAGCATAATTAGTAGGTGTGTAATGGTATACAAAGAGACTGAGACACGAAAGACAGAACTGCAACATGAGACTGGCTGTTTGTTTCAAAGCCTTTGGTCTCGGCCTTAGAACTGTTACACCCCTAATAATTAGGCAAGATGAGACAAAATAAAGTTTGTCCTTGATGTGTCTGAGTGAGCTGAATGCTAAATGCTACAAAGCTAACTGGCACTGGAGCACGCCACGGGTGGTTCCACACACTTTATTACCCTTCCACTAGCATTAGCATTAGTCCAGTGATTACTATTAACTGTTAGCATTAGCTCCCTGGGCTGTTTTCTTTTTGTCATTTTGTGCCTCATTACAGCTAACGCACATCCTCAGCGTGTGTTAGTTTGAGGCTTCATGACATCAGTGGCGAGTGCACAGACTACATTTACACAGTTTGAATCCATGTGAGGAGTCGTCTACATTAAGATGACTGGATGCATTCCCACAAATCCCAAATGCCACAACAAGAGCCTGATTTCATTTTAGCAGCGTATCACCTGGCAATTATATTTCGCTGAGCAAAATAGAGTTGTGTCATACACGTTCACATGCCGAAGTCCATGATCACAGAAGGATTTTAATATGCACTGTGTAACTCGAGGCGCTGTGTCCTCGCCAATCCTACATGGAGGATCTGCCGCTGTCGTTCGTCAAGCGGAGAATGGCAGATGCTCTCATGAGCTCCCATTGATTTGCCGAAAAAGTGTGTGCTTGCGCGAGTGTGTGTGTGTGCGCGGGGGTGATGTGACGCTAGCTAGCTGCAGAGATAATTAGAACACAACTCTTTTGCTGTCCCTGCAGGCCACTGATCCAGCTGCTTTCATCTAATATAGGTCAGCTGTGACAAAGCCCTCAGCATGGACACTGATCAGCTCTGCTAGCTTTCTCATACACAAAATATGCTCACACACAAACACACACGTGGGGAGGCATGTTGATGGTTCATATGTACGGCACACATGCAAGTAAATATCCACAATACAGCCTAATGATGGCAGTCACAACGGATATGAAAGTTCAGAAAAACTCTGCTCACAGCTTCATCTGCCCACCAGTTTCTAGCTCCTGCCCACACACTGCCCAGTTCACCAATGCAGCAGATAGTCCAAATGAGTAACTTCAAGCTCTTCACAGCAGAAGAAGATATTGCCAGACGAAGTCAATGCAAATTTGTTCACTTGTTCCAAAATCAATACCAGACTGGAAATTTAGCTTAGTATCTGTGACAGTAGAATGTGTGTATAATACTCTGAAATAAGAATTACATTAGTTTGTAGTCATTTGTGGTATTACGATGTAAATGAATACATGTACCTCAAACACTATATTAATATTGGGTGCAGCAAGTGAATAAATCTTATTTTCTGATTGTGTGAAGTCACCTTGTGACTCTTTCAAACATATCTGTTGATTATGGTTCAGTATCATAACATTTCATATCATGTATAATTTTGGTTACATAAAGCTTCATAGTTATACAGTATGACAGGTTGTTTGGACTCTGAACCGAGGAATTTAACAGATTTTTTATTTACCAGTAAGTGCCTTGAAATCTTGTTCTTTTGCTTTTCTGTGAGTTTATCCTCCCTGTTCTTTTTCTTTTAACATAGCTGAAAGAGCAAATTTATTTGAACACTTTGTTCTTTGGCAACAACTGATGACTCAAAGTTCTCCTCTGCATATAACCTCTTAAAATGTAACAGTAACATGTAACAAAATAAACAGTAAATCCTCAATATCCTCATACATAATTTCTCAAAAGCAAATATTACACGCTATGGCTGCACAGTATACAGTATAGTTTCAGCATCTGCATTGTGATGTGCACATGTGCAATAGTTGCATCGAAGGATGTGTAATGTCAAGTAAGGCTAATGAACTCTGTTGTGCCATGGATCGATTATTGAATGTGCCCACTGGCACAGGCCCAGGGGCCCAAAGTGTCAGTGCAGTGTTATGTTGATAACTACTGATCACATGTTTATACTACTTATGTTCTCATATTTTCTTTTATCTGTCTTTCAATGTAAAGCACTCTGAGCTTACGTGTAATGAAATATGCAACAAAAATAAAATTGCCATTACTGACCAGGAAGAGACACACACTAACATCAACAACAGGCAAGACTAGAAAAAGTGGATGAGATGCGACTGAGGCTAACTCAGCAACGGGAAATCAGAGACTGCTCTGCGCACATCTTCACAGAGACATAGTTAACCCCTTAACATCCCAGATCAAGCTATTGCACTGGATGGGCGGACCTTGTTGTGAGCCATAAGAACACAAAACTCTGATGCAAATTCAAAAAATGAACTGCAGGAATTGAATGATGCCACCAGCAGCAACATGCCCAAGGAACCGGATGGAATCTTCATCGTAGCTGCTTATTTTACCCAACTCATCCTTCACCTCCAAAGATGTAGCAGCATCAAGGACAAATGTAATTTTGTTTTTTAAACTTTTCTTAACTTTGTTTTTTACACTTTGTTTAAAAAATGACTAATAAATCTAACCTTTTCAAACAAGTGCAACTGAACTTAACCATAAAAAATTAGTACTGATATTGCACTTTCATTAAGCACTATTAACCAGTACCAAAACAGAATTAATGTTACTGTCCTGTCTGTATTTAACTCATCACATATTGGAAAACTTTCTCTTATTTTCTTTCTCTTGGTGTTAAAAGTCCACACAGATTTGCATCTTTTTTTATTTTTTTTTATCCCACTAAGAGAAGTGTCATTTTTCAGCTTTTATTATTATTATTTCCAACGCAGATGCAATCCCCTTCAAAGTCACCCCAATATTTCAAGAATGAGCAATTATTTCCAAATATGAATATATATTGTCAAATAAACAATATACAGATACAATTATATAATTTAGCATTGCAATATATAGTAAATCGAACATTTTTTTTTCTAAAATTGTGCAGGCCTACTATACACATACATGCAGTGTTGCACTTTTTTGCATGCTCAGATTCATTCTCTGTACTTCCACTCCAGCGTTTAGTATCAGATATAGTCCAGCCACTACCTATTCACACAGTATCACCAGAGGTCACCTCACCGAGTGTGAAGGGGCCAAGCCTGCGGAGCTTGATGGGATGTAACCTTAAGAGCAGCTTGGATGAAGAGGAGCGAGGTAAGAGGGGACAAAAGCAATTATTTTCTGGGTTTTTTTCTATGCACTACTCTGTTGCCCCTCTGTTTCAAAGGCCAAATTCATTTAGTACCACCGCAGATGTACAGAGTACGACTAAAAGTGTCTACCTCACCTCCTCAGGTGTTTTGTTCAACCTGCTCTATTGATGGCCAGCTCAACGGAAGAGCATTATTATCTTCTGTCTGCTTTACTACAGGGAGCTCACTAATGGGGCAATAATTGGTGCAAATTACAAAGGGAACAAGTCATGGCATAGCCTTTGGGATGGCTTGATTGAGATGCCTACGATATGTCGCATTGCGGGAGATCCATGCATTCTCTTGACTCTAATCACCACTTTTCCTCCTCGTTCAGCCTCTCTTTATTTTTTCTCCCTACGCATGCCCGGAGAGTGCAAAGCGAGTAAGTGGGATCATGCAGGGCTTTTAACAACTGCGGCTATTTATGCAAATACAATCAATATTTGATAGTCCCCTTCTCTACCGACTCTCTCCTCCCCTTTCACTTCCTCTCTCCATCTTTCTCTCTAACAAGAGACTGCAGTAAGGGCATTAATTAGGGCCAGACATGCACCAAGGATTCCCCACAGGGCTGAGCAGTAAGGCCAGTTCATACCAGGCCAGGGGAGGACAGGTTTGGCCTGCCCACTGCAATCAAGAAACAATGAGAGACCACAGAGACAGTGGTTACCGCACAACAATCTACAGCAGCTCTGCTTAACTTTAATAGCTCTATTAAACTGGCTATTGTAGTATTTGTCATAAACAGCTTTTCATTTGTTTAAACTTGGTATTATTTTGAAAGCTGATAAATTGTTGAGTGAACTGACAGTTGTCTAATTCCCGCCCCCCTTTGTTACTGTTGATATGTCTGTTCAACTTTCTAGCAGTGCAGTTAAAGTGATGAATTCCACTAGAAAGTTGTAATATTTTGTAAAAGATTTTGGGTAGGGGACAGTCATCATAATTGTTACTTTTTTTTTTCTTTTCACGTTTTTTAATTTTACTTTTCACAGGTTTCCCATACATGTTTCTGGACAAAATTTCCAAACTTCATGACTTAAAAGTACTTTTTTTTCTTGCCCCACTAGGATTGCAGCTACAAAAAATTCATTTTTCATCATGTTTCATTATGTGTCATACACATGCATGATACTGTGCTAGAAGATTGATGCTCATGATGCAGATACCAGGCAAAGATTCAGCATCGTTCGAAGACATCTATTGTATTACAGTAAGCAATTAGTCTTTCTTTTACCTTTTCTTTGTATCATAAGGATGAATGTGAAATCAATTCTAACAAAACCTGTTCTGATGCTTAGCTTATATACTTTTTGGTGTACATATTAAAATGTAATGTTTTCACTTTTAATATTATTGGGGGGAAAGCCTTTAAGATGATATTGGCAAATGTAATAATAATGTAGCTGTTCACTCGTTTTTCAAAAGAATAATCTGACGCTAGCTGTATATTAACAGCAAATGACAGTCAATGTACTCATTCCAATTCCCCCTCATTCCTCATTTTTATCTTCCTTTGCATTCTAGGCCCACAAAATCCCAGGACCACACTCACTTAACCCTAAAACAGGAAGACTGTTGACCTTACAGATTGTTTCCAACCATCAGCCACACAAATTTCTCAGAAGTGAGAACGCAATTGGAATGTGTTAAAATATTCCTCCTGTGGAAAGAAGTCCATGGACTGGACGTGTACCACAACTAAATATTTCCCCCCCATTAAAGATCCTTTATAAAGAGCATTGTATTGCTGTATTCTCAACTTTTGGAGAAACTGCTAAACCCAAAGAGCCCGAAGGCTTAGTTCCGTTTGCAAACCACTGTCCTACATTTAGGACATAGCACATAGATTCTTATTAACTTCTTAGGGATTTCCACAGGATTAGGTTCAGACAACCCAAGCAACTTCCTTAACACCAGCCATTTCCAATTAGATCCTATTAACAGAACACTGACTTCAGCTCTGCAAACACCCTATAGGGGATTTCCGTCAGCTTAACAGAGGGGAAAAAGTTTAATAACAGTTGCTTGTATTCCTTCCATATAGCTAGTGTACGCTGTTCAGATTTTCTTCACTCCATACCATGAAGTAACCCCATCAATGCAAATCTTTCAGTAAGACATACAGTTAAGTAACATGCCTATCACACATATGTACTTTAAAAATCATGCTAAGAACATCTCTAGGAGATCGTCTATACTGTAAACTCCTGCCTGCTGAAAGGATCTCTATTAAGCTGCACGAGATGACAGAGCTTAAGATGTATGTATGGATCAGGGTTTCTCAGGGAGAGAAGAAAAAATAGTTAAAGGAAGAAAGCAAGGACAGGAAGAGTGCTTCAGATGTAGCAGATGGATGAAGAAAAGCAATAAAAGAGGGAAAGGTTAATGGAATGAAGCAAGAATGGTGAAGTTCATGAGCTAAAATGAACAGAAAGGTATTTTTGCTGCTTTTTACATAACAAATTCAGGCTAAGGGTTGAGCTTATAAATGCACCAACATTTATAACACCAAAAATCAATGCATTTCGATGGAATTTTTACAAGTAATAGATGTGCAAGCATTCGCTAGTAGGGGCAAGAAGTATGACACAAAGATGTGCACCTCAGTCTGAATAGCAAACATTTTGACGGTGCTGACCTTTGAGAGGACTGCAAAGTCTAACGTTCTTATAGAATTTGTCATATCATGCAATTCTATGTAACCCTGTTTTTCTGAGTATAAACTGCTCCACAAAAGAGCTGTGGCATGGTTACCAGTTGCTACTGCTACATAAGAGAGGTAGAAAAGACAGTGAAGGGTGGATGGTAAAAAAAAGAAATTAACTGTACTTAACTACTCCTTAATGGTTCAAGACTTAAGACGGATAAAGTTGACGCATAGAATTGATAACATCACCACAACTAGAGGAATGTATTGTATGTAATCCAAGCGTATTACCCCTTATATTTTACTACTCACAGAGGAAAAAGACCAGGATTGTCCCTCATGCCTCTTCACTGAGCATGAGACTATTCTACGCTATGTTATTTAAACTGTGATAAATAGCTGTGATCGTGTTAAAGGTTTCCCCCTTTGGTCCCAAAAAATGTCCATTAAACAAATGCCCATTGCGCCGAAGTCTCATTTGTCCAAAAATACACACTTTATGTAGTTTGACAACCCAACCACCAGAAAAAACTTTTCGCATTGTACATTTCTTAAACCACAGATGCCTTATATTTGTTCATTATTTTGCTGAATATACATTGAAACTTTATGTTTCTAAACAATGATGAATAGAGCTGGATGGTATGGCCTTAAAAATTTGGTATATAATATATATTTTTGGGCCATATCACAGTACATGGTATATATACTGTATATATATCACTATATTTTAAATCTCCTCAAAAGCTTCATAAATTCTGGACTGGGCAACAAAATCAGATGTCACCATGTGATGAAATACGTAGATATTGATAGTGTGACAATATTTTAGGGAGGACTATTTGTACTTGGACAAAACATTAACACAATAAGATTTTTGATTATAATCACTACTGTGGATTTAATGACTTAAGTGGGTGATCACAAGTATTAGAACAGGTAGAACAGTCTGATACGTTTAGAAAATTACAACACTTTACTGTACTGCAGCCTTTAAAATCAGGAAAAGACAACACTTGTTTGATATCATGTTATGACGATATCCAAAATCTCAGACGGTATGTGGTCTCATATCACGGTATGTATCGTGTATATTGCCCAGCCCTAATGATGAATGTGTAGTTAGGTTTAGGCACAAAATCCACTTTGTTATGGTTAGAAAAACATCATGTTTCGGCTTTAAAAAAAACTGGTTTCATGGCTCAAGCACCACTGGGAAGCACTGAAAAGTTTCAGTAAAAACCCCCGGGATCAGTGGCTAGAACGCCACTGAAAAAAATACAGCGAGGAGGTGGCAACAATACCTGGGATCAATGGCTCAAACACAGTGAAGCTGCCTGTTTCTGAGGAAGAGAATGTACCATCATGACCATACAATGAAATGAAAATAGTGTCAGAAAAACAAATTTCTTTCAGGTGTTAACACAGAACTGTTGTTTGCTCCTGTACATTATTCAGATTGTTATAACCTTTCTGGATGCTTTGAACCTCTTTTTGCATTAAAATCAAGGTTGCATGAAATTTATGAAATCACCATTGTTGGCCTCCACATGACCTGTTCTAACATCAGGACTGTCACCTGGCCAGATCCTATCCACACATACAGCTGGACAAAGATTTTGTTAAGCACGCGCACAAACACACACACACACACACACACACACACACACACTTTGACCAGCAGTTTCATTGTCTAGCACACACACACGCACACACACACACACACAAACAGGCAATTGGATGCAAAACAAGCACCCCTCATCTCCTGTCTTAATGGGTTTTAGACTCTGTTCTGACTGTACACAAATCAAATGAATGTACCAGCTCTGGGCACGCCTGCAGACACACTGCACATTAGAGGGAGGTGGTGGTGATATGGTACTCTTAAGCTGGCATAGAAGTGCATGCATAAATCAGAGAGAGCACCACTGAGCCGAACAGAGGAGGTAAAGGGAAAGAAGGACATGGGGTGGTTGAAAGGAAGGTAAAAAAATAAAGTGTGTGAGGGTCACATGGGGAAGGTTGAGATGGATCATGGAAATAATTATGCAAAAAAAAAGGACAAAAGTCTGCTTCCTGTTTCTCTTGGTTTCATAAAAGTGTGCCATGTGTTATTGTTGCATCTGTGCCTGCATGCAGGATTGCGCAGAGTCCTGCATGATTTGTCGCAAAACAAATCTCGATCCCGATTCACACGTCCATGCGATCTCATTTCTAAATGACAATGATTTACTTGCTCTAATTTCCCTAAGCATGTGTGTTAAGTTGCTGCAGATTAAAAAACGATTTTTCCTGTTTTGGTTGCTTCACAATAAAAGCTATTAAATAAAAAACAACATGGGACTTTTATTGGGAAAAATGTATAAGAAATGAAACATGACATCACACTGAAGTTAACCAGTGTGATGTTCTGAACTAAGAAATAATAAGAGACAAGTATTTTTTGTTACAAGAGACATTTTTTAAGTTTAAATCCAGCACTTATTGATATGTCTTATGTTAATGTCATCTCTTTAAAGCTCTGTCTGGGCAGCAAGCATCTCAAATGTGTTTTTTCACTTGAGCAATTAAGAACACTTGAGCTTGAGCAATATATATTTTTGTTAAAAAATCGTGTGAGAAAATCGTGATCTCGGTTTGTTAGGGAGAAAAATCATGACTCGTGTCAGAAGCGTGCAGCCCTAATTGTATGTACTGTAAATGTGTATGCATGTGATTTTATGAATGTGTGCAACGACGCAGCTGTGCTTTGCTTTACACTCCACTCATACACATATTCTCAGTGGTCAGGGCAAAACACTTAGAGCCCAGCTCCCTCTCCAGTCCTCAGCTGACAGCTCACCATTTTTCATAGCATTTCCTCTGCTCTCTCTCTCTGTTTCTCTCTCTCTCGACTCTTAAGGATCCCTTGGTTCTCATTAGGCGATTCCTTGGCAGCAGCTGGATACAGTAAGTGAGTGTTTCTTCCCCCTTCAATCAATCTTTCACCCTCTCTGACTCACTCCTCTTATCCTCTCACTACACTTCCACTTGAACAACTGAAACCTCTCCTTGCTTCCTTCCTTTTTCCTCACCTGCAACCTGCACCAGACCCATTTCATTTATTGCTATTCCTTCATCCTTTCCTTATTTTTTCTAAATTGCTCTACTCTCCTAGGACACGACGGATGATGAGGAACAACAGAACAAAACAAGGCAACAACATTTCAACAACAACCTGAAAACAAATTTGCAGAGCTCAACGTGGCCCCACATTACCTCCCCGTTATTCGCTAGTCACAAGCGGGCAATTTGGAGAATGACTAAAGTTATGATTAATTCATTTCACTGCTGCTGGTGAATATAGCAGCAGCAGTGATGCCCCTGGGCATCCAAATAATCAGTATCTTTCTCATTATTCTCAGTCAGACCTGTGAAAGATTTTTTTCTGTGTGGGTGTTAGTGCATATTTGAAATGTATGCACATGCATGTGCGAATCTCTAAATGCAATTTTTCGTCCATGTCCCTTCACCCAAAAGCCAGTTCCAAGCTTGCTAATGCATTATGGATCATTACACAAATATACTGACGGCGCACTGATTACAGAAATGAATGATGCATGCTGTTTTGCCCCATTGTGTGTGCGTAAATGTGTGCACTTGCAATTGTGTGTGTAGAGATGCAGACTCAAGGCAATGAATAGGACGTCCATTAGTGGCAGACTATTGGTAATACGACACGTGGGTTACAGCATCATCCTGAACCACGTCATCAGGTTCCACTCAAGGTCACCTGTAATTCAACATTGGGAGTGGGAGGGAGAGTTTTTGCACAGACATGTAAAAAGGACCAAAATTTAAAAGAAAAAACAAAAAGGAACGAAACAAAAATTGTTATTAGTGTCCTCACAAGAGTTATTAGAGTTTGGGATTTT
The DNA here is from genome assembly GCF_008729295.1 of Plectropomus leopardus. Taxonomy (NCBI): domain Eukaryota; kingdom Metazoa; phylum Chordata; class Actinopteri; order Perciformes; family Serranidae; genus Plectropomus; species Plectropomus leopardus. The sequence goes on from NC_056480.1 coordinate 13,279,989, forward strand.
TCTTTTTTTTCAGTTCAATTTAGTTTTTCTTTTCATAGTGGGTTTTATTGTTTAAAAAGTTTTTTCAGTTCAGTTTTGATTTGTTTTGGAATTAGTTATATATATGTATATACCATACCATATATATATATTAATAAAGTAAAATGTTTTCTCACATCTCATGTAATTCATTAGAATAGTTTCAGTGTTACTCCACAGGTCACAAGAGGGAGCTCAAAGTTCAGTTCACACAGCTTAAAATGACTTAGTTCATAGTTCACAACTTGAATTTTGAACTAACTTCAAGTTAATTTCTTCCATATTTTTCAAGTAGATGTATATGCTAATGTGGCTGTGGTTCTGACTTCAGACCTGGGGTGCACAATTTGCATTACAATTTGAGATTTTTCTGTTGGAATCTGGTAATAAATTGTTCACAAAACTCCTTCAACTCCCCAGAAAGGTCTGGCTTAACCCATCATTATGCCCCACTAAGGGGGAAAAAAGCTCTGTGTTGTTCTTTCCAGTCACAGTCACTTTGGGTGGAGCTTAGCAAACATGCAGCGATGATGCCCTTGCAAAGTCCAATTAAAATAAATTGATTCATACTGGTTTTTGTACTTTTACCATACATATGGTGTCCGAATACATAAATAGCATCAAAATAGAGATCATTTATCAAAAAAAGTGCCAGTGGAGGATCCCCCACACCTCCTGACATAGGTCCTAGCTAAGCCGCTAATGTCCTAAAATCCTAAAAACATCCTAAAACCCTAGAAATGTCCTAAAATGTTGTTGTTAAATGTTGTTCTTGGCTCTTACAGGTCAAAATACCCTTTAAACCTTTTTGGAGCCTCAACTTCGACTGACATTTTAACCAAATAATGGCTCTAGAAAATCAGCTGTTGTGTGACCACCTGAATATCGTTTTTGCCTTTGTCTAGTTTCTCCAATAGGTCCTTGTTGCATGAGAATAAGCGGGACCTCTGTGGTGGCCACATTTGTACATCTCACATAAAAGGACACCTTCCTGAGTATATTGGATCATTTCACTTGTCTTTCAACCGGCCATGGGAGTTTATTTACACGTAATGAACAAGCCTATTGATTTAAAGCCCTTGCACATTTTCAAGAACACTTCAGGTTTCTTTTTCAGCAAAGGAGCATCAGCTGTTACGGCTGTCCTCTCAATTGACCAAAGTGCAGCTAAATAAGTAAGAGGCGACACCAATCTTCCACATCTCGCTTCATAAGATGCAGCAAAGCTCAGCCAATCAGAAGTGCCGATTTCCACAGAAGGAGGGGGTGAATGAATCAGAGCAAAGTGTAGGGGTCACATGAAGGTCACAGATGATGTCACGGTGGAGCGAGTCTATTCGAGTGAAGTCATCAAAGCCTCATTATTTCTTTCACTCAGGCTCGCTCGGGCAAATTAGCTCCACCACGCAGGTGTGTGTGTGTGTGCGCAGATGTGTGTGTGTTTCAGTCTAATTTGTGCCAGTACCCAGAGAGTGTGCAAACCGAGCCGGCTTTTGTGTGCTTGCGCGTGAGCATACAGTAGGTGTGTGTATTTATGTGCACATGTGCTAATTGAGTTTGAAATTCAGCCTTTCAAAGAAACGCACGGCACTTGTGGTCAGATGCTGTTCATGGAAAAGGACACATCATCAAAAAGTGTGCCATCAAACGGCCCCATTACAATGACGAGTATTACGGAGGAGGTAGAGAGGACGAGGGAGGGAGGAAAGCATCAAAACAGAGGATGGAAATGTATCCTTCTTTCACCTGCTGAGCTGTCCCCACTATTTACATCTGATACATATTTTTCATCAAAGTGAGAGACAGAGAGACAAAACTAAACTAACACAAGAGTTTCTATCTTAAAATCATCATCAACTTGTCATTGTTAGCACCAGCAGAACCAACGAGCATAACACTCGTCATGGACTGGCTGCCTCAGCTGCCATTTGCATATTCCTGCTTGCATAATGCACATAGGTTTGTGTGTCTAATTACTGTATAACGAGCATCAAAATTGATTGCTTGCGTATCTGTTCTGTTTGGGGAGTCAGACTTGATCTAAACAGTCATTTGCAGTGTGTACGTGAGTATGTGTGTATGTATGTGTCTGTGTTTATTTGCATGTCTTGTTAAAGCAAATGATCCAGTGACCTTTACGTGAAGAAGGGAGGAGAAACTACAGTGATTCTCTCTCTCTCACACACACACACACACACACACACACACACACACACACAGGTACAACCACACACTAAGTGTCATATTGGGTTAATGCATTGCTTTTGCAAATTGAAGAGTCACCTTATTGTTGGAGCATGTAAGACCCTCCATCACATGAAGCTTTGCTAAAGGCCAGTACTGTCACAGCTGCTTTGTGAGTCTCTAGGTAACTGCTGCACATATTCACCATATGCATATGGACTAGGGATGTCAGTTATGGTTTATTTTATTCCCTTTAAGCAGTAACTAAGCATTTATTTTTTTAAGAAAAAAGGCAAAATGTAGTGAAATATAAGAGGCCTTTCCTTTAAGTCTGGTGCTCCATTGACTCTATGAGCTTTAGCGCCACATTTCAAGGCACAGTCCATTTAATGTGAGAGGTGATGAAATTTAATGATTTGTGATGGAAATGTCTTTGCTTAACATTATTTTCTGTTTTGGCTTTGCTGACAAATAGCCAGCTTGCCATGGAAACGTGTAAATATAGCGCACACTGCCCACTGCAAGCCCACGTTAGCTACGAGTTACAAATTCTGGTCTGTTAGTTAATTTTGTTACTCTTCAGTTTCCCACGCTGCGCACCAAACAGGTGTGCATGATCTACTGTATATGCCATAGATCAGAACGGCACACAAGTACTTCCTAAACCAAGACTACACTTTTTATTGAAAATGAAGACCCATTCAGCCAACACACAGCGCAGCAAGAAATTCAAAATTAATAATACAAAGTATTTCACGTAATATTAAGACATGTTGGGGTATTTAAACAGGTCGGAAAATTGGTTTTTCTAACTGTATAACTTTTGTGTGGGAACCCTGAAGCATATTTTCTTTAAAAATCTCCAACATCAAACCCAACATCATAACCAGAAACTGTGAAAAACAGTTATTTATGGTAAAGGGAGGGCCATGCATTTTCCTGCAGTCACTTAGAGAGGCTCAAGGAAAAATATTTTTGGCTCTGATGAGGGTCATCATAAAAAATAAAAAAATAAAATAACAAGTTTTACTCTAGCCACCTCCCCACTTTGAGGGCATGGGAACCAAGCATCCAGTGAATCTGTCTCACACATCAGACGCATGCAGGAACTGTTTTTTTTTTCATGCTTGTGTGAAAGACAAACGCACCAAACTGCCCTTATGTTTTCATTTCACATGTTCTGTGATGTAAAACACAGTTACGACAAAGCCCATTTGGAAACTATACCTGAATTTAAACATCCATTTTCTGACACAGAGTATATCCAGCTTTTACCAATTAAAAGTGAAAGAGGCAGCAAAGACTAGAATTTCACTGTAGATGTCAGACAGACCTACGTGCACACCCAGCAGAGAGAGAAAGTGAGGGACATCTAGACACTAATTAGCAGATGGGAGCAAAGCGGCGCTAAGAGTTTTGACAATGAGGAATGTCGTAATTCCGAATCTTCCCTTTCTCCCTCCTCTTCCATCCCGTCCCTCTCATTAATTGGCTGTCACGCTTGTAAGCGCCTTGATGCATGTCTGGTATATGTGTGTGTGCGCATGAGTGGTGACTGTCAACATCAGAGTGCCATGGGCTGTGGTTGCCCCCAGCAATGAGCGGCCACATCATTAGAGGGATCTGATTATCTTATTCTGTACGCTGATGTAAATACACTGGTGACCATGCAGTTTCCCTCCAACTGTTTCTATAAATGTGTCAATTTTCAGACTTTTTTGTTAATTTCTCAACTGTACCTCCTGCACACGGTTGTAACTTATCTGCCCTGCACATTCAACCCATCCTTAAGCATACACATCACGGCACAGCTGCTCCCTATGTGTGTTTATGTCCACATATGTCTGCTTGTGGGAAAATTTAAAGACCAAGAAAGAAAAAGAGAAAGTTAGAGACTTCACACAAAGTCAGGGCGAAAGGAACAGAAAAAAAGCAAAGTAAAAAGAGAGATAACTCATTTTCTCTCCAACTGAGAATCATCTACGGGCTGTGGAATTGTGCAACACCATCTCTACTGCTTGGCTTGTAGCCCTTAAGCAATACAGGGATTAGCGTAGAATTTGTTCTGTGAAGCTCCTGCTGTACTATGGGGCTGTGATCTAAAAGAATCTATCTCAATGCATTAAGACCTGAGGGAGAGCTCTGTTAGGAGCGAGGAAAAACAAAGAGATGACGGTGTTCGGTACAAACAGTTGCTACAGGATTCGGCCTATTAAGTCATAGTGTAAGATCTCTCTCAGCCTTTGCAGAATGTCAAAGGATTACTGGATAATAAAGGGTTGCTGTTACCTACATGTTACCTGGCAACTTGGGAAAGCAAAACGACTCACTTTAACTATTACCTGTTATGTTCGAAAGGGAGCATTCTCTGTTGATTAGATTGCTGTTTAATCATTTGTTGCTATTCTGCAGAGGCTTACTGAGAGCATATTTTCTGTTCGACACCGCTGGGTGGTAGATCTGACTACAACCCTGTTACTTAGTAACATGGAAGTTTTGCTGTTGCTTCCCCTGGATGTATTTAAAAGGTCATTTTCTATCCATTGCCTTTGTTTGTTTTTTTCTGTTCTTTATACCATTGATTATGATGCTTTAACTTGAAAGATGATATGAGAGATAAAAACACTTCACTTTTCTTTGTCTGCATTTCAGAGTGGAACAAATGTAGCTGCAATTTGTACGGGGGGGAAAAAGCAGGCTTTAATGTTACTGTTTCAGGTTGTTGTTGTTTGGTCAAGGTTTTGTTATCTTTTGTTCTTCAAGCTTTTATGCTCCTCATATCAGATATGACTGGATTTGGGATGCATGATTGTACTAAATTTGGCTATCATAGCTTAGCCAATCAATGTGACTGGAAATCAACCATGAACTTTTTGCCTTTCAACGCTTTTTTTTATTTTTGCCACAGAACTATGTTTGGAAGAATAATTCAACATTTTGTGAAAAAGACTTTCTCCATCCAAAAAAGTTACAAGTGAAGTTCAATATCACTCTTTGTATTGATTTAGCATAAAGACTGGAGGCAGCAGGAACAGCTAGCCTGTTTCTACTTAAACATTTTACAAGAGTCAGTAATGCCAGTGGCTCCATTGATAAATAAAGAGAACTGGATACACCAATGGAGGCCCTCTTCATTCCACAACAGTTGCTAAGTTGTTTTTGAAGCTAAAAAGATTCATGGTTCACCTGCTGCGTATACAATTTCCTGGAGAATCGACATTGCTTACTCACTGTGTGGCCCATAGACAAGAAACACTAGAGATGGCTACTTTTTGTTTGGTGCTCCACTAACTTGATTAGGGACAAAATTATTTAATTGTATGGCTTTTCTAGACTTTTAAAATGTTACTGAATCGGAGGGATCAAATTCTGAAGGTGAAACAAGTCATTTATGGATGTTGTGACACTCATCACTCAAAATTATTCACTGATTTGCAGACATCTATTTCACCATGAAAGTCTCTCGGAAAAGTGTTTTTGAGCCACACTGAGCCGCTTCACATGATGGATTTCATTCCACTGTTTGGCCACTCCAAAAATTAGCTTCAAAGCCCATGGATGTATTAGGAGACCTGGATACAGCACTCACAGCGGGGCCCTGTTCATTACTATGGAAGTTGCTCAGTGGCGCATGAAAAAAAGAAAGCTCTTTGTCCGCGGTATGAAATTACCAAAATGATCGGCACTGCTTCTGCACCATTGGGCCTATAGAGCAAATGCACTAGGGACTACCTCTGGTTAAGCACTCCACTCACTTGAATGGGTATAAAATGATTTAAACTTGTGGCTCTTCTAGACTTTTCAAATGTTTTCAGACCAAATGGATTCTGAGAGTGAGGGGTTGTGACACTCAAAAACATTCATCTACTGACTTACAGACATCTCTTTCCCATTGTAAGTCGACAGCAAAAAGTCTTTTCGGCCCAATGGCATCACATGTTGGACCATGGAGTTGTAATTCCACTGTTTTACCACTACAACAACTGGCACTTCCCAGGGGCCTGAGTGGCTTTTTGACACTATATTTAGGCATGTGGTCCTTTGAGCAAATGCTAACAACAGCATGCTAACATGCTCACAATGACAATGACAAAAGGCACTGTGCTTGCCGTCAGCCCAGCGTGGGCAGACAGCTGACCTTTCACTTGGTGAGTAGTAGATGAGTAGTTACCTTGGGTCACTTTACATACAATCCAATGAAGATACTAAAGACACAATAGGGAGGTATGGACGTTAGATTTAAACAGTAAGATGATAAAATGGAGGTGATGCGGAAAGACACAATGAAACAGGTAAGAAACGTTTTTCAGCCATTTTAAAGCTTTACACAGGTGAAAGCTGCTTCTAGTGGTGATCACTCATAAGGAAGTGAAATGTAGATCATAATTAGCACATGAAGCCAACCGGTAACTGCTTTATCCGTTCGGCTTTCCTTTCGGACCGTGACCATGTTATGGAAACACAAGTCAGTCTGATGTGCAGCAGAGCTAGCAGGGTGCTGAAAATTTGAACAACTGTTTTGGCACTCTCAGTCTCTTCCTGCAATGCTGTTTCTCATTATCATCCTGTGTTAATCCTAAGATCTGCTCATTAAACAGAGCAAGAACATCCACACGCTGTCAGCATCTCCACAGGAACAAAGTGCCAACACACAGGGACGTGTTCTCGCAAAAAGAGACGCACACCAAAACTCACTCCCTCTCCATATGTGTCACTCACAGGAGACATATCTGCTTCCATTAGACGTCAAAACGCCTTAGATATCTAATGTGATGACATGTGGCATTTTACTAATCAAATTTTCATATATGACAGCCTCCCTGAATATACTGAAGATTTTCACAGCTGTTCCTGCTGGCCTGCCAAGTTGATGCTCATGAGAATTTGTTTTTTGCGTGGGTTAGAATCTGTTTGGGATATAAGTTATCCCCCCAAAACATAAACAAATACAATATGTATATTTGGCCAAAGAAATCTGTCAGACCAAATCTCTGTCCGTGCCCACAGTGTGCATCTGTGCATGTTGCTGCTTATTTGAAATTCATGCAATTCTCATTCGCTGAACAAACTTCTCTGGAAAAGCTCACAACAAAAACGACAGTGTATTCCTTAAACCACATACTGTAAAACCGTTTCACACGAGATGCAGCCTTGCATAACATTACTGCGGTTTTGCTTTGCTGCCCATCCCTGCACGCTCCCTTCAAGTCCACTCAGAGCACTCAGTGACATCCATATTGCATGAGAATATTGCTGATTAGCCTACTAGTCAAACATGCAGACGAGCATGCATACAACCTCTCACAAAAACACATACAGAAACATGCATATGTAACGCACATACAGAATGACTGCACACACACAGTATCACTCATTATAAAGTATGAGTTCCTAAGTTAAGGGTTGGCCCCTGCAGCCCAGATAGCACCTCTGTTTCTTGTAGTTTTATTAATTCATCAAATGGGAGCTGTGCTCTGCAAGCCTCACAAACCATAATTCACCATGCGCTGCGCTAACAGCTGGAGCGTATCTCAAATAGACTATAGTTATATTTCCCCCGCTGTCTTTTACATGACAACAAATCTAGAAGCTCGGTTATTTCTGATCTGATGAAGATCGCAGGAGAGGAGCGCTGCAGACAGAGTCAGAGAGAGAAACTGCCTAAACTCAGCGTGCTTCTGATGTTCATCAGCGAGCAGAAAAGATGGAGCCTAAATGAAGGAGGAGAGAATTATTGCGAGTTAGGAAAATGGAAAGACCAAGTGGTTAACTGAGGATTAAAAAAACAGCATGTAGCATATTACACAGTTTCTCAGAGTACATATTTGAATTTGAAACTTTTCACTTTTCTGTCTTTCACACTTTTGGTTAACCTTGTCGGCTATTTCTGCTTTTTTTTTTTTTTTGCTTGGATTTCTCTCCTCTCATGCCCTGAGGTTGTAGGCAGAGTGCCAGCAGGCAGAGTGTGTCCGTGGGTCCCGGGTGAGAGAGTGTATATTCGACCCCTCACCCTCGAGATATCAAGACCATCAAATATGCATATGGCAGCTGGCACAGCTATATGGTTTTCAGTGCAGTGAACTTTGCACCGGGACGAGAAACAAGGTCAGTTTTGGTTATCAGTTAAGGTAATGCTTTTTTTTCCCTTTTTTTAAGGCAAAATGACATGGTGGTAAAACTTTTTGTTTTATAGTGAACATGTATTGGCTTTCATCTTATTTTTAGGGCTGTAAAACCGTTGTTTTTTTTAATCGCGACTGATCACATAATTTCAATAGTTATGCCTGCAAATCAGTGGATAAATAATTGTGAGTGTCAAAACCTCCTGAGAAATGACTCATTTAACCACCTAGATTTAATCCATTCACTTCAATAACATTTCGATAACAGTTCGGAAAGAGCCACAACACTTAATTATTTTATCACCATTCAGCTTGAAGAGCACTGAATTGGAAGTCAGACGCTCTGCCAGTGTCTAGCCAGTCAAAAATATTTTTTAACTAACTAGCTAACTGTTGACATCCCTCACCAGGACCATATATTCAATGCATCTAGAAGGATAAAGAACAGATATTGTATGCAACATCCCTCCAATTCATGCCCTCTCTTATATCTACGATCATAAAAGGTGTTGCGAGGGGTGGAAGTTTCTCATTCTTGTTTGAGACTTACCAGATTGGGACCCCCTCCTCTGTCCTTGCCGCCTGCCTTTTTTATCCTGATTTTTTTTTTTTCTAGTTTAGCATCAGTGATTTCCTTTCCTTTCAGCAGTTTTTAAGTCTCAAGCTGAGACAAGGTTGCGCCTGATGAGATGGGTTCACACAAAAGAACAGGAGCGTGATGAAACGAGGATCTGCCTCACATTTAGCGAGCGTGCACTACAGTTCCAGTCTGTTCACCTGGAAAAGCATGAGACAGTGTGAGAGAGTCCATCCTAAAATGCCAAAAGCCCTCACTCTGGGCGCGTCTTCACACCATTTCAATAGGGATTGTTAACATTCAGCCAGGATGCATTTGCTGGCAGCTATAGGTGCTGTCAAACACTATGAACTGTAATCCAATGAGCCACATCTCATCTTGAGGAGGCCTGGTTGAATTTCTGTATAAAGCTGGACACAATACCATCATTATGGGCTCAATTAAGTCTTCTCATAAAGATAAATCCACCCCCAAAATGATGGATCTTGCACTGTTGGGCCCTTTTGTATTGTTCAATGTTTTTCTACCTCTTCTATCTCTCCAAATAGTTTCCAGTGTTTATAGCTGTGCCATCAAAAGGCTCTGCTTGCAGCCTCTCAATATAACAGCATACAATGTTGTGGCCACAAGAGATTCTGTGTATTTTTGAGTCTGGAGACTCTCAGCTCTTACTTTGTCGTGGCTAGATAAGTTCTCACATCACTCTATAAAACTCCAGTTGAAATAGACATGCATTTTAAGGGGAATTGGATGCACCAAAAAAGTAAACTGCATCACTTGGACTGTGTTGAATATACATTTTGTGTTGGTGAATGTTCTGCAAGTGTGTACTTTTTTGCTTTGAAGTGCTGTGCATCAGTGCTTTCATTGGTCTGCCCTTGAATTAAGCTTAGTAATGGATATGCTGCTTCCTGTAATAGACAGTATAGATTTCAAGTGATAAATCAAAGCATGTCCACCTTTTCAAAGAAATGTGCAGATTCTGAACATTTTTAAGACCCTACACCTGAAATCAGATGCATGGAAATCCTAATCAATTAACTCATGTGGACCACAAAATATGCTTACTGGTAAGAGTATGATAAACACATGAAAGAAATTAAAGATTTTTTTGGCCACGCTAGGGGCAGGGCTGGCAATATTGGCCTGTCACTTGGTCCATAATTCATGTCTCCCAGAGGCTGAATCCTACTGACTTTAGTAACCCCCTGATTTTTCCTCAAGGGTCATCTTTAATTCTTAGTTACATGCCTCAGCAACGATTGGATAGGTTGCTTTAAATTTGGTGCAGACATTCATTTTCTCCTCTTTATGGATTATTGATGATGTCTTTGGTGATTCCTTAACTTTTCATTTAGTACCATCAATAGTTGTTTTAACTTATGGTCAAATACCTGCAAAACTAATGACTTTCCAAACAACCTTAGCTGTACTTTGCTGTGTCGAGTGCCAATCAGATTATCAACTTTTAGCATGCTTACATGTCAACCTAAAATGCTATAGAGTGCCCCAATAATGACTCCTAAACCCCGGAAATGATTTTGCATTTCAGCACCTCCACTTCGTCTCAAAGTCAATGGATTTTTGAATGGGTTTTTGGTTAGTTAGTGGGTTTTGGTTATTGTTTAAAAATAAGGTCTGTGGTTAATACAAGCTTAAGAGACTTTCACATTTTATTCTATGAGATAAAATACATCAGTATATATACCCCCAATCGTGAACTTCATGTGTCTTAAAAAAGGTGGTTGCTAACAAGTGGCTAAAAGAGACTCCAGAACATCATCACACCAAACACAGCTTTACAGCCCCATTGTGGTAGCAACCAAGTGTAGTTTTTTATAGCTTTACATTAGTTTTTTTACTTCTGGCAATTGCATTTAGACCTCAGAGATAGGCTACCTGATAATTATCAGTGTGTGCAAGAACATTAGTTCACTAACATTCTCATTTCTCTCAGAGTATCGCATTAAAGCCTAACAGAGCATCTAGTATGGCTGAAGTTTAGTGTTTTCTGTTTGTTTATGAGTAGTCTGACTATGGTTCTCCACATGGAGGTGGCTGAGCTGGCAGCTAGCAGCTAACGGCGCCAACTCAGCACACACTGCTAACAGTGGCAACAGTACTGACCGAGCTAACAGTAACCAGGGGGAACCAAAGAGTGGGCGCTTGGCTTCTGCAACGACGCCATCACAATACCAGCAGAAACAAGTGTACAAGTGTAGTGGTACGCGACTGCGATTTTCTAGCAAGTGGGACACACACACAAACTGCTCACATGGCCAGACTGGCTTACGATAAAAAACCACAGAGAAACTTGGATATTACACACCAAAGTTGCATGATGTCATTCTCTGCTTTGGATGCCAGTACTCTACTATAGCTTTCAAATAGTGGTTTGCTGCTATATTAATTCTCTTAATGTCACATACAGAGCCTTTAAACTGTATGATAAATGAGTCTCTGCAACACTGCCGATTTCTCAAAACAACCGGACTGAAACTTAAAACAGAGTGATGATTCTCAACAGCTAAGCAGTAACCATACAGTCTGAACTGAACTACAGCAAACGAGCATATCAGTCAAACACAGAGACAAAGCTGGAGTACAGGGAACGGTATTATGGATAGATATTTAAATAAATATATCCCAGCAAGATGAATAACTGACATTTTCAGGCCATGTGTGGCCGCTCAGAGATGTGGCCTGATAACACTGAGGATCAGATCTCAAAAGTCCCATTGAAATGATGAGTGGGACTAAGTTACTCCTGTGTTGAAATGCAAGAGAGTGATACAGCCATGCATGGATGGTCACAGTGACACACACACACTTAAGTCCAGTGACATACTCATAGTCTCTAATTAGCACTGATCCTTTGTTGTAAAGGGCAAAGCTGTCTGCTGGCTTTTGGGTATGACACTCCCACAATAACCTTCCAGTCACCAGGAGGAAGGGTAAGTGGATGAGAGAGAGGGATTGTATCACACACACACACACACACACACACACGCACACGCGCGCACACACACACACACACACACTGTAACAGCATATAAAGCACCAAAATGGCACTGTGATATGCAGCTTGTGACTTTCCAAGGCTTTTGTCATGTTGTTGATCGTTTTGTAATGGGGTGGCTGTTCACACTTTGTCACTGTGTGTGAGTGAATCATCGCCTGTCGGACGATACGGCGCAAACTGAAAACAGCACTTACAGTATGTCTCTTAATCAATCCTACAGACCTGTAACTCCTCTCACCTGCACCAAACTCAAAAAAAGGAGATATGAAGCAATCAGTGGCAATTGCGTTTAGAGTGGCTATCATGGCATAAAGAGAGAATTGCAGGGCCTGTAATAGAGACAGAGGGAGGCAGTTAGGGGGCACATTTGCACAAGGAGGCGCAGACAGCCGAATACGAGAAAATTGACTGTGTGGCAGTGCAACGCAGAGAGATTCTCAATGAGAAAAGAAACAGTGGAAAATTGATTTTGGATCAACTTCTGAGTCCGGTGCGACTATGGACTCATGCAGTCAAGATATTACCATATTTAAAATGCTCTGCTTAAGTAATGCGAGTTTCATAGGTCGAGTATACAGTAGACTCTCCTTCAGTCACACACAAATCTATCCAGGTGTCAGTGGAGCGTATACAGTAGGTGAGCTGAAAACTGTGATGGGCTTGAAGCTCAATGAACCATGAGTCCTCCACTCTCTCCGTCTCATGTCGGAACAGATGGCAACACTGCCAAGCCTCACACTCATCCATCATTCACCATTCATTTCGCCAGGCAGTGCATAGGTGTGTGTGTGTGTGTGTTTGTCCACAGTGTACTTTGAGGTGAAGCGACACTGAGGAGATTGGCTGTCAGCCAGGCCTGCACGTTGAAGCTCAGCTGCAGGATTTCAGGTCATTTCAGTTTGCCCCCACAAACACTGAACTACATTTTAAAAATATATGTGTCTCAAAGTCGCAGCAGTACATCTGCCTGACAGAAAAAAAGGAGAATATCCAATATGTTGTGCAAATTGTAAAGAAATTGGTAAAACATATTATGAGATGATGGATGCCATGTGTCAACTGTGATTGCTCTGAATGCTGAGGCTACTGAATGTGGCGCAGCGTTGGTGATGCCTGTCAAAACCCCTCTAGTTCTCCCTCTCCCCTCTCTGAAGCACTGGAGGAGAGGAAGTGCAGATGTGTAGTTAGTGCTCAACTCATCATCTCTCTCCATCTCTCTCTCCCTCCTTGTAGTGATTTGTGTAAGGATGGAGCGCCTTGGGCAAAAATGCGGAAACCATCTGCTATGCTAAGCCTGCCTCTCCATTCGGCTTTTTGCTTCGAGTTTCGCCAGCTTTCTCTTTCTTCTTTGCCTTCTCCTTCATAACCGTTTACCACCCCCCCCCACCCCCCACCCCTTTTGCTCCACTGATCATTAATTGTGTTTTGTTTAGTTTGTCCAGGGTAGCTCAACACTAAATTCAAAGCATAGTCATGAATTTTTATGCCTGCATTCGCAAAATTAGGTTGTCCCAACATTGGCTGCAATTAAAATGCTTAAGCTCAATGTTATCTTGCTATTTAATTTAACAAATAGCTGGAGCTCTGGAGCATAACTGCTGGTTTTGATCAAGGAGCTTTTCATAGCACGCCTTTTAGGTATGACAGACGCTTCTTTTTTTTTTACCCTTTTTTTTGAAAATCTATCTAAAACCCTGCCAAGCCTTTGTTTTGTCAACCATCTGCTTTCAGTAGGTGAGAATAAACGCCTGGCTTCGGAGAGGACAGCATACTCTCTCAGTTCTTGTTTAAAAGTCTAACACATGATGCTACAAGTTTCTTATGTCACACACCTTCTGTCAACCTAAAGAGAACAGCTGGTTAAATTTAAAAGCTAACGGGCTTGTGCAACAGAGGGCTTCGAGGTTTCACACTTGACATTTCCAATCTTTAGTCTTCGTTGTCTAACAACTTACTCTTACCTCTCGAGACGGAACGGCCAGATCTATGGGAGGTGTGTTACGCTGACTCTGTTTACAGAACATAATAGACGAGGGAACTGACTGTAATTCTAATGATGTTCCTAGCATCTAAGCAGGTTCTTTAAGTTCTTCTCCAGTGTCGTGTTCAGAGTTATTTTTACTGAGGTGGTCCAAGTGGGGCAGTGACTTATGCAGGGGTGGAAGTACAAGGGCTGCTGTGTGCACACACGTCAGCATAGCTTTAATTTACCATTTTTATCTCAACTACCCATACTTAATCAATTTCTAATGTTGCAGTGTGTTTCTGTGAAAAGTTAAGCTTAAGACTGAATTGCACAGTTGAACGAAAATTAACTTTACTCATTAAACTGTTCAAACGGACTGGGCAGAAAGCCACTCATAATGGGGTGGCACCTGGCCAATCAGATTTCAGGGGTAACATTGAGTGCATGAGTTTAGCTGCTTGCTAAAAGCATTAATTATCCACAAACCACTATTTGCTATGAAAAGATGCAACCTCTATATGCTTGTAATCCATGCTTCTCTGTATTCCTCTGGCTAGCCAATTGCAGCCAATCTGTAGTCAGTTGCTACCACTAACATCAGGATGGCGTCATAGTGCAAGTGTAGGGCCTCCAGTGTCCCTAAGGCTAACAATGCTAGCTCTGTCTGCACTGTTGCCATTGTTAGCACTGTTTATGGAGTTAGCACTGCTAGCTGCTTGCCACAGGTGGAGCCACCTCCATGTTGAGAATGATGTGCAGGCAGCTCATACTGTTTTGAATATTGCATTGAGCCACTTCATCGGTCCATTGCTTCCTGTTTTGGTGAGGTCGTGGTAGGACATAGACTCCTGTGGTAACAGGAGTGCACAAAATATTGATGGCTTGAAAAATGAATCTGATGTCAGAAGGATGGAAAAGCCTCGGATGAGAAGGGAGAACATGCTGGGAGTCACGACAATCCCTCAGACTTTAAAGACGGCTTTAAAAGTCTGGAAGCATCCTCTGTTGTGCTCTCTGTCTTGCATCTTTCTTTTTTTAACTTCTGCATTTCATCTGTCACTCACTTCGTATCTCTTGTAAAATAAAACCCAGCAGGGTGCACTGCTTGATTCATTGCAACAGGGGAACTGCTCTCCAGTAAACCGGGCTCTATAGCTGCTTTCTAAATGTGATCAAGTCAAACAACCCTGCGTCCATCCCATTCAACCGGTCTATTCATTAGCTAATTAAGATAAATGGCCACTTAGCCAAATCAATTCGAGGAAGACTGCTGCAGTACCAAAGTACAGCCCTCTATCCGCGGATCAAGGCCTGGTGAAGCAGTGAGGCTGATAGAGAGCCGAATGAACCCTGAGCTCAGCCCGAGTAGACACAGTTAGGTCATCTCCCTTTCATTCCTGGAGCCCAGGAGTATTTTTATCTGCATTTATAAGATATGAGCTTTGAGTGGCTGGTGTGGGTGTGACCCAGACAGACTCACAAAGAGAAGAGATAATAATGCATTCATAAAAATATTGCATACTGGACTATGAACAGTATCACAGGCTTCTGTAAACAAACAGGCAGAGATTTGACAGTGCTTCAACCGATGAATTATTCTGTTTAAATTATACGTTTTTATGCCGCATGACCAGGGTGCAGATCTGTGTGTGTGTGTGTGTGTGTGTGTGTGTGTGTGTGTGTGTGTGTGTGTAAATCAATTCAACAATACAAGTCATTCAGTTCAGTCCATAACTGTCCGAAATTTTTTAAATGAGAACACAGAACAAAACAGTGGCTGTGCAATGGAAAATGAACTATTAGAAAAACCAGTGGACAATGAGCCGGGGAAGAACTTTTCTGTGGTTTGATCATTTGGGATGAGAACTACACAATACACTCATTCCATATTTAGGCTACTGCTGGCAAAGCAAAGTACATACAGTGCCCTAATGTATGGCGCTTCAGCTTAAACAGCAATGAGGAAGTCATTCAATAGTGTCCACTATTTCACTCATCAAAATGAATTATAGGAAACTACATTTCCTTGTTTCTGCATGAATGATGTTAAGGGTAGCAAGTTTGTCAATTTAAAATGTTTCTGATGTGATCTGGGATGTGGTTGCCTTCATCACTGCAGCATCCCTTTGCTGTTGTCTCCAGCGGCAGTTCCGTATTTGCAGAACATTTTCTAATGGGCCACAAGGAAACATAATTCAGAAAAAAAGGCAAATCACAATTATAGAACTTTATCAGCAAAGAATGAAAATGACTATTTCTCTCTGGAGTCTGGTGGTTTTGACAAGAGTTAAGCAATGAAAACATTCCTAATATAGTAACACTTTAACCTTGAGGAAATTGGCTTTATTTCTTCCAAAAGCATGAGAAGAGAGTCGTGAGCAACTTAACAAGAAATATCAAGAAATTGGAAAAAGTCACAAGCAAATTACCTGCAAATACACACAAAAAAGAGAAAAGTAAAAAAAAATTTAAAAAAAAACCTTAAAAATACAGTTAAGGGAATTTTAAATATAGTTTTCTGGAAGTGTAATCCCCCACTTTGTGATGATATTTAATATCCCCTCTCCCATAGTTAATTTTCAGATCATTTTTTGTCACCTTTTCCACATTTTTTGCAATTTGCATAATATTTCTTGCCAAGTTGCTCATTATGTTTTTGAAAGAAATTATATGAATTTTCTCAGGTTTCAGAGGTTTGAATGCTAGTAAAAGGCATCTGAATGCATCCAAAAAAGTGATGTCAATCTAGGTGTTAAAGGGATAAATGATATTGATGTTTTAGATGGGACTTTTTTGTTTAGATGGCAAAAATATGGATATATGTATGTACCAGTATATTGCCTAGCTTCCATGTAGGTGTTCCTGCCTGCTTCTCCAAAGTGGGGGCGTACCGTCTGTCGTCTGCTATTTACACAGACTATGGATTGTAGTACTTCATAAAATCCCACTTTAAAGATCTAAACTATCCCTTTAGAGGTCATGTGCGAGTTCAAGTTGGGTGTCAAACTTCACAACTCCAGGGAAGAACATATGATGGACACGACTGTGACATCAGTCTGTCTCACACCCTCTCTCCGTCCAGTCGCATTAACACTGCTGGTGGGAAGAGACTCGGGTCTCAGTGGTCTCTGTCTGTCTCTCTCTATCAGTCGCACCTTTTGTTTCTTCCTCTAACAGTCTTTTTCGCCCCCTGTACCCACATATATAAAGCAACCTGTCTAGTCAGATGAGAGATACACTTGAGGTCTGGTGAATCTACAACAGATGGATGATGATGACTGAAAGTCTTTAACTGAACCACCCAAGATTTAGCGATGGATCTTTTGTGGATCTGGTGTGATCCGCCGATGGGATGAGCAGCTATCATAACTGAGAATAGGCTTAGTGATCACAGCTCTATTTTTGCAGACAACATGTGGGGTATGGAAAAGAGATCTATTAGAAGTAGGGATGTAACAAGTCACTCAACTCACAATTCGATACGATTCATTATAGTCTCACGATACGATTTTCTCACAATTCAAATATTAAAATATTTTGTTAAATCTACTAATTTCTTACAATTTGTGGGACACTTATAACCAAGTTTCTCATTGCTTTTCCTCAGGTTTTTAAAATAAATCACACAAATTTGCTCAGAGTTCAAAGGCTTAAATACTTGTGAAAGGCATCTGAATGCAACAGAAGAAAAGTGATGTCAATCCAGCTTTTAAAGGGTTAAACAAAGTTTCATCAGAACTATAAAGAACATCACAGATCTCTTGTTTCTTGCACATTACATAATCTAAAGAAACAAGTGTCGCGGACAATCCTAATCGGAAGCAAAATACACAAAAGGTCACACACAGTATTAGAAATGCATCATGGGTTTTTCTAAGGTTTAAAGGCTCTGTAAATGGCAACAGTGTCAAACACAGCAGCGTGATGCATTTGATTCAGACTAGTTTGGTTTCCTCTGTTGTTGAGATGTACACTGCACATCTCTGTCCAGATAGTGAGCAATCCAACTGAGCAAACAGGCCAAACTGCACAAACGTACATACACATGCACAAGAATGAATAAAATACAGGCATAAACACACATGTGCATGCATAAGCACATCATGCACGCACTAGATAAACAAAGCAGAAAGCACTGGAACGAATCTCACACAGTCCAAACTGTAGCAGGGGAGCTGTATCAGGCAGAGATTGGTAATAAAACTTTCCCTTAGTCAATGGAGTCTGTGAGAGTGTGTGCTTGTGTGTGCGAGTGTGTACTATTTGCTGCTCTCAGCGGTGTGGGAGGTCTGATTTGTAGCTGTAATATCGACAGGCAAGGCCTTGGAATGAGGTCTTTCCTTCAGGGAGTCCTCCTACCCTTCCTCCTGCCTGCACAGAAATGCTCACACAAATCTCCAACACCTAACCTTAATACCACTCATCACCACGTGCACAACCTAACGTTTACCTAACAGGACTGGTCACAACAACATTTAAAGGGAGAAATTTCTTGACAAGATTTCACTCTAATGGAATTAGTGCAACCAGGGGATTTAATCAGGTGATGAAGAATAGCCGAAAACAGTTTTTGCCTGGAGTTCAATTTTGGTGAAAGTTGACATGCAAATGTATTTATTTTAGTCATTTCTTTTTTCATTGCTCGTTGTCTTTGTTCAATGTTTTTCAAAGAAATTAAGCCAAACTGCTCGGGTTTCAAAGGGTTAAAGAAATATAAAAAAGCCCAGAGATTTTTTTCCTATACTGCAAAACTGGTAAATAGGTGGACCAGCACTTGTGTAGCGCTATACAAGTCTATAGTCTTTCAACTTCTGAAAGCGCTTTCACACTACGAGTCACACACACGCACGCACGCATGCACACACACACACACTCATACACTGGCAGCCGTACAAAGTGACACCTGCAACTCAGTTTTTTTAACATTCATACACAATCACTCACCATGGAAGCATCTGGAGCAAGGTTAGGTTTTAATTGCTTGTCCAGGGATACTTCAACATGTTGACGGAAGCCGGGTATTAAACCGCCTCACTTATAATTAGTGGACAACCTGCTCTACCTCCTGAGCCACAACCACCCTGATTTATGACTGGTTCAGCCACACCTTTCTCCAACACTGGCACAGTACGAGATAGGATAGGATGTGCAAGACTAACTATTGGCCATAACCGTCCTGACAGTGCTGACCTTTGAGGAAACGGGGGCCAGAATGTCCAAGATGGAGGAAGCTATCGTAGGTTATTAGCTAGCTGAGTGTTACCATCCAATTTTACAACATCCTCTGTTGGAGTATAAACTCCTCTTCAAAAGACCAACGGTGAACAGACAACTATGAGGGGTCAACAGCACACGTTTGTCTTTGGAATTAAACTCTGTGACCTTATTGTCCAGTTAGTGACCCAGCCAATGATCTTGCTGACAGTTAGCACACAATCTTGCTTGCTCAGATAGCTTTTATCCCCCTTCAATAACTCTTTATTGAATGAAATTATATACAATCCTGTGAACAAACTGCCAGAGGGAGTAAATGGAACAGCACAGGGACAAAAGAGAGAGGCTCAGATTGCTATTGTGACTGACCAGCACTAGAACGTTCCTGGCTGGCTAGTGTGTTAGAGGTTATCTCACGTACGGGTGGTTCATCGATGAACCCTGCGAGACCTCACTACATCACCAGGCCCCCATAACAACACACTGTGCATAGAGTGCCTCAGCGATGACGATTTTCTGTAGGCTGATGCAGAAGTTAGCTTTGTGTTAGTTCCCTCATCAAAAAGCCTGTGGGATTGTTTACTTTTATTTTTGATTTCTGTACAAAATAAGCTCTGTGGTATGCAAACGTTTATGATACTTATATATTTTGTTCAGTTAGATCATCCTCACAAATGAACACCATTTTTAGGACTTTTGGGGCCTAAATTCAATTGCCAGAAGTAACAAGCTAATGTTAGGCTATAAAAACAGCAACACCGCAGTCGCACAACTTAACGCGCCACCGCAACAAGGCTGGAAAACCGTTTTCAGCGCAGCTTGGTGTGATGACACTATGTAGTCTCATTTAGCCCCTTGTTAGCAACTGCCCTTTTTAAGACACAAAAGAAGCTTCAAAATTCATGAGTGGGATATTTACTGACACATTTTATGTCATAGAACAAAACATGAAAGTTTGTTCAGCTTGTGTTAGCCACAGACCTTATTTCAGACATCTAACCAAAAAGCCATTCAAAAAAATCATTGACTTTGAGACGAGGAATCGTCTCAGGTGCTGGAATGCTTACTTACTTATTTGCAGGTTTTAGGGCTCGATATTTGGACACTTTGTTGCTTAGCTAGAGTTGCATTTTTCTGTGCCACTTTAGTTTGACGTAACACTAACTCCCACACTAATTTAGCTGACGCTTCACCCAAATTAAAAAGTGTCCATTTTCTTTTCAAGAGCACTAACTGCTAGTCAGGCATTACAAATCCAGAGAGCACAAAATTATCTCACACTAAATAGCTCCACATCTAACACAGGGACAGCCCCACACACACACCTTTCTCACTTGCAACACTGACACCAGGAATCTGACAGTCAGAATGGAGCACATCTTTGGCTGTAACATCTTGTAAATCACAGAGAGCTTGGAGGGCGATGCGCTCTCTCTGCAGTTGTCCATACTTCTCTCACACCCTGTTCCTCTACTGACACATTGGCCAATTAAACTTCTAAACTCTGACACTCAGACTGCCTGCTTTCTGGGGTATCTGGGGTATTTTTCTGTGTGTGTGTGTGTGTGTGTGTGTGTGTGTGTGTGTGTGTGTGTGTGTGTGTGTGTGTGTGTGTGTGTGTGTGTGCTTGCACACTCAGGATATACCATCCTGGCATTTCTGTCAGGCAATGGATGGATTCCTGTTTGACTGTGAAACTGCAAAACTTTTAAAAGGTATGAGACAGCAAAAAACAGCCCACTTCCCTCCCCCTCTCTCTATCCCTGTGCAGTATGGCATAACAGAGACCTAAAAGAGGGCTTTTCATATCCTCTGTCTTTGTCTTCAATCCTCTCTGGAGTCACTTTAAAACATATTAAGCTGTTTGTTGTCCTCATACCGAGTCTTATCCATGAAGCTCGGCCAAACTACAGACAGAAATTAAAACAATTCTTATGATGCCAAATAGCTCATCCTCACAACTAGGCTGAGGAAGGGAAGCAAAAGTCACCTTCAACTAAGTAGGAAGAACAAGTCCAAATCAGTTTTGTGAAGTTGATATCAAAATTTAAATCAGAGAGGAAAATTTTAGTGGAAAAATTTTTTTTTGTTAATGCCTCTGCAGCAGCAACAGCTTTGGCTGATAGCATTATGTTTGTGCATTGTCCGTCTGTACATCCACACGTGCCTGCGTAAATACATTCGTCAATCCCATCCATGTGTATATCAGGGATACCATTATGGAGCTAGAGCAGTGACAATAAGTTTTGGCATCAAAAATAAAAGTTGGCATTTTGACCAATTTTGCATTCTGATGTGTTTTTCAATAACAATCTTTTGACTTGTTTCTTTGTGTCACTCTTGAAGGTGTCAAGAAGAGCAATTCTCTCCTTTGTACACTGATTATATGTAAATCAAGCTGTCCTTGCCACCTCCCCTTAAACTGCTCTTCTTTGAAGCCAATATTTATAGTGGCCAAACAGTGTACTTACATGATCACGTGCATGCTCTGAGGCCCCGAAAGACTTTTTCCAATTGTCTTATAGAGTCGCAAGATTATATGTTTTATTCCCCATTTTAGTTAGCAGAGCGCTAAATAGGAAGTTAGCTGTTTGGCTGCCGGAAGTTAGCCCTTCGACTGCACTCAGCAGCACTCGACCACCACCAAGTCTCCAATGTCCATGCTCCATGGGCCACACAGTGCGGAAGTAGTGTCGATAATCCCCGGATAATACGCAAAATGTTATTTTGCAGCAGTTGAGCCATTTTGGCTTCATGCACCACTGACCAACTCTCATGGGAATGAATGGGGCCCCACCTTCAGTGCTGTATCCGAGTTTCTTAATACATCCATGCTATCCACACCAAATCACTGATAGAAAGTTAAAACTGAAATAAAGTATTTAAAAAAACTGTCAGCAAAAAAAATTAAAACATTACATGAAAAAAAGAGTGAAACATATCAGAATGCAAAAAAAAAGAAAATATAATACTTTTTAATGTCTGTGTCTGCTAATGTTTTCTTTTTCAATGTCAAATTTTATTTCCAATGCCAAAACTTACTGCCACCGTTCTAGCTCCTTACGGCTTAAGATAATTTCTTCATATTTGGCACAAGCGTCCACTTGGACTCGAGGATAAACAGAAGAGAATGTAGTGGTCGAGATCACGGTGACCTTCAAAAAAAATCAAGAGTTACTGTCACTGATTACGACAACGTTTTAAGCAAACGTCTAATAGAATCAGTTCAGGAAGCAATGAAATTGTATAGCCTTTCGGTCTACTGTCATGTCTTCAACTATCCTGTCTCTCTGGCAGTCCACCGCAAGCTCATTGTTTTTTTTACAGACATCTGTACTCTGTAAAAAGTGAAGCTCTCTAAGAGAAGACAGCATGTGTCTCACTGAAAATTATTTACTAAAATCATACATGTCAATATTGTGATAACTTCCATTTGCCAATAAGAGTGTGGACACAGATGCAAACTGCAACTTGTTGGCGGAGGCATGCAACCACTGGTCGGTAGCTGTAGTTTCATGATATTATGACAAAATTTTGTCAGTGGCAGCATGTCACTCACACGCATGACAGTCGCGGGGGGGTGACACATGCTCAATCACAATTTCAATCACTCATTTTGCACTACAAAGCGACAGCGTACAAAGTATTTCAAACCTAATCATATGATTTCCAGGTGGCTCGCTAAGGCTGATTGACAACCCTATTCATTTTCTTTTCAAATGAAAAAGCTGGAGGAGATGAAAAGGCCAAAAGATCTCAGAGTATTTCAAAGGCGTGGACACCATCAAAGATTCAGTTCACATGTGACAAATCCTGGTCGGTACAGAGCCGAAAAGATTGCAATAAAGACGGCAAATGATTGTCACACACGGGCGCACCGTTTCTGCGGGTTATCAGAAACACGCCGGAACACCTGCAGCAAGCATATGTATGTATGCGTCCGCTGGTGTGATCATTTGAATACGTGTGTGTGTGTGTGCGCGTGTGTGTGTGTGCGTGTGTGTGCGTGTGTGTGTGTGTGTGTGTGTGTGTGTGTGTGAGAAAGTGACCGGTTGAGCGCATACATCCACGCAGGATTATGGAAACACTGGATTACTTCCCCCGCGCCTTGAAGAAGCTCCTTTAAATCCTAAAATGAACAGTCAAGGAGAGGACAGCAGCTTGAAAAGACCTGGAGATGAAATGGTTTCTTCTGAGTCATTCCGAATGTTTCCTGCTAATATCGCTACAACAAAAGTGACCTCCAATTTTCACAAAAAAAGAGATGCTTTGTGGAATAAATCAGCTGTGAAAAAAAAACCGACTGTGAATATTTGTCAACGTTTGTTTCAGTTGACAGCACTTTTTTGTTGAAATAAGTGTCAGTGTTTGTGTGTGTATGTGTGTGTGTGTTTGCGCGTGCACATTGAAGCATGAAAGAAGTGTGTGCATGGCACCAACTGTGAAGGCCCTGACACCCAGCAGTAAACAGTCGAAGAAAAAGCAGGATGACTGAGCCCAGCAGCCTGTTAGACTGTTGATAAAGGAGAGACCTTCCTCTAGAACACAAGCAACAAAACATCAAGCCTCTCTCTCTTCTTCTTCTTCTCCTCTCTCTTTCTCCCAATTTCTCCTTCACTCCTTTCTGTGCGGCATCTGTCACTTACTGGGAATGCCAATGGCAAAGACAAAGGAGCAAAAAAACGCTGGGGGAGAGATGTGAGGACATAGGAAGGATAACCGAAGAAAGGAGTAACGGGTGCTGTTCAGAGTCCTTCCAGGAAACTACAAAAAGATGGAGGGGAAAACGGAAGAATGCATGGAAACATTACAACGACTAGCCGCCAAAATTGAGATACCTAGATGAAGACAGGCGTAAGAAAGAGAGCGAGGACTATCGGAGTGTGTGTGTGTGTGTGTGTGTGTGTGTGTGTGAGAGTGTGTGTGAGTGAGGGATCTGGCAAGCATTTCTTTTGGCCTTCGTTGGGGAGCTGATAAATCCACAGCCGTTTGACTCCTGCCAGACACCGCCCCACACACAAACGCGCGCACACACACACTCGAAGCACACTACATCTCCATCTGTTTGACTTGTGCCAGTTGCCCCCTTTCAATTACCCAGCATGCCTTGCTCCCACAGAGAAATGAGCCCATTCAATGAGCGCTGTGAAAGAGAGACAGATGGACAAACATGAAATACAGATAAAGACTTACTTTAGGAAGAGAGGACAGGTGCTAAAATTATCCTTTTAGCCACATGAGCTCTAGACTCTATGTAACTTCTGTGGAGGTTACCTCATTAGGAGCATTGTTACCACAGGAATATTGCTGCTTAGGTTGTACAAGTCAGTAATGAGATTATCTGAAAATAGACAAAGCATATATGTGTTCAGGTTGTTGACCGAATGTGCTCCTAATAAGTCAGTGCTGTCAGACTAAAATTTTGCTGTGGGACATGCCTTATTATTTTAATGGATATGTCAAACAGAAACATGGCATCATTATGTATTTGTCTGGGTCAGGAGTCAAACTGGCTCATTTTCTAACCCCAGGATTCCAGTGTGGGAGCTGGCATGATAACCTACTGCCCTACAAAGTTAGGCAACAGCGCAGAGGCAGTATTGAATCTGCCGTCATCACAACTACAGGGCGGAGTATCGAATTCCAATGCAAAAGTAAAAATATGCTTTTTTTTTCAATGCAAGAGCTTTACTTCAAATAAAATAGTGCAAAGCTGGGATACTTTACTCGAAAGGAGGCCATTTAACCCTTTGAAACCCAGGTAAATTGGTTTGATTTCTTTCAAGAACATGGAAAAGGAGAAATGAGCCACAAATAAAGAAATGAAAGGCATTGTCATTGTACTGTCACAACGCCCTGACGAAGGCCACTGTGCTGAAACGCGTTGGCCTTTTTTCCTACTAGTACCTTTGACTACTCCAAAAGACGACTACACCATGTCTAGTTAAGCTGGTTCTTTTTGGCTCCCTTTTTTTCAAGCATTTAACCCACAACAGAGCACCTTGTTTTACCGTTATTAACTCAACACACTAAGCACGCTAGTCTCCATAATTTTTTTAAAAGAAGACATTACCCAAAAACTAGCGAGAAATTAGTAAAAAGTACAAGACAAGCCAAATCAACTGAAATTTGGTTAAAAAAATGTAATTAAATTAAAACATAGAAGATTTGAAAAAGGAAATGATCTGGAAGAGAGCTGAAAAAATATAACAATTCTGTAATATAAATGTAAATATATAATTATGATAACTAGCTACAAATAAAGTTTTTCCCTTACTTTTTTCTTTTTTTTCAAGACATTTTCCCCTGGCTTTTTTAAAAAAGATTTTTTTTAATCTACTAATTTCTTGTAATATAGTGGAAATTTCTTACCAAACCTCTTATTGCCTTTTTTCCTATGTTTCTGAAAGAAATTGCACCAATTTGCTCATAGTTTTGCTGACACTAGATATCAAACAAAAGCAAGAGACTGCATCTATGTTGTTCTGAGCTGTAAATTCACCACTTCTGAGCAAAAGGTCTGTCCTCTCTCCTCATCTGTGCCGCTGCTGCGTGTCTGCAGCTCTGTATCAAAGAGCAGCAAGAAAGTCAAGAACATTCACTTCACAGCAAAATCTGCTGACGAAAATGTCCCCAGAAGTACACCGCACAGCACGGTGACTAGCAAAAACCTCGACTTGAAGCTATCTCAGTTGCCTGAGGGTCTCCAACTGATAATTTGAATCTCCATTTTCAAGGGGCAGCCCTATCAAACACTAGACCATTAAAATACCAAATCATGTTACGAGTGTGTATTTTAACCACGGTTGGAAATTAGCACCAACTGCCAAACCAAAAGCTGGTAAAATATGAAAGTGGCTGCTACATTATCTTCACTCACTAGCCAAAAAAAAAAAATGGGAATCTATTGACTGGCTGGTAGATTTTGGTATCCTCCAAAAAGTTAATTTCTAACCCCGATTTCAAGTCAAAGCTTCATATATTCACATTTATCCATCACGGCATGTAATCATTATGTTTAATCTTGAATGACAGCATGTTCAATGTATGCAATTATCTTTTATTGCTTCGAACATGTTGAATCGATTTGTCAACTGAGGCTGGAGGTATTGTCTCTCTCTCTGTCGAGTGTTAGCATGAATTACAGTGCATCCATAGCCTCGATATACATAAGCTATTTAGAGGGATAATTAAATGTTGTCATATCTCTGAGATCATTTCCCTGGTAACAGGCGGAGGCTGGCTTGTCAATCAAATAGGAATGCTGTCGCCCAAGGAGCTCTGGAGAGAAAAAAAGAAAAAAAAGCTAAATAGTAAGCAGGAGGAGGATAAAGTAAAGGTCTGATTTACATGCCACAGACTTGTCTGCCTGAGGCAAAAACCTTCAAAGCACCTTAACTTCCTTCAATATCACACATACCCAACTAACAAGTGGGTTGGTGAGAGTTAAGCGCTGTGAGTTAGGTTTCTGTAATAGTTATCTCAGCCCTCAGGTGAGTCATGGTCACTACATCGCATTAGGCTGGCTGCTGAGAACAGCATAAATTCAAAGACTCAACGCCAGGGTGGCCTGCAACTTAGCCTCCATAAATCTTTTTTGGTCATTAAGATATTCCTTGGAGTAAACAGGCTAAAGCGGCACAGCTCCTTAGTTGTTCCTGTGTGGAGTTTGGAAGCGTTGATTAACGCGCGGCGGTTTCCATTCTGCTGACTCATTTGGGGACCAGCCGCTTCTCCCCGCAAAATAGCAGCAGAGCAGATAAAGGGCTCCACTTGGTCAAACAGTGCCTGAGAATGTGAGATGGGCTAATGAGAGCTGTGTGGCCCAGGCTCCCGGAGTGGTGTGTGTGTGTGTGTATGTGTGTATGTGTGTGTGTAAGAGACAAAGTCTCTATATTTTGGCTATTTTACAGCTAAGCCTGTAAAATTAATAGGGCAACAACAAATCACACACACACACACACACACACACACACACACAAAAATGTTCAAAAAAACAACAGAGCAACAAAGCTGCACTGCATGTTGGCTGAACATGAAGCTAAACGAGTTACAGACACACCCCCACACCCAGAAACAAATTGGCGTGATGTAATGCACAGAGGAAGAAAAAAAAAAAAAACACAACATGGATTGCTCGCTTCCAAAATCTAACATCATTCCAGCCTCCCACCCTCCCTCTCCTCTCTCTGCTCAGTCGCTGTAAGTAGGGCACATCAATTTTTCACACTGCCTCTGTCTTTCACTCACTCTGTGGCTGCGACCATAGCACCTGTCTGGGCCACATGTGTCATACTCCTCTCAGTGTGTCCCGTCACACGGCGTCCCACCCATCTCGTCAAAGAAAATCTCACATCTCTTCTCCCCTCTGCTCCTCTGCGGTGCCTCCTGTATGCTCCTCCATCCATCTTCTTCTCTTCCTATGTGATTCCTGCTCCCTCAGCTGTGAATCTCTCACGGTAACATGTCATCCATCCTCTAACGTATGCAATATGTAATAATCACAGAGGCACACACACACATGGGGACGCACATACGTCAAGCAAGGGTGGCTCGATAATGACATGGAGATTAAATGGCAAAGAGAAAGCGTGAACTTACTGATGCTGCACTTTGCAAGAATTCATCCCTTCACACACACACAAATTGGACTCTCCTTATTTGTGCATCTCACAATTTCAGATACAGTATTTATAGCACTGCCCTCGCATCAAAAATGCATGGAGCAAATTTGCAGCCATACCTCCAGGAACCCTGTCAACCCATTCAAAGCTTTAAATACCTTTGCAATATTGTACTTTTTCATCCTAATGTAAACCCACTTGATGCTCAAAGCACGACAAAAAAAACTATATGTATATTTGAATTTGCAATAGTCATTGTAACATAACAGCCTATCAAAATAAATGCGGGTCTGTCTGTCTGCGAGGGTGTCTGATCATCAGTGCTGAGTGACACGCTACAGCGGAGTGGAGGAGAAATAGCCACGCAAATACATCCAGGTGGAGAAAACAACTCAGCCATTCATATATATGTACTATTTAAAGACTGAAGACAGTGTTTTTAGATATTTGACAACTGTTTACATGTGTAAGTTTTTAAATTTTACTTATGTTGTAATATTTATATTTTATCAAGAATTTAAATCTCACTATGAGATACCGCTGTTTACAAACAAAAGAACAGAGGGATTATTTTTGCTCAGCTCTTACAGAATACATTAACATATACAACTATAGCACTTATTTTGTTGCAATTGTATGTTCTTAAAAATAATAACAGAATATTTTCAACATTTTTGTCATTTCATGAAGGAAACTGTTATCCCCAAATACCCTGAAATATTGTGATATGATTTAATGGCCATATAACCACCCCTAATACAACGCATCTTAAGGTGGCTAGACATTGACAAATTACAACATTAAAATACTTTTACATGCAAACAGAATATTGTATTGTATAGTTTTCTGTGATAACCCAGGAACTTGTGTTATGATCATAAAAATAATATTTCTATGGTTATGAAACTTTAAAAGAAGCCACTTTGCATTCTGAGTAGTTTTTTACTTTTGTACATTTTGCTGATAAAACTTCTGAACTACTACTACATTTGAAATCCATGACCCTTTTTTGTAATCGAGTACTTTTGGACCGTGTAACTTGACTTTATGCAAAAAGTATGAGTACTTCTTCCACGACAGATAACATCATAACCAACTTTCAGTGACTGTTAGCTAACATGTCATTTGACAGGATGCTGCTCACCTCTGTCCTCAGGTGGGAGTACTGGTGCTGGGGTATGAGGAGACTCGGTTGCTGGGGATGAAGCTGCAGCTGTACTTGGGCATGGTACTGTGGGACAGGGACAACTGTTGTAGTATGAATGGTTTTCTAAAAGTACCTAAGCGTGTAGTGATTCAATGGCGGCTAAAGAAGAAAACGATTGCAAGCGTAGCCTATTTCACTATGGACTTAACGAGCTAATTTCCAACACTCACGGTAACCCACCTGTCTTTGTGAAGAATTGGGCGACACATTGTCGGTCTTTTTTTCTCTCCCCTGTCCTTCTTTCGTTTTTGGTAGGCAGACTTTTCCTTTGAAAGCGTTGGTTTTGGACTCGACGCTCCTCACTCAGCTGTTTGCGGCAGGTTTACTCACAGGACCGAACCATTTCATGAAAACAGAGGGGGGAGGGTGCAACACAGAGCTTTTCTAGATATTTACTTTTTTGCCGAAAAAAAAGAAAACGGGTTGTATTTATTTTTGCACATTTTGATCTAATGTTAATGGTGATATGGTTAATAATTTTCTATTGAAAACAAAAATCATGATGTTCAAATTTGTATTTATTTTTTTGAAGGGGGGATGCCTTTACAATCGTCCCGACTTTTTTTGGGGGGGGGGGGGGGGTGGATCAAGTGGGGGTTCTTTCTTACAGACAGACAGTACTTTGAAAATATCTGTACTTTATTTGAGTTTACATATTTCTGTCAACTTTCACTTTTACACCAGTACATTTTGTACATAAAATATATACTTTTACTCCACTACATTTCCCCTCAGCAGTTTTACCTCAAAATAGGGAAAGACGTGAGGAAAAAGGAAGGCATGGACAAAAGACTGAAGGAATGGGAGGTAAGAAAAAACTGGATTTGGTTCTTTAAATTCTTTAAGTTGTAAAAAATACCTATTTTTAATACTTATTAATATTTATTATTATTATACTAAGTGTGGGCCTATTATAGGCTCCATTTATAAGGTGATGAATGTAATGAAGAAGTAAACAAAATAATTCTCAAATATTTAACTGCTTGTTTCTTTATTGAAACAGGTTCTTAGTGAAACGAGTCATTTTGTGGGGGGTTTGATGATTAAAAAAAACTGATTTACAAATGTCTCTTTTTTTAGTCAATGAGGAAACGTTTTTAGGGCCCTATGCCATCACATGATGTTGTAATTCCATTTTTGGCTACCATATAAAATTGCTGTAAAATTTCTTTCAAAACAACATGGGAAAAAGGCATAAGACGAAATTACCCAAAAAATGAGCAAGAAATTGGTAAAAAAAAAAAAAAAAAAAAAAAGAAAGAAAGAACAAGAAGATCACCTGAAAATTGGCAACAACAAAAAACAAACACAATCAAACCAAAAAACAACCAATAAACAGCAAAGTAAAAAATAACCAAAAAATGGTTAAAAATCATTATAATTCCTTAAAATCATTTTAAATATATTGTTATGATAATTAGAAATACAATTCTAAAAAAATTTTACTTAGCTTTAAGAAACATATTTTCTAAATATGATTTCTTGCAATTTGCAAGACATTTCTTGCCCAGCTCATTGCCTTTTTCCCCATGTTTAAAATAAATCAAACCAGGTTTTACAGGTTGAAATAATTGTGAAAGGTGCCTGAATACAGGGTAAGAAAAAAGATGTCAGTGCAGGTTTCAGAGGGTAAACTGCTCTTCCTCTAAAACTCCACAAGCCTAAAACCTTACTTGTTACATTAACAAAATTCTAGGCGAGACAGGGTGGCTATACTATAATACCCTGCACACACACAGGATATAGCGTGAAATTAATAAAGAAATGCCATCATTAGGAAGATAAAGGTCAAATCTCTAATTTCATTACTTCTAAAACTTGTCTTTAATGTACTTTCTGATGCAGCTTCTGAGAAATGTCAGGTCAGCTGGTGGCACGGTTAAAGTTCACAGTCATGCCGTTGATACAACTTTATCCTGACAGAAATGTGGGCCAGGTGTGACGCCCCGAGTCTTTACTGGAGGCATCCACTGTGAAAATGCTAAATAATTCACACAAAAGGGCAGTTTTGAAAAGCAGGAGCTAACCTATTCAATATTGTACAGGAGGCAAGTCACAGCTCACACTGAATAATATGCTTTCATTTTAGCCCACCTCAAAGCTAATATGTCTCTAATACCAGAAGGGCCCACCTGGGACCTCCTTGACATTAATATTTGGGTCTGGGCGGAGCAATGAGAGAAAGATTGAGAGGGAAGTCACTCCAGGTCATATGAGTGAAGGCAGAAAAAAAATGTGAAAGAAATGTGTTTTCCTTAAGCCCTGTGTATATGTATACATATACATACATATATAATTTATAAAACACGAAATTTTTCCCACCGTTTCAAAATAAAAGCTTCCACACGACTTTTATTTTACAAAATATCTCTTGCCATAACACAACACAAAAACGACTCCAAACGCTAACCAGCGTGCAGTGTTCACATAAATAGCATTGCTACTGTCAGCTGCTATGAGTGCTGCAGTTCTTAAGTTAAAAGCCAGTACGCCATTCAGTCATTTATGTAGCTGTGCAAGACACTGCACTGTCAACAATGCAGTCCTGCATATACTTCACAATGGGAAGAATTGAAGGATTGTAAAGTGTGGAGTTAAAAATAATATTTTATATTTTCTTATATCTGTGACTAATATAAAAAAAACATGAAACTAGTAGAAGGTGGTACGATGTTAATATGATTATAAAAAGACTATTTTCAGTGCCTATTTTTGCTGAAAACCGCCAGCGTCATCATTTCTCAAACTCTCACTTTTACACATAAACAGTACCCAGAGTTTTGATAAATCTTCACCTAAAAGGTTTTTAAAAAAAAAACAAAAAAAACATCTACATTTGGTACCTAAAACTCTGTTTGCGTGTCAACAAGAGGCCCAATCATAGAGGAAAATGTTAATTGACAAAACAACTGTATACATAGAGAGATTATCGGGATAAGACAATTGCACCTATTTATCATTTGAAATCATATTATTTTCCATTCAAGCTCCAAAATGAGACAATTTGGATGTTTCCAGCAAGGACCCCAGCCAAAATTTTTGTGTGGGACCCATGTGGCTAGTTAATTGGCTGAAAAATTGGCTCTTTATGGGATTGTACATAATGTTCCATGATGGTCCCACACCAATTGACCACATAGGTGGGTTCAGATAAAATGCCCATTTTGGACCCATACTCACATGGTTCCCAGGTAGCCCTAGCACAACCCATTTGGGTCCACTTGGGTAAACCCCCCCATGTGGGCATTTGGCATAGGAGAAGAAAAAAGATGAACAGAAGATGTCATTCAGTGCGACAACTACTGTTTCTTACATGATATTTAAATTCTTCATATTGACTCTGGGTACTGTACACTAGATATATTTTTATGCGACATACAAATGTTCTAAATTATATTCAAGTTGTTCTGATTGACTTTAAATGACATTTAATGTCAGAAATGAATGTTTTTAACATGATATCCAAGTTGTTCTGATTGACTCTCGGTACTGTGAACTAGGTTTTTATCTAAAAGGAGTGCTATTCATGTGATTTTTCAGTTGATTTTCCAGTTTTTTAGCTGTAGGGACTATATATCCTACTGTTCAATGGGGCATACGTATATATAGTGTTTATACACATTTTTGCGATTACATCTTAATTGTTTTTTTCTTTTTCCTTGTGATTTCATCTTTAATCCACATTGTGTTAAGCTGTTGTCTATAAAGGTTTTGGTCCTAATATGTATTTATGAATGGGAGCCTGCTGCACCAGGTGACCTGTCAGGTAAACCGGTTAGGTGTAGTAGTATTTGAAGGCATGTGTCTGCATTGTAACTTGTCTGATGTCGAGCATGTAGTTCGAAATGTCACCTCAGTGGCAATTGTATTAAATATGTATGGGAGCATAATCTAGTGTGCAGACTTTGGTTTTTCTTCTTTTTCTTCTTTGTTTTTGTAAACTATTTGGCAATTGGCATTACAGAACCGGTGGACAATCCCATATAGGTCCCATTTTTCAGTCCACTGACCACCCACGTGGGCCTTCATACAAATGTTGGCTTGCATGTAGGTTTTGTGTCAACATTGGTGGGTCCTCCACCAGGAAATATTTAACATCAATAATTTAATTTTCTGCACTCTGGTGAATTTTTATGCACAAACTTCCACCTTTTCTGCATCAAATTATGATGTAAATGTCTTATGTGAGTTTGAAGTGAGAGGGGTCACGTTAGTCAGAGATTACATATATATGATTGAGAATGAGATTATGTGAAAGCACTTTTTTAAGGGATAAAAAAAAATAGCAGTGAAATATGCGTATATGTGTGTTTGTCACGGAGCGCCACCTCGCCAGTAGCAATCTGCAAAAGTGACAGCTATAAAATAGCTGTAGCTGGTTAAATAAAGAGCTCCGGAGACAGTTATGTGGTGTCTTTGGTGAGATAATCCATTTGTCAACCAAGCTGTGGGCTGAGGACAGGACCCAATACACAGAGACAGACGGAGAAAAGGAGGAAGCGATAACACTTGGCGATGGAGGCGCAAACAGAGCGGAGGGGTAGGAAATAAGAAGTAGAAGACAAGAGGAAAAAACAAACAGGGAGAAAAGACTGAAAGGAGACGATTGAGAGGTTAGCCAGATGGAGGGTGTAAACACAGGAGAGACAGAAGGAGGAAGGAGAAAGTACAGAGTGACAGTGGCAAAAGATGAAACTGGGAACAAAGTGTGTGGGGAGAAATCGAGAAGCGAAGGCTGTAGCTGGAGGCTTTGAGATACTGTATGAAGCAATAAAACAAGCAGGCCTGACAAGTG
Organism: Plectropomus leopardus; assembly: GCF_008729295.1. Classification (NCBI taxonomy): domain Eukaryota; kingdom Metazoa; phylum Chordata; class Actinopteri; order Perciformes; family Serranidae; genus Plectropomus; species Plectropomus leopardus. The sequence continues at coordinate 13,313,718 of NC_056480.1, forward strand.
AGCCAGAGGCAGGGAGGGGGGCAAAAGAGCGAATGAAATGAAGGACGAATAAAGATGAAGTCAGAGCAGAATTATAAGGACATTGGTGTGTGTGCAAAAGAAAGTACAAATAGAAGGAGATGGGAGGAAGAGAGGATGGAAGAAAATGAAGATGGAATGAGAGAGAATGGGAAAACAAAGAGAGAAGATAGAGACGTGAAAGGGCAGCGGAGCGGCAGAAATCATTTCCCTCTGGGGGTCGCAGGATCGGGGCAGTGGAGTGCAAATGCTACATTATAAACACTCAGTAGGCTATGGCCGCAACACAAGCCATCAATTTGCCCTGGATGTGCAATGAAAAATATCCTCATCGCTTCCCTTCCAAGCGTTCCCTAAAGGAGTGGAGTTACTGTTGACTCACTGCATGTATGGGCAGCAGAGCCCACATCATCAGGTCTGTATTCAGGGTATTTTACATCTCCGCTCATGACAAAGCTTTTCTCCTGTTCTAGCAAGCTGGGCTGAGTGCTGTATCATGAGGTAAGATTAGTGTGTTGGCGAGGTATGTTGAGTTCAATGCTAGGTTTATCGTCCTACGAAGATGGCTCTATGTTTTCTGGCTAGGTTGCAGTGGTAACTTATGCTGCAGACATAGCCTGGTCAGGATCAGTTGTTTTTCTCAGTTTGGGCTTGAAATCAGCTAAAAAGTGCCCTTAACAGCTCTCTAGCGTAGCATTACTTCATAGTCAGTCTCTGTATATGAACAATTCAGATTCTCAGCTGAGTTTTCATGTTGCTTTTGTGATTGATATAAAGGTAGAGCATGAATTGTTAGAAGAAGCAGCTGTTTGTTAGTTTAAGCAATACGTAAGGAGCAGATCTTGTGTCTGTAGGAAAAAGGTACTTATTGTGCCTGGATATGTTGTGCTCTTTTGTGCTTAATGGGCTTTGATCGGACTTTAGAGGATTACAGGCAATAACACTACAGATTTCTGAGGTTTAATTTCATTGATAATATCACCTTGGTGGCCTGAGCCTCTGCCTTTATTCCTCTGTGCTGCTATGAATCAAACTCTACCTCCCCTCTCTCTCTTTTCCCCTCTGTCTTTTCTTGTTGAAGTATTGCTTACGTGTGTAAAGTTTGCTTTTGCTCATGGATTCTGCGGTCAAAGGTATCAGTAAATAACCTACAGCGTTTTTTCCCCCTGCTGCATACTCTCTCACACACAGACATGCACAAATGTGTGCACACACTAGCTGACCCACACACATACACACGCACACTTGCGCACAAACCCATAAACATGCCTTGCCAGAGGCGTTTTCATTATTAAAATTCCCACAACCAGTGTAGAAGAATGGACGCCTCCCCACAATTTTCCCATGCAATCAGTGACACACTAATAGCTGGTTTTCATTCATTCAGCTGGGTTGTTTCCCTTACGTCTTTCTGTTCTTTCTTGCCATTATTTTTCATACTCTCTGCCCTCAGACTGGCTGCCTCAAAGCCACTCTAATTGCATTGGGGATCGGCCTTTAAAGGGTTGCCATGGTGACCGGTAGAGCCTTCACCGCGCCACAAGCCTCGCTCGCTTTCCTAACTTTAGCTAAAGCTCCATCGCTCGCCTTCTCACTCTCTTTTCCTCTTTCATGTGCCACTGTACTTCCTACCTCGTCTATACTTTTCCACTTCATTCTATTCACCCCCTAATTATTTCCCACTTTTCCATGCAGCTTTATGAAAGCGAGGGGGAGGCCTCCCTGAGGATAAGAGATCTGCAGATGTGGGAGAAGGCCTCGCCAATAAACACTTTACATGTATGGATGCACGCATACACACAACCACATACACACCCCCCGACCCAACCCCCCCAAACACACACATGGCTTTGAAAGTCATCCTGCTGTGTTGGCCAGGGGTGCAGGAGAAGCGACTGAATGGCAGCCCAGCGCAGTGTGTGTGAGCGTCATCACAGCTGGCCGGCAGTAAATACACGCCGGCTGACAGCTTTCACAATGAGGAGGCAACATTGTCAGTCAAGAAGAAATACCTCACCAGAAACTTTCCCATACTTGAGCTTTAATCACCGCGTTGTCTGTGAATACACAGCACTCAAGAATGCAGCAGTGAATAAAAAGATTAAGGACCTTATGCTGGATATATTTACATAAACGCAATGTCTTTATAATTTTTGTGTTTCGGAGCAAACAATATGATTGGTCTTGTTGGGTTTCTTGGCATAGATCTATCCCTGATGAAGTTTCAGTTTCTTTATGTGTCACTTCTTTGTTGTCAGTCCTGTTGACAGAATGTCGATGGCAGACAATTCTGCAAAACCCTGGATTTAGCTGGCACTGAAAAACTATATCACAACATCAGTTTACAGATTCTTACGCAACTTGTGCAGTCTAATCCAGTCCGAACCCATAAAATAACACCACTGTGACAATGCTTTTGGTGTAAGTCACAAAAGGCATCTTTCACGTGTGCACAAAATGCTGCTGGATTGGTTAGGTGAATGCAGCCAGACAGAACTGGTTGCAGTGTTATTATATGCTGGTGGATGGCACCTGCCACATATGCATGATACACAGTAGGGTGGCATCAGGTAGAAACCTTGCTGGTAACGACTTAATTTAAGCAGTGCAAGGGCGCCATTATGATGTGTGGGAGGGGAGGTAGGTGGGTCCCACAAACAACCGACCTTCGTGCAGGAGTTCGGCGATCGCTTCTGGTGTGGATATGTGTGTGTGATTTTTTTTCTACACCTTACCATGTGCCTTGTTTGCCTATTCCCAACCATTGTAATAGTCTTTGCTGTGTGGTAACCATAGGGCCCGTGCTGCTTCATTCCACCTTGACATTATCCCAACACGTGCATTTGTTGACATCACCGTAACAACATCCTGGAGCGTAAACAGCTGACACACAAGAATACCAAAGACGTCATAGGTTGACTCTGAAGGTCCTGACAGCATGTAACAAGTTTGAAGTGAGAATGTGTTGCACATTTCGACTTTGATAACTTCAGACAATCTTTCGTCCTTTCGAATCCTATGTTCTGTCTTCCACAACACTCGCAGGTGTTGTCAGAAGAACGTTCTGTTGCTCCTGCAACCAGACCAAACAGTGATGTCCAAATGTACACCTGTATGTCACTGTAGCAAGGTGAACAAAAGTTTAATCACTCCTGCAAAATAAATGCACAAAAGAACTAGAATATTTCAGAGAAGACAAACTTTGTGGGTATCATATTCAGCTGTCCAAATGGCTGCAGATTAAGTGGCTGTTATCTGTGCCACCTGCTGTTCAAACTGTAAACAAGTCCAAGTGTGGATTTGTGTGTGTGTGTGTGTGTGTGTGTGTGTGTGTGTGTGCGTGTCTGTGTTTGAGATGACATTGATCTGCAGCCACGTTCAGCTGGGTTCTGAACCAAAGCCAGCACTAGGGGAAGTCAGAGCTCCCGTTGATTTGCCAGTTTATGGCACACATTCATACAGTATGTCCCTCTCTGCTCTCACACACATATGTAAAAGATCACACACTTAAACAGTGACATGAGCAATAAAGTGCAAAATACCCAACAGCCTCAGCAGCTCTATTGAGTAGTGTAACCTGAGCATGAAGAAAACATTACAGCACTGTGTCTGTTTTTCTTTCCCTTCATCTCCTTCAGTCCCGTGGGGCAGGGACTTTTTATGCGTATGGGTGGAACGCATGTATTTCTGCAACTAGTTAAACGCAGTGTAAGTAAAAGCCCCCACTGATCTTGCCATTTCCGCTTTACATCAAGCAAGCCACAGGGAAAACAACACATTCTACTTACCTCCACCTCTCTTTTTCTTCCTCCTTCTCCTCTCTGCCTCCTTCTGCATCTCCACCCTCTCATGCATTTTCCGTGTACCCTCTATACTCCCTCCCAATGTGTCTCCATGTTTTCCTCCTTCTTTCCCTCTTCCTGAGTTCACTTCCTCAGTCCACTTCTCTCTCATTCCTTCATGCACAAGTTCAGTGTTCACTCTCCATCTCCCTCCTTCTGCCTTCAATAATTTAAGCGGATTTTCTCTTGGCGTACAGTATGTGAGGTAGAGACACATACTCGCCAGCCTGAAAGCTTGAACATCACTGATGGAAGAGTGTGTGCTTGAGTGTGCATGCATGTGAAGAAAGAGTGCTCTGCATGTTTAAAGACGAAGAAATGGATTGCGGGGCCTCGGATGCATCTATTTTAAAATATGTGTGGTCAGTGTGTAGATACTGTAGGCTGTTCTAGCTGCAGTTCTATTGTCTGCGTGTAGATGGTAGCGGGACAGTTTGTGAATATGTAGGCAGGAGGAATGTGTGGGGTCTCTAAATTTAAATATATATATATATATATATACATATATATATATCATATCAAAGACCCCCAAATTGATAGACACTGAGTCATGGACCACCATTGATAAGATTTCAGTTTAGGGACTTCCATCTAAAAAGATTTTGATTTTAAGATATGATTAAGACTAGAATTCTGTAGTTGTCAATGATAGTTGAGGAGATAATCTTGGAGGAATGAAACCTCTGATTAGATCAACCACTCTCATGACTCCCACTCACTTTGGGCTTACTTCTATAGTGAAAAAATAGAGAAAATAAACTTTTCTGTGGACCCCTGAAACTCCTTCAAGGACCCCTGGTTGAAAACTACAAGTGTAGAAGACACAAGAACAGAAAGAAGAAGTCATAACTAGCCAGTTTAAACTAGTTATTTACTTATTTATGTTGCACCATTAAAACTGCAGAAATGTCTTAGCTACTTAAGACTTCAGTCATGTTAAAAGATATTCCTTGGTCACCAAGGAATATCCTTGGTGACCAAGGAATATCTGTAGTGCAGTCCAATCAAAAGCAATCAGTTATGCAAACAGGAAGTCACTGTAGCATCACAACCTGAAGTACAACTTCCAAAAATACAGGTTAGGGGGCAAATGGTATATTACACTTCCCTGACAATCTGTTGTAAATGCACTGTATTTCTTTTTATTTACATCTCCATATCCGGAGAAATGTATATTCAGCAGCTTAAAATGAGTGGAGAAATATCGGATTATGCTGATTTAGCAAACATTATGTGGTCATTTATTTGTTTATATCACATATAATTTTTTCAAACCTTTAGATTAAACTAGCTGTGGAAATGACACTCAAAAAGGCCCTGCAAAGTTTTACAAGTATAGTAGCTTGGAAGATCACATTAAAGGGCACTGAATTTGATACATTTTCTGTTAATCACACCACAAATGGGACAAGAATTGCCTAGCAAGCGCACCCCGCCGTCACTACACTTGCGGCACAGCAGAGATTATCACCTGTGTGATGGCAGCAACAGAAAGTTTGATCTACCCCTTCAGCTGTAAACAAAAAAAGGGAACTATTACTGTGGGGTATATTGTATTACTATTGTAAAAACATATTTAAAATCTTATTATTTTTCAGCATTTTATCAGATAAGATTAACGTTTTTATCTGGTCAGATGTATCAACCAATTGCTATATTATCTCATTTACACAGGTCATATATTAGCAAGGTAATATTAGTTTTGTCAGTTCAGTTAGCTACACACTTAGCGGGTGTGAATACTCATTTTGATTTAGTAAAACACCACATAGTAAGCATTTATTATTATAATAAGGCTAAATTTGAACCTACAAAAGGTGGTGCAACCCGCTCCTGGTTCACAGTAGTTTGATTCTACCTATACTGTTGGATAGATGGATGGTTGCATAGATAAGCAAAGAGACTGGAAAAAGAAAGGAGAAAAAAAGAAAGGACAATGCAAACTGAAACACACCAAGCAGATCCCGACTAATGCTGCGTGTGAATAAAGCAGGTAAATCCGTTAAATCTTCCAGTGTCTTGAGGCTTCTAGAGAGAGCGAGAGAGAGGAGCAGTCAAAGGGAATGATGCAAAGAGATGAAGCCAGAAAACAAGAAAGGCTAGCACCATTCCCCACCCTCCCCATGCAGGGAAAGGGGATTTTAGGTCAAGTAGGAAAGCAGTAACAGAGTGCGCTTGTACCAGCGTCCAGAGAATTCAAATGGGAAACCATTCGACTTGACAAGGACATTAAAATCCAATTTATTCAGATTATGAGGCCTGTGCGTTTCTGAGGTTATTTTGGACAGCTCCTCCCCATACAGCACACACACACACACACACACACATTGCTTTACGAGCTGAAGGCAGCTCTTCTGGAGTGTCATCAGCAGTATTATTTGGGATTTGTCACTTTGAGTGAGTATGGAGTATGAGCCTGATCAGTCTTCATCACTGCTTGGCATATGTCAATGTCCATAAATGCAGATTGATCTGAAAGCTGGGCATGGATGTGACTACATGCACACAGAAATGTTAGTAGGTGTGCCCGTTCATCTTATTTCTCAGGCGCACGTAGATGAACTCAGTCAGGAGGTCATCAGTTATAATTGCACTGTAAAATATGACAAGTCAATCTTATTTAAAATATTCTTGAAAAACAAATGCCTTGAAAAATGAATGTAACTGTTAATCTTAACTTATTTGTATTCACTTTTGTTCACTCAAGATTTAGCTGTATTCACTTAATTTTGTGAAGTTGTTACAAATTAAAAATGACAAGTGAAATGACCTTTTTCTAAGTGTAAGCAAATTCAGTAAACCAAGTCAGTCTGACTTAACTTGATCATCACAAAGAGGAGCTTCCCAATGACAAAGTTAGGAGATCTGCTACTTCTGTTTTGTTGGGGGAATGTGAAAGTGAGGATAAAACCTCATTCGCACTGCACAAAAAAATGCTAACACCTGCTAACATCTAGCTTTTTGGTGCAATGCATATGCGTACGCTCGGCATTCACACGGGTCAAATGACTCTGCAGTACAGTCACAGGTATATATCGCCTTTGGCTCCTATCAGCATTGATGAGAACACTCAACTCAACTCGCTCAACTCAGTCAGTAAACCTGTAAACTGTTGAGTAAAATGATCATTCTGTCACTGTGTGTGAGACAGGCTCAGCAGCAGGATCATGATAAACAGAAAGAAAAGAGGGAAGCTGAAAATATCAACTAAAACTCACAAGTTGTTGGGTTCAATGACCTTTCTATGCACATTTTGTGACATTGTACAGCTTGTGACAATTTTTATCATCAGGAAAAATTATTATACACCTACAAAATACTCATAACGACAAAGCCCTGTGAAACAGAAGCAGAAATACTAACCCAAATAAATCAAACAATGACAGGACACTCGTTCTCTGCAAAAGAAAGAAAAAAACAAAAACAAACTAACAACAACAAAAAATGAACCTACCCAATTAATGAATAGCTGAATAGCCAAAAATTCAGCTCCAACCCTGCAAAATTTAAAGTGACCTTAATATTTAGATATTAAGTAAATTGAGACTTATGCTATATTTCAGTACATTTTTCTCGGCAAATCTACTTTTTAAGTAAAATCAATTTGTCAGATTTTACAGTGTGTTTAGGAAACATCCATATGCCTGTAATGAATGGCATTAAGGTGGTGGTTGAGTCTACTCACTAATGGGAGGGTGAGTCTGACATTTCACCAGTCTGAGTATTACTCCCACAATTACCTCTTGACATTTCTGCATCAGACTCATATTTAGGCCTCTTTCACTGGGCTCAGTCGAGTGTGAGTGCGTCTCTATGTGTGTTGAAAGTGGACGATTAATCCTCTTATTTACCACCACTGCAAACATTTACAGCTGTAATTTCCATCCCTGTCTTTGATAGTGAGTGGGCTTTTGGGTCCTCTGGTGTATCTGTGTGGACCCAGGCTCCAAATCCCCGCATCGGCCACAAACACAACTCAGTCAGGACTTAATCGAATTTACGTCTCTATCACCTTGCTCTCATTTAAATGGGATGGGATTCGATTTTTTGGAGGGGTGTTTTTTTGCGGTTGAGGCGAGAGAATGTTAAAACGTTGTGAGGGATCACATAACGGCAGTTTGAATCAAAGGCTGTCTGAGCAGCATTGATATTCCTTCACTTTACTAGGCTATAAGGAAGAAGCCGCTCTGTTGCTTGCGTCTGTGAGAGTGTGTGTGTGTGTGTGTGTGTGTGTGTGTGTGTGTAGCTGCTGCTTCTTCTACATTGCCCAACTTCAAAAGCAGCGTCTCCACTTTAATCTTCTCTTCTCCTGCACTGCGGACCCAAGGAAAGACAGAAGAGAGAGACCCAGGCTCTTTCTGCCACTCCCATCCCTCCTTCGTTTCCCAGACATGCCTCCTTTTCTCTTTCTGCCGCTCTCCCTCGATTTTCCTCTATACACACTGATGTACACATACACTTACCCTCTCCCTCACCCACACATATTCACATCCTCACTGTCTAACCACACTGCTCTTGCTGCACACACTGGCTGGCCTTATAGTGACTTACAGTAACAGCCTCATCTCTCTTTCTCTCGCTCACACTTGCACAAACATACACAGTCACACTGCATTGCAAAGAGTTGGTGCAGTGAGGTGAATGTATCAGGCATATTAAGTCATACTAGGAGGGCGCTGAGCAGCAGGGTGGGGGTGGGAGAAGGCTGGCACTGGCACCTTGTGATTTCCACCACGGCAGCATCAAAAATTGAAAAGCCAATTCCAATTGGACCCCAGTAATTAGAAGTGACCTGAATGGCTGCACTGAATATGGAATGAGAGAGAGAGAAGGGCAGAGGGGAAACAAGGACAAATGACCTAAACCTGGTGTAGTATTGTTTCAATGGATGGGTTTAAATGAACACCATGGAGGCTAATTGTCATCATAAACACCACATGATTATATTTGACAGTCATGTTTTTCTACATCTGCGGGATTCTCCAATTTTAAAGGAAGAGTACAAACGTTTTGGGAAGAAAGTTCTTTCTACACCTTCTTTTCAAGCGTAAGATGAGAGATATCAATATTAAACCAAGTAATAAAAGGATATTTCGCTGATTTTCAAGCAGATTTGTATCAAAACAATGTGGGTAGTGTGTGTAGATGGACTGTGGTAAATTCCCTCCATCTAACAAGTGCCTAGGTATGCCTCCTCCCCCCAAAGCGAAACACTGCTGTTTCGCCTTGGGGGGTAAGAGGCATATCTAGTACGGTGATACTTGATTTTGTCCATATTGCCCAGCCCTAATTCACATAATGATCTATTAGACGACTGGCTAACTAAATTTGTAAATCTAACTGAGATTTATATCGACCGCTTTAACTACTCTTTGCAAGGACACAAATAAGCTTATTTCTGAATGTTGAATTTCTCCTTTAAAAAGATGTCCCTCTCAAAGTAAGGTTTAAATGCAGTTGTATTTTTCACGAGGCAAACTTTTCAGGGCTAGAAAATAATTCCATTTACTTCTAATGCAAATGAGTCCGTTCTACAGAAATTTCTTTAAAACAAGCATCAGTACTGCAGATCACTTAACTTCTATCGAACCTATGCCATAGAAAATCCTTCAAACAAGTTGATTTGCATTGGTGGAGTGAAATAATCTCTCTCCGTTGGGAGGGAGGAAAAAATAACTGTTTTTGTTTATGCATTTTTGTTTAGAAATGATACTGCAAACACAAAAATATGGTCCTTGGGCTTGAAGCGAACGCGGTCTTGCTGCAACTGATTCCCCCGACTATCCCCGCTTCCTGCACCCTCCTTCCCCCTTTTAGCATGTCACCCTAATATCGCCTCCCCTCCTCCTCTGTCCTTCCCTCACTCTCCATCGTCCCTTTTCACCTAACCCTCACCCCTACCATCCTCCTCCCTCCTTGATTCATTCCTTTCCAGCACCCGCGTCCAACCTCTCTCTGCCGAGCTGTCCCTCATCTCCCAGGCTCTCCATCACCGCTGACCCTTACATCTCCTCTCTTTCACCCTCTCTTAAACTCCCCATTGGCTTCACCTTGACCCTTACCTTGTCTCTCATCTACCTCCAAACCCAGAGACCCTCATATGTAAGGCTGAAAATAAAAGAGGAGGGGAAAATAGGAGATTGGAAGAAGGGGAGAGCGTCGAGAAGGGACGTTATGAAATGTCAAGAATGAGTGACAGGCGGAATCATAGAAGTTAAAGCGTTAGCTACATATAGATTTGAGTTATGGGATGTATTTTCAAAGTGCACACACACTTGTAACACACTTGTACCTTCACAAACACACACACACCAGTCCACAAGAGCTGTCAAAGAAAATGGTCACACTGGGCTGCTCAGGGTGCGGCACAGTGAGCTCAGAGGACACACACACACACACACACACGCACACAGTGCAACATGATCACATTCCTCGCTTAATTCTTGGCTGCTTTCACTCAAAACTAAATCCAAAACAGAGTACAATAAACATAATTTAACCTCTGCTCAGCAAACAATTTGGAGATCAGCCAGTTAATCGTCTTTTGAAACGAAACTGAACGCTCAAACAGTTGGGGCTCACAACCTGCCGATGCATTCTGAGCATGAACCACATCAGTCTACTGATATGAGATTATACAGTCTCAGTTTGTAACAGAGAGCACAATCTGTCTCAGCATCTATTTAAGATACAACATGGACAGAAAGACTGCAATCCAATCCAGCTGGTGTTACTGGCTCAGGTAGATTAAAGCTTTTCCCACTGAGTCTACTTATACAGCTAATGATTACTTTAATGATTGATGAATCTGACATTTCCCTGATTGATCATTTAGTCTCAGAAGCATAAAATGTAAAAAATATCCATCACAAATTCCCAAACTGACAACTTTAAATAGCTTGTTTGTTCAACCCACTGTATTGCACATTGAAGTGCCCAGCCCATATGCACTCATAAAAAGCTAAAAATTATTGTAGCAATGATGAAATGTTTATCAGAAAAGACCAGAACTTCTATATTAGATTCCAAACTTTCCTTTTCGTTTTTCCAAAGCTCGACAAATAAAATGCCACTAAACAGGTTCCTTCCATTGTAAAAATAATGGGTGCAGCTACCCTGGAATCACACACTGGTTTGTGGATTCCCATTTAGAAGCCTCAATATTGGCATCTTGGCCATCATCATCTTGATTTCTTGGAACTAAATGTGAACATATTTGGCCGAGAGGCTGGCGCTGTGATGGAGTGAGGGGTGGATCTGACAGAGAAGTCGAGGACGCTATCAGACAGCTAGTCACTCAAGTGACATAACTTTAAATATGGACAACTGTAAGCCTTAATAAAATGTAAAAAGGTAAGTTATAAAATAATCACCCCCTGTACAGTTGTCATGAATGCTGAAATTAGCTATTGTAACCAAACCGTTATTTGGTTCCAGGCTATAATTATTTTTAAAATACAATGCAACATATGATATGAAGCAGTGAAAGCAGCAAATCCTGTCATTTCAGAAGCTTGAACAAGCAAAATGTTTGAATTCTTCCATGATTAATCACTTTAATGATTTAAACATTTATCGAAATTATTAATAAACTGAACAATGGTGCCAATCTTCATAAAATGGCCACAGGCAATTATCTTTAACACTGCGTGATCATTGAGAGAGCGAGAGTGATGGTGAATTGGTGATGAGTGCAGCCAACACTGAGGATGAGCTAGAAACCAGTAGTATGACGGGAATGCACTGATGCATTTGCAGGCGTGGGCTTCATTAACTGCAAAAACACATATACATACACTGAAGGTTTTGACATTGAAATGTTACACGCATGCACACACATGCATGCACACACACACACACACACACACACACACAGGGGTGGGGAATGTATTCCATTAGTGGATGCTGTAGGTACCAGAACTCTGGCTGTGCTCAGTCTCTAATGGCCTTAGTCCTGCAGCCCTCCGGTGATCCAACAAATGCAACTGACTGTCACAGTGGCAGGAGTGTATGTGTGTGTGTGTGTGTGTGTGTGTGTGTGTGTGCGTGTGTGCGTGTGTGTGTGTGTGTGTGTGTGTGTGTGTGTGTGTGTGTGCGCGTGTGTGTGTGCGCGTGTGCACGCACCTTGCCAGTGTGCCCCCCCTGTGGAGCTTGTCTCTTGCCTGCTGGTGGCACTGCATTTGCGACCAGTGGTTACACAGCAAGGGGTCAGTATTAAGCGACTTTTGCTGAAAATTGAACATCCGCAACTTTTACTGTAAGTGTTATTACAACTCGTTGAAATAAAAAGTGACACTACTACTAATACTGTCTCACTTTATTGCTTTCAAAGCAAAGAGATTCGTTCACCCCTGTATTCAATTTTATTCTCACTGAAATTATGAGTCAAATTGTGTTTCCTCATTAGCTGAGGCCGTCACATCGCAGGCAGAGGTCAGGGTCCCTGCAGTATCATGTCAAGCCACTGGACCTTTGCTCCCCTTGTGTGCAGTCAGGTCAGAGCTGTGTGACAGCTGTGGGCCCCTCCTGCTCTCGTCCTGGCAGCTGCTGCTGCCTCTGGCACTGCTCCAGACGCACCACATTTAACCTAAACTGGCCCTGACTGGAAATGAGCATTGCTGTAACAACGACAAGCTGTAGAGTTTTTACAGCTTTACTTTAGAGCTAAAATATGACAAACTTGCAATTTTATCCATGTTCAAGCTGTTTTCATTCAACTGACAAATTATTTTTAAATGATGAATTCCATCATCTGGAAAATCAAATAAACAGGCTTAAATAAATGCTGTGTTTGGCTTATTCAAAAAGTAACAAGTAAATGGAGTAACTCTGCCATGAATTGATTAGCGCTGGACAAGTTGTTATTGTAATAAGGTCTCAGCTTATGCCATTTTTCTTGCCAGCTTCAGATGACAGTATTTTGGCAATAGTAAAATGTTTTAACTAATGACGTATTCACTGAGACTTAATAATATTCTGTTATAAATGTTGTGCAATAGGATTAACCATTATGTTTAGCTTATTGATAGTGCTGCAGTCAAGACCATCTCATCTGATACAAAGTGTGCATTGAGACCAAAATAAGACCAAGACTTCTGAGGGGTTGAAACCAAGTAAAGACCAAGACCAGACCAATCCCACACTGCATGACGCACTTACAATTAAGTGTAGTATATGCAATGCATTTTTTTGCACAGGCAGGTCAGTGATAATCCCACAGTTGTGGTCTTGACCAGTCTTGAAATAAAATCCAGACTCCTTACTATCTAAGACCATGACAAATTTAAATAAAAATGCGTTCAATTCTGAGACGAGAATGAGACCTTCAAAAAGTGGTCTTGAGGTCTTGAGTACTACAAAACTCATTCATTCATTCATTTTCCATAATTGCTTGTCTTCGCAAGGGTCGCGAGGGAGAGCTGGAGCCAATCCCAGCTGTCATCGGGCTGAAGGCGGGGTACACCCTGGACAGGTTGCCAGACTATCGCAGGGCCGACAGGTATAGACAGACAACTTTTCACGCACACAGTCACACCTAAGGGCAATTTAGAGTCACCAATCAACCTGACCTGTATGTCTTTGGAATGTGGGAAGAAGCTGGAGACCCCGAAGAGAACCTACGCAGACACGTGGAGAACATGCAAACTCTACTATAAAACTAATTTATCAAAAAAGAAGCAAATTTATTTTAATAGTATTGATAATTCAGGTAACAAAGCTCTTTCTCAAGACATATTTAACAAGCATTAATAAGAATATGTCTTGAGACAGGTCCTTGTGACTGACCATTTTACTTTTGTAAAATAAATCAATGCAAAATTGATTATTGTATTCGGGAATTCATTGGGGTTTTTTTTCGTCTTTAAAATTCTGTAATTGGGGGATTTTTTTTTTCTCCTGCAACACAAAGGAGACAAAGTAGCGAGCATGTTGCCTTCTATTTAAGATGTTGCTAAAGACTGACTTCCCTGACTTAAGTGGTCCTTGACTTGAAAAATGATTAAGATCCCTGGTTGAAACAGAAGTTTAAAATAAATTGACTAGTCCAGAAAACATTCAGAAAACAGTCAAAAAAGAGAACAATGTAATCTATGAGTTTAAACCTTGTCTGGTAAAACATACTGCATATATTACAAGGGTAACAGGGTGTGGTAGGACCCAATTACAGCACAATAGAGCAGGTGAGTAGTTGGTAATGACCTTTAGTTAATCTTTTGGCAGGTTGAATGGAGCAAAGGTGAGTATAATCAGGTTGCAGGTATGTAGGTACAGTTATCAGTTCTGGGGTCAAGCAGAGCTCGTCGAGAGAGACTTATAGCAGGGAGTTTGTGGGGAAAGTGGGGACTCCACAGAGTGGCAGACAGGGCTTGTGGTCAAGGAAGAAGCAGAGTTGGCGTCAAGCAGGCAGACACAAATCCAGTAGGAGCACGCAGCAGGATCAACGAGGACAGGTGGGGAATCGATGTACAATCAGAACAATAAACACCAGCGGCACTCACACAGAGGAGATGTTTCGCTCTCCGAAAGCCGAATCAGTACACCGCACACCCACATGCAGACGAGAACCAAAAAGTGCACAGGCAAGACTCATGGTCGGGGACAGAAGGCTGTAAGGTTTACCGGGGCAGAGACGAGGAGAGGTGTCAGAGGTGAGCCAAGTCAAAACCAGGAAAACAGTCTGAGAGTGAGTGCTGGAAGGTCAGGCATGGAAACGAAGACAATCTAGAAAAGAGTGAGTGGAATGAGGCTGCTTCGATACTGGCTTGATTGGAGATGAAGTGCAGCTGGGAGCACCAGGTGGAGGTGATGAGGCTGATGAGGAGGAGTGGCCGGGTGGAGTGAGAGGTGGAGGTGGAGTAAGTTGAAAAAAATCCCACAGCAGCAGGAGAGGCAGAGCAGACTGTGACAAAAAGAGTCATTTGAAACTGTTAATCACATAGTTCATTCACCAAATTGTATTTCAAATGCAACTGAAATGTGCAGCACCTTGCACCGTGCATTATGAACATTGCATGTTATCTTACAAAACATGACAACAGCTGACTAAATACAATCAAAACACTGCCAGATCACACTTGTTTTACAAGATGTCATCTTTATCTAAATTCCCACCCTGCTAGTTGTGGGGGAGTGCAAACTGACCAATGTGTTGTTTTAATTTTTCACTGGTTTTTTGTTTTGTTTTGTATTTTAAATCAGACGTTGATAACATTAGTAGGTAACAGATGCATTTCATAGCAAATTATGTAAATACATCATATAAATCTATGAAATAAGATTATTAACTTTAATAAACTATTATTTCTAGTGCTGACTAGCGATGGTTTAATTGACTAGGCAACTTACAGCACACATCCCCACTTTATAGCCATGATTATATTTAACCTATATAATTCAGTTGATGGATGTATTGTCCACTGTATTGCTTGTTGAATTTTTGCCAGCCCCCTGTATAACAAAAATTCAGCTTCTATTCATCACAAAAAAAGCTTGGACTAAATCCAAATCAAGTGTTGTGCTGCGTGGAGCTGCAAAGGAGCATAGGCAGTAAGGTAAATGTAAATATGTTTTCATGTATTTATGGTGACATGCACTGTGACTACAGAGTAACAAATCCCAAAACATCTTCCAGAGGAAGCTCGGCATTGTCGGAGGTGTAAAAGTGGAGCTTTTAGGGCCCCGCATTTGTCAGCTCCGGAGAGAACACCGCTGACAGCAAACTCACTCTTGCACACAGTAACACACCTCTGATGGATGGCGAAACATATGACAGGATTTTTGCTTCATCTACCTCGCAGATTACACTCCGACTCAAAGACAGACCCCCACAGAGACAGAGACAGGAAAAGAGAGAGAAAAGTCTTGCGCATATGTGTCTACACGTGTGATTGTTTTATGAGAGACACCTTGACGGAGGAAGGAGACCACTGAGGCATTACTCCTAAAAACTCACATTTAATCTGTCTCTTTCTCCTTACTTCCTTCTCTGCGTCGCAAAGCACCAATCTCTCCATCACATCCCTGTGTGACTCAGCATCCCACTGATCAAACACCGTCTCGTCCTTCCTCTCCTTCATTTCCATCTCCCTTCCTCTCTGACAGACAGTCGAAGGCGCCCACACACAAACCGCTCCCTAAAATGCCCCCCTGAGGGACTAACCCTGTATTCTTGAAAAGAGGAAGCGCCCTCCAGGAGCAGGCTTTACAGAAAAAGTAGTGAATAACTAGCAAGAGAGAAAATAACAAGATAAGATCACAAACACAACTCTCTCTCTCCCTCTCTCTATTCTTTCCTCAAGCCCCAGTGCATAGCTCGCAGCAAGGATACCAGGAGACAGTGGGGCATATTTGTCTTTTTTACAGCTTCACATATTTCTCCCTTCATGATATTGTCCTGACTTTTTTTGCAACACTGTCCCTAAAACCTTGAAAAGGGTGAAAAGCCCAAAAAGCCACAGGCTAATAAATCCCTACATTTAAGAAGAGTCTTTAAAGTCTCCATCTTTTAACTGTCAGTGTTACAAATCATTCGGATAGACCAGCCAATCTCAGATGAGCTGCCCAACAGTCCAGAGGATTAGTGATTACAACAGAATGGATAAAACTGATAGTTATTAGTGCAGTGGCTTGTGGGAAAGCTAAACAATCACCCCTATGATTAGGTTTCATGAGAGCATGACATGAGATCAAATGACAAGATCAGCCGGCCTCCGAGGGAAGAGGAGATAGAAAGAACTGTGTTCATGATCTTATCTTTGTGGTCTGTTTTCAGTGGTTAATGAGTAGTTCACCAATGGTGTACTATCTCCTGAACACTAGCAACACCTAGACGCAGTAGGAAATTTGAGAGGGGACAAGGGGTTCGGCATCCCGCTTGTTAGCAAAAGGACCAAAATGCGCCCCTCCTCCCCTCTTAACTGAAACCTGGAGTTATATCGTTTTTCTTGTGCTGCTTTCAGATGCCTTTCACAAGTATTTAAACATTTAACATTTAAAATTATGTTACAAAATAATTATTTTTAAGTGCTTTTTTTTATTTGATAATTTCTGTTTTTCTGTCTTCTTGTAAAGCTAATTTTCAGGTAATTTTCTTGTACTTTATACTAATTTCTTGCTAATTTGGGGGTCATTTTGTCTTGTTGCTTATTGCCTTTTTCCAATGTTTTTTGAAAGAAATCAAGCCACTTTGCTCAGGTTTGCCCCCCCTCTTCATTTAGGTCCAGACCCAGACACTGTTGGAAAGACAAAATTTTTAGCTGTCTTTGCTTCATTGTTTTGTACTCCAAATATTATAGAAAATATGTCAAATTTCTTGATGACTGGAACCAAACAATGATTTTAAGAAAAAGGCCTTTAAAGTTTGCAGTACAGTGGCCGCAAAGATACATGACAGAGTCCTTTGGCCTTCTAAACTGGGAGCACAGGCTGTCCCTTCTGTTTACGTGAGAAGAACTGCGGCCCGTTTGACAATTGAAGTGAACATAAAGATAGTGATGGACTTCAAACAACAATATTCACTAAACTGATTCATTTTAATGCAAAAACCCTTTTGATTCTTTTGGTCAGGGCACCCTTTTGGACTAAAGTTATTTAAATAAATGAGGATTGGATGCATATTTGGACTTGAGGACCACGTCAAAGTTAGGGAGTCACCACAGTTTTTTCCCCTTCCTCTTGTTCTCCATGCACTTGTTCCAGGAAATCTGAACAAATTATACTTTGGTGCTCACCGTTTCCATATTGAAATTAACGATTGGATTGTGGAAGATCTAACTAATCGAACAATGTGGGGCATGTCCAGTAGGAGAAGGGTTCAATTATCATCTGAATTTGGTGATAAAACGTTCATATTCTGAAAGCCAAGACTTTGATTATTTAAAATCAAACACAACTCCAAAATCAAAATGAGGGACTATCCTTATGTCATACCTGTGAGTGTTATGACTCAAATGGGGTGTGCTGAGGTGTGATCACCCCCTGTGTGACCCCCTTGCACTGGCATGTAATAGACAATTTGACTATGTCACCTGCACTATGCACTGCTTCAAGTTACCAGCACCCAAACCAGCAGCTTGCATAGCATGCACCTGCAGCCTTTGAGGGCTCAAATCATGCACAAAAATGACTCATGGCTGGACTCTTCTGTTTTCAGACAGAGGGTTTTTTAGGCTTGAGCAAAAATCCATGCTCTTAACCAGCAGTTTTCCATTTGAACTACACCCAACCTCATCCTTGTACTACCATAATTTGACTGATTCATACTATAAAATACAGTCTTGTCACCAGTGTGATTAGAAAACGACATGTTTCTGCTATTAGTTACATCCATTCACTGACAGCAGATCACCATTTTAAGTGCCACAGCAATCCCTGGCCTCATGTCACCTTATAATAATGACTTAAATAGATAACTAGATCATGTAACTACTAAGTGAAGCAGGGTGGCCATGTAACGTGGGTAATCTGCACATCCCCCAGTGGACACAAGCCATAATTTGTACAGCCTTTGTCACCTAAACATAAACATATGTCATTGTTGGGGATTTGACAATGTTGTTTTTCATTGAAGAACACTCAGTACATTTAAACAATGTTGGAAAATGTCAAATTCTTTTCTTAGTCCAACTAAAACTGGGGTTTTAAAATACATATAATATGTTAGTCTGACTGTGATCGGACTGAGTCGAATTTCTCAAAGTCGGACTAACACACCTAAATAACGCGATTGAGGGTTGATTTACTCTCTCATGTATATGAAGAGGAAGGGGAGGAAAACAAACCAAGACGAAGGTATCAAGTAGAGTGTATACATACAAAATGTACAGCGCCAAAAATGTATCCATGTTTTCACCGTTCAACTTGCAGCCTGGTTGCTTGGTGACGTAATAGATCAACAATAAGAAGGTCCAATGGCAAATACCTGAGAGGGAGCATATTGCGGAGTTGGACATACTTCCATCAGTAAATCGATTCTCCCCCAGTGCTTGTATACTGGGACAAGGACAGTAGTCCAGTTTAATGGCCTAATCGAGCTTCTGTAACTCAACTTAACTGTGCATGCAAATGTACTGACTCTCTTCAGCTTGAGGGTCAACTTTAAGTATAAGGAACAAAGCTGGCATATAGGGAGGGAAAAATAAAAATAACTGCCACTGAGTCCCTTCCTTACTCTTGATATCAATATTGCAAGCATGTGGGCTAGCGTATGCATGTCACCATCAGCGATGCCTGGCAACAATGCCTTCAGGATCTCCTGCATTATTCAGAGAGCCCAACAAGCGCAAGGGCTCTGCCATTATCTATTTAAATCTGAGTGCAGGCATGTCCCACTGAAAGCGTGTTCTTGCACCGCCACCTGCCCCGCTTACAAGAGATTGAGAGGGCTGGAGAGAGGAGGCAAGGGACCGGCTGATGTAAACGAGGGAGGAAAACATGCAGAAGGACAGTGGTGGAGAACCCGAAATGTTATTGTTGAGGGGGGGTGGGGGTGACAAAGACGCAGAGAGGTAGAGGTCGCAACGAGATGAGGACAGAGGAGGGGGTGGAATTAAGCATGACAGCTATTAGAGTAAGGCTGGGAGGTTAGACAAATGTAGTGAAATAAAAATGGGAGACAAAGTCGAGAAAATGGAGGCAGGGTACGAAGTGATGGAGGCACATATTAAGATGGCATTAGGGAAATAGGCAGAAGATGAGATGGGGGGAGGAGAGGAGAGAATGAGATGATGAATGAAGCGAAGGAAGAAAGAGGAAGGAAGGAGGAAGCATGAAAGGGTAGGAATTCAAAGTGAGAAATACAAGCCAAAAGAATAGGGAAAACTAGACAGAAAGCAGGACGGGAGCCAGAGAAGAAGGAGAGAGGAAATGAAGGAAGGAACCGAGCAAAAGAAGGGGAAAGACATTTTAAAAAGTGGTGCACCTTGAGCAGAGAACGAGGGTAAATGAAATGAATAGCTACCGTAAGATGTAGCATTTAAAGACTACTCCTCTCTATCATTTCATGTCTCACTCCCTCCCACCTCGCTCCCCTCCATCACCCATTCATCAAATCACTGCCATCCCTTCATCCTGAGTCATCGACGCAATTGCTCATCCACTCCATTAGGCCATCATCCCACCCTCCTTTATTCCTACTCTTCCCCTCCCGCTCCTCCATCCTCTGATCATCTTCAGGTAAAACACATCCCTCTTATGGTGTCATTGTGAGGGGAGAGCCATGCCTCGACCATAAAAACATCCAGTTTAACACGTCATTTAATCTGGCATCAAGTCTTTTGATGTCGTTCCAATTTACTCCCCACTGGGGAGAGATAATTTCATATCCAATCAATCAGCTTGTTTCAAGGGTTTTCCATGAATCAGTCTTGAACATGTATTCCATTTGCCGTTTTTTGCTTAACCAAAAGCAAAAACAGAGTCAAATTGAAAGAAAGTGATTAAAAACTGTTTATCTGCTCTAACATCAGCTGTTAGCTGCCCTGGCTAACTAGCTAACTAAACACAATAGTGAACTAACGTTTTGTTTTAATTTAACTGTATGGATGACAATAGACTGGTGTTGGAGTAACTCCTAAAACCTTGAATTTAGCATTCCGGGTTCCCTTCTGTTGAAGTCAGTGTTTTTTTGAATGGGATTTTAGTTAGATGCTTGAAATAAGGTCTGTGGTTAACACAAGCTGAAATACGCTTCTTGTACATTTTGAAGCCTTTCCATGTCTTAAGAGAAGACGGTTGCTAACAAGTAGCTAAATAAGACTACAGTTCATCATTATGCTGAACACGGCTTTACACCTTTGTTGTGGTGGTGACATTAAGTCATGTGACTGCAATGAAGAGACTGTTTAAAACCAAACTTTTCCCTTTTCCCTTTGGCAGTTGCATTTCAGTTTTAAAAATCCTTAGAGTGATGTTTATATGTGAAAATTATCTTGGTGAAAAAATCCTGTAGGCCTAATTATCTTAAAGTTTTGTTTGCCGCAGAGCTTATTTTTTTGCAATAATATAATAAATAAATGAAATAAATAATCTGGGAAAAAATACCATTGGCTTTTCATCGAGGGAACCATAGTGACGTTAATTTCCGTAAAAAACGTCATCCCTGGGGCACTCTATTAGCTTTCAACATCATCAGCAGTAGAGAATGACTAACCATATGTTTTTTTATACATATACATTTTTATGACACTTAAAAAACATGTTTACTTTACTTGCCAGAATACCAGATTATTGTGCACAGTAAGTATATAGATGCTTCATTCTGCCTTGATAACAATAATTTTATGACATTTTCATAGCAATCCTATCATCCTAACAGTCATGCAGAGGAAAAAAATGCATTTCACAACTGGGTGCCAACTACTTATATTATTACTCCTGCACACAATCGTCATGGGAAACACTGAGCAGCATGTATTTCCCCTGACAATTACAACAGAACATACAGTTAGAATATGCAATGCAAACACACATATCCCAGGCTGCTTTTCTCAAGCACACAACTCCACAGGAAGTATGTTTAGTATTACCTGCACCATACGCTTTTTTACTGTGAGTACAGGGACTTACACAAAGAAACAAACACACCCACAGGGAGGGGTCATACTGTTGAACTCCCCATGTACTGAATGGCTGTGACTCACGGTCATCAATCACCAAATTCATCAATTCATCAATCATGAAAGAAGGCAAGATTGAAAACACCCCCATCCACACACAAACACACATTTTTTCCATCAATATATGAATGAACATATGCTAATATGATTCATTTCCAGAAGCACTTGAGCCACAGTCCTCAAATCAGCTTCTCTCATGCTCTGTTTTTCTCTCTCTCTCACTGATTTTAGCGTGAAATGCTCAGTGATAACTCTGCCGCAGTTCTCCATGCAGCCCATAATCACTGCAGCGCTCGCTCACTTACTCTGTCAGTCAGAGAGGAATGGAGAGGGCCAGCTGACACCCAACACCCACCCATCCTCCCCCCAAGCCCCCTTACAAACACACACATCAACAACCACTCAAAGAAACACTCACACAAGCAAGCGAAGGCAACCAGACAACCCCACCGCTTAAAGACACCACAGGCCAACTCGCCTGGCTAGAAATGGGCAATGGACTTGGGCTTGGGGCTTGCTAGGGTGGAAAGGGGAACAATTTCATGCCCAAGTGCATCAGAGAGGAGTACACTGGGAACACGAGCAAACATTTTTCCACCCAGATAGGTTACAGCAATTACCCTCGCCTCTTTAACCTTGCCGCTCGCCTGCAAGCTCTGTTTCAGGTCCCATCCACAAGACGATTCAAATACTGAGTTTGTACTGGAGTGTTGGGGGTTGGGTGGGTATCTTTCTCTCCATTACATCATTTTGAGCATGTTGAGTGGCCTGCACTTCTATTGTGAGTGTGTAGTTCTCGAATGGCGTTTATTGGTTTGGGTTGACCCGTTATCCTGCAGTATGTGTGATCAAACATGCAGCATTCGGGCAGGGGGGAGGAGTGTCAAAACAAGGTGCTAACTCTGCAGTAAGAGCAGCTCCATTATAGCAATAGGTTTATGGATATGAGGGGGAGTGCTGACAATTAACCCTTTGAGACCTGAGCAAATTGGCTTGATGTCTAACATCAGTAAAAGGTTTTAAGCAATTTAGGAAGAAAAGACCCAAAAATTACAACAACAGAAAAATTGTAAAAAGTAAAACAAAATAAATTTGAACAAAAACAAAGAAATTAACTTTTTTTTTAAAAAAGTGCATAAAAATAATAATAATAATTCTTTAAAATAATTGTAAATATAGCATTATAATAATTATAGATATATCTTTGTGGAAAATTTTCCTGAGCTTTTCAAAAGAAAAATTCCAAATCTACTAATTTCTTGCAACTTGCAAAACAGTTCATGCCAAGTTGCTCATTGCCTTTCCCCCCATGTTTTCAAAAGAAAGCAAACCAGTATGCTTAGATTATGAAGATTAATATACTTGTGAAGATGTCAGAACCCAGCCCAGGAAAAGTGATGTTGATCCAGGTTACAAAGGGTTAAGAGTGTGTGAAGGATATGAAAATACATCCATATGCATATGTGTGACGCCTTCACTCCACCAAACCTGGATTAACAAAACAGACCTCCCTTTTTTATTAATGTTTGTTTTGTCGCCAATGCTGTGAGCCTGCCAACAGTGAGTGGGGAAGAGAAAGCCCTTCTGACAGGGGAAAAGATTAGCAGTAATATTACTACAAACACACTTAGAAAATGTCAGGGTTATATCAAGCACACTTGGAACAACCTTAACATCTGTTCAGTGCCTCTAGAAATATTATATTGACCATGCTGACAGTCATTATTTTGCTAAATCACTGTGTATGTTGATCAGTATGCCATCAAGACCAAGCTATCCTAACTTTTTGTCCCTAGTAGAGCTCAAGTTTAAAAAACATTGGATCCTACATTCCTCTTAAAGCAACTATTGCGGCTTCTAGATTAGCTTGAAATAGCCGCCCACAGACACAGTCAGATATGACCAACTCACTGTATTTCATTGTACTCACTGTTTTTGATTGATGATCCAGGGCTCTTTGGGTGTTGACTGATTTGCAGGATAATCAATAATTAATTAATAATTAATTAATTTGTAATATTAATTAATAATTTATATATTATTTTGCTATATAACACTGAACTGATTTGTCAGAATTAAAAAAAAAAACAAAACGAACGTTCTCCCAAAATAAACGGGCCTTTATGAAATCAAATCAGTCGGGTGAAATGAACAAAATGTATCGAGCAATAAAACTGAGATTAAACCAAAAAACACTGCAGTTTAAGGCTGTATCCTCTTCGGTGTCTTCCCTATTAACTATTTTCACACACCTACCTTCAATGAGTGGATCCTAAGGTGGCAGGTCAGGTGATGCATTCAAGGCCCACTAGAAATGGCTCTAACAGCAACCAAAAGTGTCTTTTTGTCAAACTCTTGTTTGGTGTAAGCACAATCCTTTCAAATGGCCCTAGTTTTTAATGCAGGCTTTTCAATCATACATTTCAAGTCTCCAGGCCAATGTCAAAATCATCAGGGTTACTCTCAGGGCGTTTACTTTCTTGGTGCAATAGATTCACACTGTGCCCGAGTACAACTCGGCTACAGTGTAGAAGAGGCTGCTGCAGATGGATACTGCTACCATTTGAGTGTTTTGAGTGTTTGGTACCATAGACTGAATATGAAGATGGATGACACATCCCCACGTACCCCAGCTATGTAAAGGGAAGCCCAAATATCTGAGATACCGCCACTGAGATCTTGTGCTGGTGACTTAATTCTGAAAACTCTTTAAGCATTTCTTTCAAATTGTCTCTCCTAATTGATGTGGCACAGAGAAGGTGAGTGGGGCCTTAAAAATGTTTGACATAACTGATGCATTCTACCTGTATAACTGAGATATACCATAAGTGATGCACCAAGTGATACACCTGCCTCAGTTTGCATATGCAAGCTTATGGATACTCATCTACTGCAACATTTAGCCAACACTGACTCCACTTTGCATTAGGAAAAAACATGCATGCACCTGGTTATTTTAGCTTCAATAATATCTGCAGCATCTAATCGTTTCATCTCTGCCGGCCTGCGTTTCATAATGTCAGTAATCTCCCTCCTTCCTTCTGTTTGGCTCTGTGAGGAAGAAACAGCTGCAGGACAGGCAACATTTGAAATGACTGATGTTACATCCACTGATTAACTCAAAGGTAAATGTTATACTGTTAATTACCACAAGGATATTAGCAAGCAAGTCAGATTAGACCATGAATCAGTCATGGTGGCCCCTGAAGACCCTGGGCTGATTATTACACTCAAAAAAAAAAAAAATCAGCATCCTGATCATTCAAATCGAGAACTACGCCTATGCTCTTATCACTCCACTCCACATCTTATCCTCCGAGCTGACTTTATCCACTTAGATAGTAGTTTACTTCACATCTGTCATAGTTATTGTACTCTGATTTGTTTTACCATTTTATCATCGGACATTTAATGATATGGCTGCAAAAAAAAAAAAAACAGCTTCCATATTAATAAAAGTTAAATGGTTAATGTCTTGATCAACCTGACAACATTTTTACCTCACCTCCATAAAGCACATAGATGACAGAACATGGCGTACTTATATTGCGCATGAATAGCTGCTGATCTGTTGGTTGTGCCTGTGAGAGCCCAATAAAACCCCCAGTGCTAGAGTTGAATGCTCTTTATTGATATGCAATATGCAAAATGGCTTCTTTATGGCTTAACACTCAGAGTGGTTTATAAGAGTCGGGCCGAGGGGGAAGGAGAGGCAGAGAGATGAGCAGAGAAAATGAAAAAGAGAAAGAGAAGCAGGGAGGGAATATGTGCACAGCAAGCCACTGCTTTCCCTAAACTGTCCATATCGGCAGCAATTTTAAATGAATGCACTGTATCAACATGGAGAGGTTTTCTTTCAAATAACACTCCTCTGCCCTACGGTTTCATGCAGCGGTCAGCTATAGAGGCAACTGTAACAATATGAAAACCCACAAAGCCCTTCACCTCGTCATGAAGACCAGTATTGGTTTCCCACCACTGCAGGATTTCAGCACGGAGCTTTGATATACTGTGCGATGATAACAAAGTGCTTTGTTGAAAAGGGATACTCTATCAGTGCCAGATTGTATTGGGAGGATAAAGTAATGGGGATTCTGAAAGGTTTGACTCCAAAGCAGCTATTAATGGCAGAGAAATCTGATATGTAATACTGCTTGACTTTTTAAAGAAGGTCCACATTACATTTCTCAATGCTCAGTGCGATACATTAAGCACACCTTTTGTCAAGCCCAAAAAAACCAAATAAAGTTTTCCTTTCAAGTCTGAAATCATTTAAAAATGTTGGAAGTACAAACCTTGGCATGTTTTGGCATCATTTGGTTTTGTAAGGATAGTCCTTTTATCAAACGGAGATAGTAGTTTTAACCATACTTGCATCATGGCTATTGGGATGGCAAGTCAGTCTGTTGGTCCACCACTTTTGTCTACACTAAAATATTTAACACACTGTCATCCCAAGTCTTTACATGTTGTAATGGACTTCCATGTCTACCCAAAACATTTCAGGTATCCTCCTGTGTCTGCTCTTTACGTTCATGTGGTTATGTTTAGACAACACAAGCACATGGCAACCAACGCCGAAACGTCAATGAACACACATGCTGGCACAGATTTTTAAGATTAGGGGAAGGAGGCACATGGTAAGGTGTAGAAAATAAAACCTTATCCACATGGGAACACTGGACTCCTGAATGAAAGTCTGGGGTTTGTTGGACCCATCCACCACCACCTTATATTACGTTGTTATCGGCAGCGTTTCAACCTGACGCTGTATTTTATGCAAATGTGGTTCTGTCCATAGAATTATCAAGTGACGTCACCTGTGCGCCTATTATGCAGAGGCGGCAGGTGCCATTCGGCTGTCTGCCGGCAAACAGTTCTGTCCGGCAGAGTTTTCAGCTGATGATGTCCAGCAGCATTATATGCACACACAAAAGATGGCTTTTGGAGTTGCAATCTTACACCAAAAGCATTTTCAAAGTGGCAGCATTTTGCTATTCGGAATGAGAACAGGCTGAAAAAGCTCAAAACAAATTTTTTTCAGTTGTTGTTGAGATATTTCAGTTGCAAAAAAATTATGGCAACTGAATCTGAGATGAAGATGTAAACAAAGTGTAGTGAGGGGACAATTCTATCTAATATCAGGCAATATCTAAACAGTTGGATGGATGAATTGGCGTGACATTATCTAGACACATTTAAGCCGACCCTTAATATGAACTCTGGTGATTTTGGTAAGTTCTTTGCGTTTGCTCTTATGTCAACATGAAGTAAAAATTCCAAATTTCTCCAATACTTTGGTTTATGACCAAATAGCTGCAAAAGTCATGACACTGCTATCAGCCCCAGCAATATTGTGTATTCAATGCTAATTAGAAATTATGGCATGCTAACACGCCAAACTAAGTTGTTGAACATGGTATAAACATTATATCTGATAACAATCCAGTCTCCACAGAAAATGTTCTTATTGCATGTGTAGGAAACCCTGTGTTGGCATTTAGCTCAAAGCACAGCTTCACGGTGGTGTTAGCATGTCTGTAAATACCTAATCTTGTTATTGTGTTTGTATACGCAAAAATCAAATCAATGTTGTGCACAATAAGTTAATATCCTAAGTTGTTTGACACTGACCAATCATGTATCCTGTTAGATATTGGAAATTGTGTCACTTTGTGCCAAGACATTGTTTGTTTCTCAAGCGATTATGCAGGATAATGAACTGAAACCTTTCGGTGTCCGTCATATTATCATGGATCTTCCAAGGTGTTGCCTTTCCTACTTACTGCTTCTCTTTTTCTAGTATGCAGTATGCAGGAATCTTAAACAGATGCCAACATGGCACTTAATCTTGCAACCATGCAACCATCACAACGGAGCATCATTACCGAGTCTTTTATATGGTGGTGAAAAGAAATAATGGGATTTGTGCAGTGTGTGTTGATGCACCAAAATGAGCCCTGGCAAATTCAATCCTACACACTGCAAGAAATGTCCACCACATATTGTCTATCCTTTTTTCTTTGATTCAAGAAAAGAAAATCAATTTTAAGGTTGAATGAGACTTGATAAGTCACAGTGAACTGGAATTTTGATTGCACCTTGCTTTTTTAATGCCCTGTATTTCCTGGTGAATGAAGAAGAGACAGTTTGATGAGTCAGAAGAGGCTTGGGAATTTATTTGCTGTTGGGAGTTTTTATTTACGCCCACAGCACAAGGAGTTATGATTAAAAATTGAAATATGATATAAATACTGCAATTCCTCTAGATGTATGTAAGTTAACAAAGTGAAAGAAAACAACTTTATTTCCACGTTAACAACAATCTTTTTTTCTGTGTAATCATTCATGGTTTTGTCAAACAGACCCTTCTTTTCCATTTGATGGACAAAATGAGCAGTGTGTCCTGCCATACAACAGAACCTGCTGTTTCATCACACCAATTTCAAATCTGACAGATTGCAGGCAGAAAACTGCAATTGATTTGATAGTGTCTCTGACTCTTTCTGCAAACTGAGTGGGCAAGTAGGACAGACTCAAGAGGAAACCAAGAGGATTTGGGAGGAAGTCAGCTGGATGTGGCACATTTGCTCACCATACAAGAAAATTAAAAAAATATAATCTTGAGATTTGAGTCATTTTAAGGGAGCACAGTTCCCAGAAGTTAGGGCCGGTGCGCTTAGAGTTTAATGCCAATGCAAGAGGAAACATCCCCCTTAATATTTCTAACACGTGCATTTGTCTCACCCAGTTGTGGACTTTTGTCATGACTAAATTAAAGACATTTATACCATCAATAGATGTCAAAATGCAACACATTCTCATACCAGCTTGCCAAATATCAGCGCTTCATTAGTACTATTCATGTCTACATATGACGTGCTAGGTATCCTCCTGAGTCTGTTGTTAACGCTCCGGGACAGTGTTTCAATTTATGCTTGTTAAATGCATTGTGTCGTTCTTTTCACTGGAAATGTAAAGTTTCTGCTCATTACATGCATTCAGTCTTTTTTCGAAATAAACATACAATATCGGTAAAACACCTCTTATTTGCATTTATTTCTCGTGCAACACAAGAACATGGTTGGAAAAAAACATCATGTTTTGTTCCAACAGTCATACAGGAAGCAAACAGTGGGTTTGCAGGTGGAAGTTCAGGGTTTGTTGGACCCTGCCCTATAGGGACTTTCAAGCTTCTTATATCATGTCCTAACTGGCAGTGTTTTAAACTAATGCAGCGTATAATATTACCGTGAAAGATGCCATCCAGCTGCATTAGAAACTGACGCCACCCAGTGGCATATCATACTGCTGCTAAAGATGCTGTACAACTGCTTAGCAACATATCCTAATGCCGCGAAAGATGCTGTCCAGCCACATTAAAAACTGACACCAACCAGTGGCATCATACCTGCACAAAAAGTGCCTTTGGTCATTGGTGTCTGAAATCACTGACCAAGCAGCAGTATATCATGAGTTCACAATGAGAATAGGCTGGGAAATTCACAAAATGTGCATAAATATTCACCAGAATGCAGGAAAGTAGGTGTTTGCTGCTCAAAACCCACTGACCCTCAAATAACCATTTCACATGTGTCAGCTCCCGATGGTGAAACGAAATCTATGCCCCTGGCTTTAATCTTTTTTTCTTTTTCTTTTTTCCCCCCACTGGTACTAAAAAACTACAGTGGAGTGGTCAGTCAGTTTGTTATCCAAACACATTTTATTTTTTGTAATCAGGCTTTGGAGGCACATGGTGCTGGATGCAAGGACGTTCAGCCAATGTACATCACACAACATCAGAGCCCTTTAATACATTAACTAAGGCAACCCGCCACCTATGCACTTGCACACACTAAGCAAGACACAGCCTTGATTCCCAGTAATCAGAGGCAGAAACGCTACTCAGGTTCCTTTAATTAACTCCAAATGCATTGGATGAACACAAATCAAGCTTACGCAGTCTGTGGTTTAACCATAATTTCCCACAATCATCCTTCATGTAGGCAAATTCCACATCACACACTATAGGCAGAAGTATCAAACCACACCTGCGTGGTGTGGATGAGCCATGTTCTACATGTCATATCTATCCCACATCCAAATAATCCAACTAATGCCGTGAGATACAGTAAGGCGGTGCCATAAGAAGTGCTGTATTGCAGCGGTATGGCCGTAGCATATAGGAAAAGAGGCCAGATAATTCATGTGAAACCAGATGTTAAGGAAGAGATTGGTCATTATCTTTCAAAGGAGCGCCAAACGTGCATTACAGCACGACTGCGCTGTAAAAAGTCGCCTCCGTCAACCCTATAATCATCCTCACAGTACACAGGTAGAGTAATAAATGTGCAGCATCCTAAACGATCCCCACCTCGCAACCCCTCGAGGATTCCTGGACCGGGGTGGTCCTGAGGAATCATCTCCTCCATGTCCCAAGCGCCGTGCTCGGTGTACGCGGCTCTTGTATGATTAATTAAGCCGTTGTGCATCTCTTGCTTTGCAGTGTAAACGCGCTACTTCTGCAGCCGCGAATTCCTCTCCGGGACATACACACGCAGACACACAAAACACACACATGCACGCACAAGCGCGCTTTCACGGTCAGTGAACATTTACGCACGAATGAAACTCGGCGATCATCAACATGTCAGAGTGTTTTCCATATGTGTTTGAAATTGCCAGCCAAAGAGGTGCTTGTGTGTTGTGCGTGTGTTGTGTGTGTGTGTGTGTGTGTGTGTGTGTGTGTAGCCTATGTGAAGAAGGGGGTCGTCCTGCGTTCGCAAATGGCGCAACTTCTCATTTTTCTCCTGTCAAGTTGACACAGCTGAGAGCCCAGCTGACAGCACACCGACCTGTCACTGCTGTTTAATGGACGGCTGCAGCGATACACACCAATATCTAGTCAGTATCTTCTCCACAAAACACAAAAGCCTGGTCGCGCTGCATGCACGGGTAGTGAGCGATCAAAGCTGTGCACAGGAGCACCTGCACCTCCAGCCGTTTCACTCCGCAATCCACGCGCTGCATGAGAGTCCTACCTTAAAGTCGAGGTTTCTTTACGACGTTTTCACTCAATGTAATCTTCGTTGGAGCAACAGAGACAGATACACACGCCTATTCCGCAGCTCCCCGGTCGCTGTGTGGAGGAGAGCGGAGGAGGCAGAAGCAGCAGTGAGAACCAGCGGTGCTTCATCCTCTGCTCTCTCTCTCTCTCTCTCTCTCTCTCTCTCTCTCTCTCTCTCTCTCTCGCTCTCTGGTTCACAGGCAGGGCTACCCCATTAAAATATTACCGGCAACCGATTGGTCCACGGGATGCACATCGCCCCGCTCCTCTGCTCTAGGAGGAGCAAAATAAAACCGAGAGGACCGAGAAGGCCAGCACTCTACAAATGAATCAATCTTACAAGCCATTTAGCTAAAATGCCAAGTGATTTCTTAAAATTATTTTAAATTTCGATTTTTTTTTCTCAGACATAGTCTACTATCTGCCACATGTTTCCAATGTGGTTGCATTTGAGTGCAAAATAAATAAATAATACTTTTTGAAAGTATTAATAATACCTATTTTGAAAGTGGACCTATAGTAGCTTAGCTTAATGGTAGGGCTGTCAGCCTTAATGTGTTAATTGTGATGCGATTCAGGCAGGTACATAACCCATTCTTTTTTCTTTCTTTTTTTTATCATGTTAATTGCCAGCTGACATTCTCATCTTTAAGACACTGGGCTGAGTTTTAAAGTCAGAGCAATGATACTGGTATCAAATGAAACTAGAAGACTAAGGGAATCCAGTGGCACCAGCCATGTTCTTTATGCTAGTCCCAAGCAGCCTTTTTTACTGTCATTTGATTCCTAATCAAGACAATCTGATAAGAATTGCTTTACCTTGTCAATATGCACTTCAAACTGTTCATTCATACTGTTCACCTGTTCTCCGGCTTGTCCGTGATGTCAAACATGACACACCAATGAAAAAACAACAAAAACACACACACTGAAATGCATACTTGTCTGCTGCAGAGCTGTCTACACAGCTCTGCTCTACTGGCAATGGGTAAGCAGTCTATAGCCTATTTTTAGCGTGTTTATGCGTGTTTTAAAAAACTTGCATGCTTGTGTTACTTTTGGTGGTAAAGGGGTATTACTCAAATGCTCTCCACATACACTCCCCTCCACCATAAATGCTGTTGATGTCATAATAATGCATTATCATCCCAACTTGTCAAATACTGCTGCTTTGTCAGTGGATCTACATGTCAGAATATGACATGGTAGGTACCGTCCTGCATCAGTTTTGGACATTGAGGGACAGTGTATTACTAACATGCATACAGTCTTTTTTCAAAATAAACTTATAACGTACATTTAAAAAAAAGCATTGTTTTTTAGTATTACTTCCAACAAGCATATGGTTAGGTTTAGACAAAACATTGCAGTTTGGTGTAAAATAAGTACAATTGTTACTAACAACATGTGACATATGTCATTGGTTCCCCACCCCCTCTGATAGGCAGCCTAGGCAGCTGCCTATCGCCTACAGGAAGAGCCACAGCTGGAGAGTAATAGTTTACTTGTTATGATTGTTGGGGCTTGAGATTTCTGTCCTATTGTGTTTCTTTAGCTGTGTGTTGTATAATGCTATGATTGAGGAATCAAATGAAAATGGATTACCTATCCAAATAGACACACAACATTACTACGGTGCAGACTACACCTTACTCTGTGGTACAGACCTCCACCCATGATGTTTTTTGTAGCTTAGCCGCCCTTTCTGAATACACCATCATGTCAAGCACTTAACTTAGATGGTAGCTGCTATAAATGGGTCAGAGCAGAGAGACAGAGTGAGAAAGAGAGAGGAAACTGAGAGTAGTTTTCAATTGGCCTTAAGGTCATTTCATGATTACATGAGTGTTTTCTTTCACGATTGATTAAGTGGGCTGATACTTGCAAATAATAACAACAATAACAAAGGTAATGACCAACATTTATTTCTTTCCTGAACTTTTAGCTGAGCTGCTGAAAATGGATAGAGCGTTGTGCATATACTACAGTATGAGAGGAAGAGAAGTCTGAACAGGTGTGCATATGCACATTAGAGGGCATTGAAGCTTTCTTTTTATTTATGTCAGTTCCTAAAGGGGACCATCATTTGGCGCCTTTGGTGTTAGTTTCTCATGATGCTGCGTAAATACATTCAGCGCTGCTGCACCCACAGACACAGAAAAATAAAGGCTCTTCGGTAGTCAATAGCTACAGCAGGATCCACCCTACAAGCTTCTTATCTTCAGCAATAAAGGCTTTTTTTTTGACTGTACAGCATTGATTTAAACATATTGGAAGAAGAATTTTACAGGAGGGTAAATGACAACTTCCATATCATTTCTCTTAGTTTATCTAAAACTGTCCAGTAGGGGATGTAGGCTATAGTGCTGAGTTTATTCTAAAACTCAGCTTCCCCTCTTTCATTAGCAGCTAATAGATATTCATGATATTTAGTACTTTCGAAATGAATATGACTACAATATCTTGTAAGAAAAAAAACAGATGTTTTTATTGAATATAATGAATTGCTTTTCTTTATAACTTGTGATTTTCAGGCGATCACACAGCATTTTCACCCACACTTTAATTTACTGCTGCAGCCTTTTTCAGGAGGGTTCAACATCTTGTTAAGGACTTTGTCACAATAGGAAGTGATCCTGTGAGTGGATTTCAGTTATTCCTAGTATTTTAATGCTTCATCCTTTGCATGAATAATTCTGTTTTTCTTTTAAAAGTAGTGAAAGTTTTGAAACAGGAACAGCTTGGTTAAATTGGCAGCCTTTATTTTCAGCACCATGGTCAGTGACACTGGTACAACACCACTGTGTGAAACTGTTAGTGTGTGTGTGTGTGTGTGTGTGTGTGTGTTTGTGTGTGTGTGTGTGTGTGTTTGTGCAGTGACAATATTGGAGAAAACCTCAAATTTAAATTTTCTAATTGATTTTTGTTGTCTTCAAAATTACCACAAACAGAAGTCCACATTTGGTCAGGGTGCAGCGACAGTCCACTGTTGGTGATGTCAGTGTGTGTGTGTGTGTGTGTGTGTGTGTGTGTGTGTGTGTGTATGTGCGACTGTGTAGGTTTAATAACTGCTCACACCACACCACAAAACTGACACTAAAAATAAATGTGTTGATTTTCAGAATTAAAGTATCAAGTCAACATCAGGGAGTTTGGACTTAGTCAAAGTCTGCTTAGTCTTTAATTCCAAGAACACAGTGTGACCACATCTGCATTTCATTACTTTATAAAGTGATGTTTCAGATCATGCTGGTAACTGCCTAAATGGGAAGGATGTAGATATGCATGCCATAAAACACACGTGCTTCCACACTCCAACCCCAGCAGTAAGTCTAGTTATCACAAAGTGATTGCAGAGAGAGGGTTATGTGTATTAAACATGCCAGCCTCCCACACTGACATTATTATATCAACATGCAACCCTGGGGCCTAAGCTGTGCTGTAGGCAAGTGTGTTTTACTCACCCAAGAATGCATTAATGCTCATGGAAAGTATAGGAGAAAAAATAATGCTTAAGTATATTAGCCTTATTATGTTTGTGGCATCTCTCCTTGTCAATTGCACTCCAGCTTAGCCATGGCACACAATTTTCCTACATAACCAGGCCACTGAGATGTAACTGTGCACTCTCTCTTTCCATGGAAGGCAGCCTAATGAATATTTATTGGTTCACTGGGTCAAGGTGTAATATCCGCATTTTCAACATGACACAACACAGGCCCTCACCCTTCATGTATGTGGCAGGGCATTCATCACTGGGCTAGAATCGTTTACAGCTTGGCCTCGCGCCACCTGCTTCACAGCCTGTCAGCAGAACTGTTTGTATCTTTATTAGCACTCGTCCAAACTATGCTAAAACCAGATGTCTAAAGAACCAGATCCTGGGCTAACTCCAAATTAAGGCAACCCACAGGTTACAGTTTTGTATCATAGAAGAATTTGGAATTTTTCTCTCTCAAAACCTGCTACTTTAATGCAAATCTTGAGATTAAAGTCAAAAATTGCCACAATAAATTTAAAATGCTGTTTTCTGCTCTAGAAACATTCGACAGATGTTATTTGAAAAATCAATATCTCCCACCACACCCCCACCCTCTTACATATTCTCAGAGTCCAAGGGTTAGCAATGGAGGTATTTTTCATAAGAATCAATGAAAGTCAATTGTAAAAACATATCCTCATATTTCTCTCGCACTGGCTCTGTGGGAAATGCAAAGTCTGTAGTGAGATCAACTCTGCACAACATTCCGACATACAAATACAAATCCTCGCATCATATCAAGTACATGGCAAGCATCCAGGATTTCCCAGTACTGTAAAATTAAAGAGGTGATTTGGTGCATTGGTTAGCACTGTCGCCTGACAGCAAGAGGGTTCTGGGTTCAAACCTGCAGGCCGGCTTGAGCCCCTCTGTGTGGAGTTTGTATGTTCTTCCTCCAGTTCTCCGGCTTCCTCCCACTTTCCAAAGAAGGTTAGGTTATTTGGAGACTCTAAATTAGCTGTAGGTGTGAATATGCCTGTGAAGGGTTGTCTGTCTCTATGTGCCAGTCCTATGATAGCCTGGCGACCTGTCCAGCCCCCTCCCCGAAGACTCTTACTAGGATAAGCCAACACATTCTCCTCCCAACTTCACATATTAACACTTTGCAGTGGACTTCCACGTCTACATATTATACTCTAGGTATCCTTTTGCATTTGCTGTTAACATTCCAGGATGGCAATACTGTGATGTCAACATATACACGTGGGGGGATGATGCTGGACGTGGTTATGTTATGACAACACAAGCACATGGCAACTAATGCCCGGACATCAACAAAAGCACATACTGGCACAGATGATGGGGTTTAGGCAACAAAGGAACATGATGTCTGAGGTTTGTTGGACTCATCCACCGCCCCTAATGCCTGCCCTACACAGACCTTCGTGCTCCTTATATTATGTAGTTACCAGCAGTGTTTAAAACTAACGCTGTTCAGCAGCGTATCATGAGGATACAACATTTCTGTCTGGCTGCCTTCTTACCTGACACAGTTCAGCGGTGGTTCATGCAGACATGAAACATGGTTTTTGGCATCATAATCTTACGAAAACACTGCAAAAGCAGCAGTATTTGATGAGAATGAGAACGGGCTGGATAAGCAGTTCGATGAATGAATAAATGAATGATATTACAGAAACCAAGTATGCAAAGTATTGGCAAAATGGGCACAATGAAATCAGAAGAGGTTATGAACAAGAAAGTAATGACATTTGTTTAAAAAAAAG
This sequence comes from Plectropomus leopardus, assembly GCF_008729295.1. Lineage (NCBI taxonomy): Eukaryota > Metazoa > Chordata > Actinopteri > Perciformes > Serranidae > Plectropomus > Plectropomus leopardus. The sequence continues at coordinate 13,349,528 of NC_056480.1, forward strand.
GTACCGATTGCATTATCACATAAATACCCAAGGTTTTCCCTCTGTAATGGCTCATGTTTACCTGTGGTCAGAGTGCATTAACCCCACTGGGCAAAACAAATTGATCACCTTCCAAAAAAATGGCCACTCAATTGATTCCCAAACAAATGTGATGAGCTCTATCCATGGATCATCCCCTTTGGGCCTTTTGATGTGGGGAAACTTGCTGATCTGCCGTGTCCTCCTTTTCTAATAAAGCTGTCATCAGCTGCCAATGTGCACTTTCATGGCATCACTCCAAGCTGGCTGAGATCAATAGCGCCTGTCAGGGATGGGTCCCGAGGCGTAATAAGGCTGGGAGACACATGGTAAGTAGACCACATGGGGGATCTAGGCAACACTCTGATTGGATATGGACTCTGAATTCTACAGTGAGACATGACACTGTGTTTA